>NC_143052.1:356154741-356457758 GCF_052426305.1 Pelodiscus sinensis | reverse complement strand
TCACAATTATACCCAGCATGGAAGGATTCAATGCTACGCTGACAATAACCCGCCAGCCAAATTCTGCCTCCAACCCAGTGCAAGCGGTTGCTGTTGGATCTGATGAGACTAAGGCAGCCGCCACTTTGTGAGGGTGGAATCAGACCTCACAGGGAAGAGCCTGGACACCGAATATTACCCCCACCCCCCGCCCTGGCCGAACATACAGGGGAGTCTGGCACAAGGTGGAGAGTTGGGAAGCCTGTGGGGTAAATTCTCACTAAATTCACGTTTCCCAGCCATGCCCCATTGGATATCCTGGCCCTTCCATGCAGGTAAAGGAGGGTGAAACTGTGAGTGTCCCCAGGCTAAGCACCGTTCCTGCAGACCTGCCTTCTCGACGTGTGACTCTCCCCAGACCCGGCTCCTGCCCCTCTCTGAGCTTCCCTGGCCAAGAAGAACATATGGGAACCTCTCCACCCCACACATCATCTGTCTCAGCATCGTGCTTCCTCTGTGTTACCTTGTGAGGCAGGGGCGGGTGCTGCTAACAAGGCTATTTCTGGGCTCCTCAGCCCTGCACTCACCCAGCTCCGGCACAGCAGAGAGGGGCTGACGTGGCAGCGGGCGGTGTCCGGAGCAGCTCTGTGCTGGGCCAGAGGAGAGCTGTGTGGGGAGATTTATAACCATCGCTGTGCAATCCCAGCAGGGTCTGGGCCTCCCCTGAGCAGCTGAGAGCAGGAGACCCATGCTTTTCCCATTGCCTGGGTGTACGGCACCCTAAGGGAGTGAGGGAGGGTAATGCCCCAGGGAGAAATGGAGACAGTCCCCCTGCCTGGGTGTACAGTGTCCCCGGGGAGCCGTAAAGGGCAATTAGCCAGGGACAGTGGGGAAACGGTCCTTATTATCCGACCAATTAGAAGCCAAGCTCAGTTGCTAAGGGCTATGACCTTGGCATTCACAGATCTGCTGCAAGAAAATCACTCACCTGGGTTTGGTGGCAGAAGCCACAACCTGTGATAGTCGTTGCACATTTGAGCGGCATTGTGACCCCATCAGGCAGGTCACAGTGCCACTCGCTGCCCCTGGGTTTGGCCGGCTCCCTCTGCGCCCACTGTTACATATCAGGTTTCTGGGGGCACCGCTAAGAGGTAAAACAGGGGAAAATTGCTTAAAACCAGGGCTTCGTACAGCCCATGACTCCTAGACTCATAGACTTTAAGGTCAGAAGGGACCTTGATCATCTAGTCTGACCCCCTGCACAGTGCAGGCCACAGAACCTCACCCACCCCTCCTAGAATAATCCTCTCACCTAGATCTCAGATACTGAAGCCCTCAAATACTTTGAAGACCCCAAGATGCAGAGAATCCTCTAGCTGTGATCTGTGCCCCATGCTACAGAGGAAGGCGAAAAACCTCCAGGGCCTCTGCCAATCTACCCTGGAGGAAAATTCCTTCCTGACTCCAAATATGGCGATCAGCTAAACCCTGAGCATGTGGGCAAGACTCACCAGCCAGACACCCAGAAAGTTCTCTATAGTAACTCCTATCATCCCTCCATTGATCTATTTCCCACTGATAATGAATGGTCAATTAGTTACCAAGATCATGTTATCTCATCAAACCATCCCCTTCAGAAACCCATCTAGCTTAATCTTGAAGCCAGCTAGATCTTTTGCCCCCACTACTTCCCTTGGAAGGCCGTTCCAGAACCTCACTCCTCTAATGGTTAGAAACCTTCGTCTCATCTCAAGCCTAAACTTCCTACTCGCCATTTTATATCCATTGATGACGGGGGATCCTCCTCTAGAAGAACCAAACCAGCCATCCAGAGCACTTCTGTTTGCCACACTGGCCAGCAAGACTCCCCAGCTTCTCCTGTGCCACAACCAGCACCACTGGCTACACAGAGGAGAGGCTCTGAGAAGTAATCCACAGGAGGAGAAGGAAAGAGCCTGGCGCACAGGCCTGGTGCTTGAACCGAAGCTGGCGAGAGTTATGCTACAAGTCACAGACAGGCCGTGTCACAAGCAGATGTTTGCCTGCGAGTCCGTGTTTCTCGGCACTAGACCTGCTAGTGCTGCTAAAAGCACATGAAGTGTGTAAATACATTCCAGCGGGACAGTACAGAGACAACCAGATAAGTACACGATAAAATAGTTTGAAACAAGAGTGAAAGCATAAAAATGGGAGGTGAATTTGCTTTGGAGGAAAGTCCAAGGGGAGGTACCAAACATGTGATTAGTGGGTAAGATGAATTTACATTGGGTATCATGGATTGTTCATTTCTGTCTATAAATGTTGGGGTACCTCACTTACTTCTTTGGCCAGCCCTATGGGGCGATAGTGATATCCATACTATCGATTGACCTGTGTCCATTGTTCTGGGTACAAACACAAAGGGGCTTGCAGGCCATCTGGCTACTGACAGCTATTAATGAACTTTGTTTGACAATGAACCTGACTCGGGTGCCTTCGTATCTTATCTGAGACTGTGGTCTTTGGGGGCTCTTGTGAAGTCAATTATAGAATCATAGACTCATAGAGCTGGAAGAGACCTCAGGAGTCATCAAGTCCAGCCCCTGCCCAAAGCAGGACGAACCCCAATTACATCATCCTAGCCAGGGCTTTGTCAAGCTGAGACTTAAAAACCTCTGGGGATGGAGATTTCACCCATTCCCTAGGGAACCCATCCCAGTGCCTCCCCACCCTCCTAGGGAAATAGTTTTTCCTAATATCCAACCTAGACCTCCCCCACTGTAACTTGAGACCATTGCTCCTCGTTCTGCCATCTTCCACCACTGAGAACAGCCTCTCTCCATCCTCCTTGGAACCTCCCTTCAGGAAGTTGAAGGCTGCTCTCAAATCCCCCCTCACTCTTCTCTTCTGCAGACTAAACAAACCCAAATACCTCAGTCTTTCCTCATAGGTCATGTGCTCCAGCCCCCTCATCATTTTGGTCACCCCTACTGGACCCTCTCCACTGCGTCCTCATCCTTTCTGTAGTGGGGGGCCCAGAACTGGACACAATGCTCCAGATGTGACCTCACCAGAGCCGAATAAAAGGGACTAATCACTTCTCTAGATCTGCTGGCAATGCTCTTCCTAATGCAACATAATATGCCATTAGCCTTCTTGGCTACAAGGGCGCCTGTTGACTCACATCCAGCTTTCCATCCGCTGTAGTCCCCAGGTCCTTTTCTGCAGAACTACCTGTAACAATGCTTGGGATTCTTCCACCCCAAGTGCCGGACTCTGTACTTGTCCTTGTTGAACCTCATCAGTTTTCTTTTGGTCTAATCCTCTAATCTGTCTAGGTCACTCTGAACCCTATCCCTGCCCAGTGTATCTCTCTCTCCCTCCCCCTAGTCTGCAAACTTGCTGAGTGTACAATCCAACCCCTCATCCAGGTCGTTAATAAAGATGTTGAAGAAATACTCAAGCCACTGAGCTATCCCTCCCTTATTATTAAGGTTTATTGATAAAAGAAATAAAAGGTGGAGAGTAAAATTGTTTTAGGAAACAAATGAGATTTGACAAATTACCACATTCTGGTGCAGGCTTGTAGCAGAGATGGAATATTCTCCTGCCTTAAAAGTCTTCACATTACATCCTTTCTTAGGATGGGTCAAAATCCTTCTCGGCCCTTTGTTCATAGCAAAGGGAATTCTGCAGTGAAGAGCAAGAGTGAAGACAGAGATGGAGGAACCCCCAGGACTCCGTTTATACCCTTGGCCACGTGGAGGGCATCTTATTGTTTTCCCTGTACAGAGATACCTCCCAAAATTAAGATTTTCAAGCAAGCAAGTCACCGGTCCGTGTCCTTTTTAGGCACTCATCCCTGGCATACCTGCTTGACTGCAAGTGTACAGCAAAATTCCTCAGATGTGCATTGGCAACACTTAAGGTCCTTTGTCAGTCCACAATAGATAGGAAAGGCCTGCTGGTGTCTCTCAGGAACGAATACTTGAAAGATCTGTCCAGAGTCAATACTCACAACTTCCTATACAAAATAAGGCAGGCGTGTGAATAGTATAAAGAGAATCCGCAAAGCATTAGCTTTCAATAGACACCTCACTTAGCCCACTTTATGTAACCTTTGGGGAGACCGCACAGCCGTGGGTGTAACAAAGCTTTGCATGTTCCCAACAAAAATCCAGTAACTTCACATGGTAGATCGGGGCGGGTAAGGTTTGGACCAGGGCTTAGATCTGGGTTTACTGGCTCAGGCCAGGGTGCAGTCTACTCATATCTCTTCTGCCTGACCGTGACCAAATTAGGCGCTTGAGAGAAAGGTGCAAGACCCTCTGCATGAGGCAGGGGGTAACCTGCCCCTAGGGGACTTTTCCTCCTGACCTCCAATCAGGAGAGATCGGCTGGTGGCCTGAAGTAATTGCTGGCTTTGTCTTAGACTCCCTGGGTGATCCTTGGGGAAGTCCGTAGGCTGTACCCCCCTGGCTGTGACATGGGTGCCTGCAACACAATTTGGATTGACCCCCCTGGGGCAGGCACAGTCTCTAGCTGTATTTTGCACAGCACCTCATACGAGGAGGCCTGGTCTCATTGGACTGGGTGAAAATACACCAATAACAGTGCTCTACGGCAGTGAAAAGAGCCTGACAATCATGTTTCTTATCCCTGCTGCCCAGGCAGGCTGCAGTGAGATTCTACCGCAGGGGGGTGACCGAGCCATCTGGATCCCCTGCCTTGTGGGTCCTGATGTTGACTGCATGGAACTTGCACCGCAGCGGCTGACCCATCCCATGGGCCATCAGGCTGGTTTGAGGCCCAAGATGTGGAGCACACTTTGCCGGATCCCTGGGGTTCTCACCCCATAGATGAGGGGGTTCATCATGGGAGGGAGGAGCAGGTAAATGTTGGCGATGAGGATGTGGACATGGGGAGCCACGTGGCCAAAGCGGTGGGAGAGGAAGGTGAAGATCGCTGGGGTGTAGAACACCAGCATGACGCAGACGTGGGAGCTGCAGGTGCTGAGGGACTTGCGCCGGGCCTGCTTGGAGGGCAGGCTGAAGACAGCCCGGAGGATCAGGATGTAAGACAGGACAATAAGAATGAAATCTAACCCCCCAGTGAAAAATGCTATGGCCAGACTGTAGGCACTTATGACTGTGGTGTCCACACAAGCCAGTTTTGCCAGGGCCATGAACTCACAATAGGTGTGAGAAATGACATGGGTCCCACAATATGGGAGCTGCTTCAGCAGGAACGGGTGTGGGCCTAGTAACATGATCCCCCTCACCACAACAACAAGACCTATCTTGGCTATGGCCTGATGGGTCAGGATGGCCGAGTGTCGCAGCGGGTTACAGATGGCAACGTAGCGATCGAAGGCCATGGCCAGCATGAACCCGGACTCCATGGTATGAAGTGAATGAATTAAAAAAATCTGGATCAGGCAAGCGTCGATATGAATGGCCTGGTCCCTGAACCAGAAAATGCAGAGGGTTTTGGGCATGGCAGCAGTTGAGATAACCAGGTCGGCGAAGGCCAGCATGGCGAGGAAAAGGTACATGGGCTCATGGAGGCTCGGCTCAGTCTTGATCACAGCCAGGAGGAGGCAGTTCCCTAGGAGGGACAGGATGTAGACCGAGCAGAAGGGGATGGAGATCCAGACGTGGGCTGCCTCCAGCCCCGGGATGCCGAGTAGGATGAAGGTGGAGGGGTGGGGTGTGGTCCAGTTGGAAGCTGCCATGGTGAGGCTGACTGGGTGCATTCAGATCCACAGCATGGCTGCTTCCTGACCCTGAAATGAACGATTAATTAATCATTAATTGGCCAATGGGAAGAGGATAAGGGGGATTTTCTTAGCATTATTTTTGCATCTATCCTGGGCTAACAGCAGACAGAAAGTATCCTTGGCTCTTGCCCTCAGCCATTCCATCCGTATTACACGGGGATTAGCAGTGAGCGAGGCTTAGTGTCAATGCAGACCAGTGGTTCTTTTTCCCTACACTCCTCTTGTTAGATGCCCTGTGAGTGGTCTATGAGAAAAAAAAATACTGCTGAGAAGAGACTCATCAGGCCCAGTCCTGAGCTAGTGCGGATGGGCAGAGAACCACTAAAGTTGTCTCCATTGACGCCAGCCGGAGATTCAACGTAGGGCAGCCTGCTGAAAGAGAGACCAGATCAGAACCATTTCCACTGACTCTGCATTGCCGGCTGATTGGCTGCAGCAGGGGAGGGGCGGGAAAGTGAAGGGAGGATTCTCAGTCACGTGGCTTCTGGGATTGGACGGCTCCATCCTGATGGCTGTGGCGCAGTGAGGGCTAATTGGTCCCTTGGAGGGAATCTTCACATAAAGGACACGGTGGGCTTGGAAGACTCAGCTGACCTCCGTATCCTTAAAGACAGCTTCTCTCGGTCAGAGATGCCGCGTGTGGGCATAGCATGGGGGACTATTGCTTCCTCCAGGGCTGTCAAGCCAGCCTCGGTTCCAGCCGTAAGCTCACGGGAGGGGAGCAAACCCAGCAGCCAGATGGTTCTGTGGTGTCTAGAGTCTCTCGTGGCAGGACTCAGAGCTGGAGCGACTCTGCTCTGCTGGAACATCATCCCAGGCTCCACCCGACGTTTCAAAGTGGCAGAACCCGCGGTCAGCAGTCCCCAGCTGATCCCAGGCTCCACCTGGCGCTGCCGCTTTTAAGTTCCCCTTCTCTTCTCTCCCTCCCTCCTCTCCCCCGCCACTTTTATGTGATGGAGGCAGCAAGGGGGGGAGTGACTAGTCGACTATCCTGTCAACTGTCCGATAAGCATTTGCTTATCAGATAATCGACTAGTCGACTAGTCCTTTACATCTCTAGTTCATAATCGGGAGGGGCAAAGGTCTGTGCAATATCCTTCTCCACATGGAGGGAAGGGCAGAATTTTCTGTTTTCACTCCCAGGGCGTGTCTAGACTACAGGGATTTTTTGGAAAAAGTAGCCTTTTTTCAAAAAATCTGTACCTGCCTCTAGATTGCCGCCGCGGTCTTTCGAAAGTAAATCTAAAGAACGTGGCAGTTTTTTCGACCACGGAAAACCTCATTTTACGAGGAAGAAGGCCTTTTTTCAAAAGTGCTCTTTCGAAAAAAGGCGCTATGTAATGCAAACTGTGTTGTTTCAAAAGACAGCATCCAGACTGCCGGGGTGTTCTCTTTCAAAAAAGTGGCTCGCTTTTTCGAAAGTACTGGTCGTCTAGACACTCTCTTTCAAAAGAGGCTTTTTTCGAAAAAGGCGTGTCGTCTAGATGTAGCCCCTGGGAGGTGGGCACCTGAGTGCTGGGACAAGCCCCTAACGCAGAGTCTTTCCAGAGCTGGTCTCAGTGCCTGTATCTTTCTGAAGCTGGGTGTGGCCCTGCCCGTGTGGGTGCTGAAGGAGCCAGCAGAGACTCGCTCAACAGGACATAGTAAGAGGTATCCAGGCTGGCAGGATACGTGGGCTCGGTGGTATCCCACTATCCCAGGTGGTATCCCAAAGTGGGGGGCAAATCCTCACAGTCATGCTAGCCTCGTGGGGAGTGGTGATGTGGGATCCACGAAAGTCTGAGCTTGGCTCCGGGAAGCACTGTGCACACGCCTTTACACAAATGACTCCTGCTAACCTGGATGTGAACGGGACGGATCTGCTGCCAGAGGAGTGTGACTAACCTGCAGGTCACTCGTGGGAGATGGTTTTCTCTTGGAATCTCCCCTTTAACGCTCAGGCAGCTGGACAGGACCCTAACGGAGCCGGCTCCGGGAATCAGCTCACTCCATCCCACGTGCGGTGATGCAAACTCTTCTGTCCTTTGTGGGTCAGGCAGAGAGTGAATTTGGCAGAGTTGATCATCATGGCGTCTGAGGACTGATGTACTACAAACAACACCAGACCACCCACAGAGAAAGCCCTGCCCCGCACACGTATGGGACCTGAACCATTCACAAACCTTGTGGGAGAGCACACACCCAGGAGACAGAAACTGAAGACCAGAGACCCTTATCAATACATTGAATAAATCCCCCATTTCCAGGGGCTGCAGTGTCCGAGGGCAGAAGCTGCCTGCAGACATCGTCATCACAATTACAGTCCCCCACCATCCAAATTCGGCCTCCAGCCCGGTGCAGTTGGGGGCTGTTGGATCCGATGCGACTAAGGCAGCAGCCACTTTGTGAGGGCGGAATCAGACCTCACAGGGAAGAGCCTAGACACAGAATATCGCCCCACTCATCCCGCCCAGAATGTACAGGGGACTCCGCCATAAGGAGGAGAGCTGGGAAGCCTGTTGGGGAGAGGGAAATTCACTCCTGAGTTCACTTTTCCCAGCCAAGCCCCACGGGACAGCCTTGCCCTTCTGAGCAGTTAAAGTGGAATGGAACTGAATGTTCCTAGGCTAAGCACCTTTCCTGCAGACCAGCCGTCTGGACGTGGCTCCCAGCGACCTGCTCTGAGGTTCCCTGCCTTCTGACGACCTGCAGGGTCCCCCACACCCATCTCAGCTCTCTGCTTCTTCTGGGCTCTAGTGTGACTATTAACCAGGGTTATTTCTGAGTTCCCCAGCCCCAAACTCACCAAGCTCCTGAGCTACACAGAGGGGCTGACGTGGGCAATGGGCGGTGTCCTGAGCGGCTCTGTGCTGGGCCGGAGGAGAGCTGGGCGGGGAGGTTTATAGCCATCGCGGTGCAATCCCAGCAGGGTTTGGGCCTCCCCTGAGCAGAGTGCATGAGACAAACTGTATTCGGTATTCGACGCCCCGAGGGAGCTGGGGAGGATAATGAGCCAGGGCCCAGCAGAGACAATGGGGAAAACACACCGTGTAATTATCAAACAAATTGTTTGTTTAGTTATCAGACAAATGAAAGGCCAGGCAGAGTTTGCTGAAGGTCAGGAACTCTTGGCCCCATTCAACTGCTGTAGGTTCTTGAAGTCATTCAGAAATTTGGAGGCAAGAGAATCGCTGAGTGTCATTTGGTGGCCGAAAGCACAACATTGGAGAGTTGCTGCAAATTTGAGTGGCAGTAAGACGCCCCCCCCCCACACACACACACACAGCCCAGGTGACAATGCTACGCACTGCCTCTGGGTCTGGCCAACTCTGTGTGATGGTACCGACTGGGCACCCTCAGCAGTTTGGCTCCTCCATGACCTTGAGGTTTCCACACTCTGTGGCTGCCTGGTCATGCCAGAGTTCAGGCTCAGGACGTCCCCAAGGAGAAGTGGGAGTCAGGGTTTGTTCTGGGACTGGAGAGTTTCCCATAAGGCCACCATGGGTCTCTGATCTGGGGCTGGCTCAAGAGCTCAGGGATCAGATCTAGGGGAACATGTAACCCCAATCGGAGGGCAAAGGACCCTTTTGCCAACTCAGCATCTGACTCCCGGATTGAAGTCCCTCATTGCATCACAGTTTCTCTTCCTGTACCGTATGGTAGGTATCTGAGAGCATTGCAACCCATTCCAGGTCTAGTATCTAGGATAAGGGTTCCACTAAATGCGCCACGTGGATGCAGCACAGTTGACCCCCTTGGCCAGAAGCTCTCCCATTGGCACAGCACCGTCTACACTCTTGCTTAGGCTGGTATCGCGGTAGCGCTCAGCTGTGGGGAGGTGTCACGACCCTTGCGGCGTATTTATACCGAAGCAATTCCGTCATTTCGGCCTACCCTGCAATAGGCAGCATCGTAGTCAGGGCTCCCTGGCGTGGTGTCCTGACAGACCTGCTCCTTCAGGGATGGCAGCCCTTCGGCTGTGGGCACGTGCTCCTCTGGGTGCCATATTGCCTGGTGCAAATAGCCACCACAGCAGACTCTGAGAGAGCCCCCAAAGACACAAAATCAGATAACGATCCATGGTGTCCGGACAGGTTTATTATCAAACAAATCCGGTAATGGCTGTCACTAGACTCTACCAAGCCACTATGTACACGTACCCCCTGATGACGGAGAGCTCAGTCAGTCCCAGGGAAGAGACACTGCTCCTTAGCCTGGGCAAAGACAACTCCTTTGGGGTACAAATTTTACACGGAGATACAGACAAGTTGCATGTCACTCCTGATGTACCAGGTTGCTGCCCTCTGACACTACTTATATACCACCTCATGCCTGAGGGATTCAACCACTGTCTATCAACCTGTCGGTTTGGACCCGGTCCTGAACCTAGGTGAGAAGGCCTGTTATTTGTGGGGAGGAGGTTGGTCCTGAGAGGTTTCTTCACGAGGTGTTTCTGTTGCGACCCCTTTGGAATGTGCTTATGGCCTATACCTAGCACCTCTTAGGTGTGAGAGTTTCTCTCATATCAGCCCTGTTCTTGCCAACATCTGAGGGCAGGGTCTGCCCCTGGTTTCCAGCTTCCCTTTGCTTTATATTAGCAAAGTCTTGACCTCAGGGCTCACAACTGGCTTATGTTTCAGGCCCTCATCCTGCTACAGGCAGCACCAGGGCTGACCTTTAGTTTACCGATCAATAAGAAAGAGACCTTGGAGTCACTGTGGAAATCATTGGCAAAGGGGCAGAACGATACCATATTACTTCTGTGTAAATAGAAGGTCTATCGGAATTGGAAAAGGTACCGAAAAGGGCAACTGAATGAGGAGAGATTAATGGGACTGGAACTTTTTAGCTTGGAAAAGAGATGATGAAGGGAACTGTGATGGGGTGGACTAGAACTGACGCCCCCTGCTGGAGGCCTTGCCGCACCCCAGCCCAGGGAGAAGAGCAGAAGAGCTGCTCTCCAGACGTGGCTGACCCAGGGCTGGTGGCTGAAGACTGGCTATGATAAACTACAAATAAATTGCAGAACCCTGGACAGGGCATGGTAAGAACTTGACCTCAGTCCCTGAGAGAGGGGGCTGGACGGAGCTGCTTCTTGAGCAAGTGGCCCAGGGAGTGAGGTAGCAGTGGATGGCAGTGACAATGGGCACCCACTGTTTACAGGGTCCCTGGGCTGGGACCCAGAGGAATGTGTGGGCCTGGGGCTCCCCAAACCCACACTAGCTAGCAAAAGGGGATAAGAAGAAGCCTAGTCCCAAGCAACTGACCAAAAAAGCCATCTGGGAAACCTCCATCCCCCCAAGTCAGGCAGGGCAGAGAAGTGGTGGACATGCCCTTGGCCACAGGGGGGCGCTTACAAGAGGGTGAGCCCTTCACAGAAACATGTGGCGGAGCTCTATCAAATTATGTCTGGAGCGGCGAAAGTAAGGCAGCATAATTTAAGCCTTCCCATAATACAGCCTCTCCCGAGTTACGAACGAGTTACAGACCAAACACTTGGCTGTAACTCGACGTGTTCGTAACTGAGACCCCATTGAGTTACATGGCAGCTGCGCTGCTCGTAAGCATGGATCTCATTCGTAACTCAGAGACCGCATTTAGGACCACTTTGGTCGTAAATGCGAACGGTCATAACTCAACCGTTCGCAACTCGGGGACTGGCTGTATAAGAACCAGGGGGTCACCCAATACCAATCCCAGAAAATGTCTTGACTTTGGCTCCTACTGGGTTCACCCAGCCTGCTCACCTGCTGGGGTTACAGACGATTGGCGAGACCCAAACACGAGGGGGTGGGGGGAGAAAGAGGCCTGTGACAATCAAAACTCCCCTGGGACTTTATGAAGGATTTAGGAGCATTCAATCTGGTGTCCGGGTGCAATTTCAACTGGAGGAATTTCTTTGCATCGCCTGAAAGATTCCCTTGCAGAGGCACCTGGTTGGACATTTCCCTTCCACTTCCTGCCCTCAACTCTTTCTGAGCAGTGGTGGATCGTTGGGCAGAGAGATGGGATGCTGTACGCCCCGGCAAGGAAAAGCAGGGACCTGTTTGTCTCTCAGGGTATGTCTACACTACCCCGCTAGTTCGAACTAGCGGGGTAATGTATGCATACCGCACTTGCTAATGAAGCCCGGGATTTGAATTTCCCGGGCTTCATTAGCATAAGCGGGGAGCCGCCATTTTTAAATCCCCGCTGCTTCGAACCCCGTGAAATGAGGAGTACCGGTAGTTCGGAATAGGCACCCTAGTCCGAACTACCTAGTTCGAGCCCCGTGTAGCCGCGCTACACGGGGTTCGAAGCAGCGGGGATTTAAAAATGGCGGCTCCCCGCTTATGCTAATGAAGCCCGGGAAATTCAAATCCCGGGCTTCATTAGCAAGTGCGGTATGCATACATTACCCTCCTAGTTCGAACTAGGAGGGTAGTGTAGACATACCCTCACTCTCCTCTCAGCCGTGGCTGCTCAGCTACTGTGGAGGGTTCGTTGTGACAGGATGTGGGGGTTCCAATGCCCACAAGGCCCTGTGCTCCTGCTAGAGAAGGCTGGCTGAAGACGTGCGCCTGGCACAGGGAACAGATGGAGGGGAAGTTTGGGGCTGGTCCATATTTCTAACGGGATTGTGCTCCACAGTCTGGGCCTGGCCCCTGGGAAAGTTTTGTCGGCTGCATAAATCAGCTTTACAGCCACTGAGCCTGAAGAGCAGGGACGTCCTTTCTGCACCCCAGGGATTTAGGTTCTTTTCGACATGCGGGGCCCACGCCACTGGGATAGGCCCGGGACCTGGAATATGCCTTGCTTGGAAGGCTGAATGAAAGGTGCCCAGCCTGGGAGGCTGTCAGGGCAGCATTTTGGAAACCGTGTCTTGTGGCCGAGGCTGGGTCGATGCCGAGTGTACAGAGGACCCCATTTGGATCTTCATAGTGGGACCTCCCATGTCTGGGGCGTGCAAGGCCATTGATGCACGGAGGACACCGTTTTCCTTGACAAAATGGCACTTCTGCAGGGAGTGACCTCACCGGCACCATATGCAAGACGTCACGCTGTGTGGGAAGGTGCCATTTTGCTCTTCGAAACGCCATCCTCCGTGTTGTCTGGGGTGCCAGGAGGAAACAATTCACGAAAATGGGGTTGTGCCAGCAAAGAGTATGGGAACGCTTGTCTCAGGGCTTGATCCAACATTCAACTCACACAGACCTGGGAGGATGTGTCCTGTGTCTGAATCCACTGAGACTTGTTTGCACAATATTAGCTCCAATGAAATATCCATGCAAGTTCTGTCTCCCATACTCACAAGCCATCACTACTGGGCAACAGCTGGAGCTCCTGATAGTACATATCTTAGAATCCTCGAATCCTAGCATCCTAGGATTGGAAGAGACCTCGGGAAGTCATAGAGTCCAGCCCCCTGCCCAAAGCAGGACCAACCCCAACTCCATCATCCCAGCCAGGGCTCTGTCAAGCGGGGACTTAAAAACCTCTAGAGAGATTCCGCCCCCTTCCTAGGGAACCCATTCCAGTGCTTCCCCACCCTCCTAGGAAATTGTTTTTCCTAATATCCAACCTAGACCTCCCCCAGAAAGCAGATTGTGAGTTTATTTCATTTCTTAGGTAATCTACATTGATTTGTACATGCAGTACTTATAATGACTTAAAATCTATCTTACTGTACTTAATGAATCTATTTTATATTTTTGGAAACCTAAAACTGTGTTGTTTGAAATGAAAACGAGAAATCTGTTGAGGAACAGAGGTTGGTGCATGGTCCTCTCCACATTGAGGGCAGGATTCCCTGTATGCTGGGCCATTGGGTGGCCGCCCAGGAGAGGTTCAAATGCTGCCCAGGTGATCAGCAGAGCGCCCCGAGCCGCCCACAGCCAGCAGCCTGCCTCTGTGCACACAATACAATGTTTTCCACAAATGGATGGGAAAAAATAGAGGGAACATTGATTGAGGGAGGTGTGAACTGAGTCATAAAGCTCTCATTTATCAGGCTTCTGGCCAGAGCAAGATGGTTCAGCAATGGGGTGCTAATCTGCGGAGCTGGGGTGAACTTAGGCTCTAACTCCAGTTCCCCTTGTCACTCCGTTACCACTGAAAAGACAACGGCTAGAAAAGGGAAATCAGGACTCCTGGGTCCATCTGTCATTTTGTCACAGGTATTTTGAGGATCCATGAACAAAATGTGTAGTTCAATATAACTATAGATACCGATGACAATTACTGATCACTTATCCTTATCAACGGTCCCATGCATGTGCAGAAATGTATTTGTATCTTCCCTAAGTCATCTGTCCCCAGATCTGTCTGTCTACTTCGGGGTGGACAAATTCTGGCCCACGGGCAGGATCCGGTCTGCAAGGTTAGTCCCTGACAGGCCTCCACCTCCTTGTTTACCTAAGCCTCCACAAGTATTGAAGGATTGCAGCTCTGATTGGCTGCTATAGGGTAAACTGAGGTAGACCGTGGTATCTTGCTGAGAACTTGCAGCTCAAATCCTAAGTCAGTAGGCCAGGCCAGGGAAGCATACAGTTACCGTGACCCTGGTTCCCCTGGCAACTACATTCCAAAGGGGTCTCACTCTGATAAGGCCTGGCTGATACCAGCCAAGCTGCGCGGTTTTTCATACTGTCTTCTATAATTTTAGATTAATCACCTTGGATTCCTAGGACTCTGCCAACACAAGGAAGTAGTCATCTTGCAGTAGACACATCACAATTTCAGCAAAACAAGCTAACCTCAATATGTCCATTCTGTTTATGTTGGCTCATTCAGCTTGTTAGGAATAACTACCTGTATTAGTGATAACGTGTTTAACTGGCAATGGGCGGAGATACTATGTAACCTTTGTAGTTCATTGGCTTATGTGCTCATTAATTTCTGCTGCTAGACCTATCAAATCACTTCTCTTCTGTCCATCTGCTACCTATATAACCTAATGTATGTTTTGGTTAAGTTAGTGCTCTCCAGGTTAACCCCTGGTTGGTACCCCACCAGTGCTGGTTTTCAATAAATCCTCTGCTTGTTTTCACTTGCACCCAGTGTGTCCGGAATTATTCCCTACAGCCGCAAATCACCGTTCACAGCCAACGCAAGTGGCGGGAAATGGCATCCCGGTCTGTGGCGCTTCCTGCACTTCTCATTGGCTGCGAACAGTGATTCATGGCCAACCAGAGATGAGAATCTCCAATACCTGCTGAGGTGCAGGTAAACATAGTGGGGGTGGCTCGCCAGGGACTAATCCTGCAGGCTGCGTTTTTTTTATTGCCCATCCCTGGTCTACATCTACCCATTGTCGAAGCAGAAGACTTCTCTGTGTTTAGGAGGCTAACAACCAGCTTTATTGATCAATAAAGGGGGGACATGATAGCGGTTTTCAAATATCTAAAAGGTTGTCACAAGGAGGAAGGAGAAAATTTGTTCCTCTTGGTTTCTGAGGACAGGACAAGGAGTAATGGGCTTAAAGTGCAGCAGGGGAGGTTTAGATTGAACATTAGGAAAAAATTCCTAACTGTCAGGGTGGTCAAATATTGGAATAAATTGCCAAGGAGGTGGTGGAATCTCCCTCTCTGGAGATATTTAAGAACAGGTTAGATAGACATCTGTCAGGGATGGTGTAGGTGGAGCTTGGTCCTGCCTTGAGGGCGGGGGGCTGGACTCGATGACCTCTCGAGGTCCCTTCCAGTCCTATTATTCTATGATTCTATGAATAAGGCACAGAGTGAGCCAAACATGAACCCAGCAGGACCGGGCCCAGTAAGGTTGCTCAACACAATCAATCCTAGTATTTTATTAACCAAAGTATTTTATTAACCTAGTATTAACCTTAACCAAACAAGTTTGATGCCAGGGCATTCAATCAGAGCAAACTTCAAAGAGAAATTATCAGCAAAGAAAGAAACAGGTTTTAGGGAGTGAGAGTTTCAATTCAAAATAGTTCATTAACGCATTCCAACAGCTCATCCTTCCGGCCTTTCTCACATCGGAGAAGGTCAGTTCACTCTCTAGTATACGTGCAGAAACAAGAAACTTAAATGGCTTCTGTTATACAAAGTGGCTTCTAGCTAAATATGAAATGGCTTCCACATCATCCTGCCTGAGCAGTTACGGGGTAGGAGCCTCTTTGAAGAGCTAGGCATCTTCCTTAGATGTCCTACTAATCAACCATAATTGCTAAATACACACAAATACACAAAAATCCAATTCCTCTTAACTCAGCCCAGAGCCCAGGAGTTCTCCTCTCCCTTTGAGGAGGGCCCTTAATTGTTGTTTACTTCTAAAGCTGGATGAAAACCCCAGAAGCCCAGACATGGGAATAGAGACATTGGCTAGTGTGTCTCCAATCTCCAGCCTGTTTTCATTTTAGACGTCCGCTTCTCCCCCCGAGGCCGAGCGAACCCCCCTGGGATTGCACAGAGCGATATTATAAACAGTGCACATCCCTGCGTCGGCTCTCGACGTGGGCTGCCACTGGCGTGAGAGAGGTTTGTCTCGTGGCTACTTGAGGGGGATTCCCAGGGAAGACACTTCCACCTCGGAATTCACAGGTACCCGTCTGTTTCTTAGGAACTTACCTACTTGACCAACCCCATGCAAAGGGGCACTGATGGGATAGGGAATAAGGCAGTGCTCCTTTCAGCTCTGCACAGCTATGCAACACCCCAGGGCCCTCATCCCCAGGTGATGGGTTTGTTTCAGTGTTTTGGGCCAAAAGGTCACTCCTTGCAATGCCCCCCCCAACTGAGGCCAGAGGGGGCTGCATTTCAGTTGCCCATTGGATCCTTCAGCATGAAAGTTGCTAGTAGATGTACAAAACAAGGCCAACTTCTGAGACCGTGGCCCATACATTGCCCAGGCCCCACTCGGGCAAAACTCCCATTGGAGTAAGAAAGAGGTAGACTTTGGGAGCCAGCTGTGTGTTAATTCACAGCCATCTTCATCTCCTCCCCTGCTCTGGCTAATAACAGAGGGCTGCCACCTGACTTTTATCTACAGGACACGCTGGAGGTGCTAAGGCTCCTCTTTGAACCAATTAGAAGAATGTTTTAGTATAGGAGAGACGTGTCTCTTAGTTCTATTCGAGGACTTGGCTGAACTGATATGGCTGAAACTTAAAAAAAATCAGCTGGAAGCAGACACCCATCATGAGAAATTTCAGTCCAAAAGGCTGAAGCCTGGCAAACTTATAAGTAACTGAAAATGAGGTCTTCTAATTGAAGGTGTCAGACATCCTTAACTAATGGTCATACCACCAGCACCACCTCCCACGGACAATCCATTTGTGATTCCCATTCAGCCGTGCTCATAGCTGTAGAAATGTCTGTGACAAAGAGTTTTACATGCCGGATATGTATGCTGAAAACAATTTTCTTTTCTCAAGCTACGTCTAGACTGCGTCCCTCTGGAACCCCACTTGTTATACCTTTCCAGCGGGATTGTGAACCGTTAATAGCAACTCTCTGAGAATGGTTATCCAGCCAGTTATGCACCCACCTTATAGTATCCCCATCTAAGTTGTATTTGTCCAGTTTATTGATAAGAAGATCATGCGAGACCGTATCAAATGCCTTACTAAAGTCTAGGTATAGCACGTCCACCGCTTCTCCCCTATCCACAAGACTCGTTATCCTACCAAAGAAAGCTATCAGATTGGTTAGACATGATTTGTTCTGTACAAATCCATGCTCGCTGTTCCCTATCACTTTATTATCTTCCAAGTGTTTGCAGATGATTTCCTTAATTACTTGCTCCACAATCTTTCCTGGCATGGAATTTAAACTGACTGTTCTGTAGTTTCCTGGGTGGTTCTTATTTCCCTTTTTATAGATGGGCACTAGATTTGCCTTTTTCCAGTCTTCTGGAATGTCTCCTGTCTTCCATGATTTTTCAAAGATGGTGGCTAAAGGCTCAGATACCTCCTCTATCAGCTCTTTGAATATTCTAGGACGTATTTCATCAGGCCCTGGTTTTTTTTCTTGTTTTGGCTCTGCTGCCTGATTGCACTCTGCTCGTTCTGAATGAGTTGTGTGATTGGCCAGTGCATAATTCTGCTGTTCATAATTCTAAAGTTCTACGTTGGATGCTGCAAACTTCCTCTTTGAGTTCTAAAGGAACTGAAAATATTTAATCAGTTTATGTGGTATGAGTAGCGTCAGAGACCTGAGTGTATATAGATATTACTGGATAGCAATTGTTTTCTATTTGTCCACTGGAATGTAATCAGTTTGATTCTTGATTTTCCTCTGCTTTATCATATGCCGCCCTTCTTTGCCACTTCTCTATACTAATCTGTCCCAGATCTTTCAGTCTGCCCACCCGTAGCAGTGTCCCCCAATGTTACCTCCAAAGGTATGGCTAGACTGTAGGGGGTTTTCAGGATACCTCCAGTATCCCGAAAAAACTCCACCGTGTCCAGGGAACGTGATGCTCTTCCTCTTGTTTTTGTGGAAGACTGAACGTGCTCTTTCAGAAACCCCTGTATTCCTCTTTCTACGAGAAAGAAAGGGGCTTCCAAGAGGGTCCAGTCTAGATGGGCCAAATGTCAGAAAAGCCTCTTCCAACAAAAGAATCAGAAAAAGGTATGCAAAATGTGGAGCACATTTGACGTCCCTTTTTCCAACAAAAACTTGTAGTCTATCCATTCCCTAAGATTTTCCAAGTATGAGCAGAGTGAATTTTGCCTTCGCACTAATATTGAGGTCATATATGCTGGTTTGGACGTGTGTCACGGTGGCATCCAAGTTCTTAACACACACACATTTCCAGCCACCGAACCAGAACCCCCTGCCTCCCCTGCCATGCGGCAGGTCCCATTCCTGACCCCAGCTGCCAGAACAGCCTCCGACACTCCCTGTCACGTGGCGGCCTCCACCACAAAAATCAGCCTCCCCCCCATCTATGTGGTAGCCCTGGACACCAGAGCAGGCTTCCCCTTTCCATCATGCAGCCATAGAAGGTCCTGGCCCCCCACCCCAGCATCTCCCTCAGCACACTGTCTCAGGTGACCCTACCTGCTGGAGTAGCCGCCTACCACATGATTGCTGCTGCACAACTCTCCAGAGGAGGTGGGCAGGGGAAGAATTTGTTGTACATTTCCCACACCATGATGTGTATGTATTATCTGATGCAAGGAACACGATAAAATAGGGGACTAGCATTAGTAGGGTCAGCAGTTCTAAGTTAATTGCTCTGAGTAATCAAAATAGGGAATCAAAATGAGTGAAGAATGACCAATATGCATCACCCAGGAGAATAGTCCACAGTTGCGCATTTAATCTCTCCTATTAACATTGTCTCCCTATCCAGGTATTTGTGCTCTGACCATTACCCTAGACTCTGAGCACGTAAAGGAGTCAGGGATACTTGCGGTAACTGCAGGAGACGCCGTTCTGCCTCACAGTTGGCTATCTTCTCCCATACTCCATGTCAGATTCCAACGCCACTAACTTCACCAACCCTTTCACCTTCATCCTGATGGGCATCCCTGGCCTGGAGATTGCCCATGTCTGGATCTCCATCCCCTTCTGCTGCATTTATGCTGTAGCCCTCCTGGGGAACTTCATCGTCCTGTTCATTGTGAAGAGGGAGCCGAGCCTCCATGAGCCCATGTACTATTTCCTCTGCATGCTGGCCGTCACCGACCTGGTATTGTCCACGTCCACCTTGCCCAAAATGCTGAGCATCTTCTGGTTCAATGCCAGGGAAATCGAATTCAATGCCTGCCTCACCCAGTTGTACTTCCTTCATTGCTTCTTAGTGATGGAGTCCGGGATCTTCGTGGCCATGGCGTTGGATCGCTACGTGGCCATCTGCCATCCCCTGAGACATTCCACCATCCTGACAAACAGAGTCATTGCCAAGATCAGCCTGGCCGTGCTGCTGCGCAGTGGCATCCTCGTCCTGCCCTATGTCCTCTTGGCAAAGCAGTGGCCATATTGTAGAACCAACATCATCCCCCACACATATTGTGAGCACATGGCCGTGGTGAAGCTGGCCTGTGCCGACACCCGCTCCAGTAGTTACTATGGCCTCTTTGTAGTATTCTGTGTATTCTGTCTGGATGTGTTCTTTATTGCTGTGTCCTACACGGAGATCCTCAGGGCCATCTTCAGCCTCCCCACAAAGGATGCCCAGCTCAAGACTTTTGGGACCTGCATATCCCACCTCTGTGCCATCTTATCGTTTTACGTGCCAGGTTTCTTCTCCTCCCTCACATACCGGTTTGGCCGCAATGTGCCCCTGCATTTCCACATTCTCACAGCCAATATGTACCTCCTGGTGCCCCCCATGCTGAACCCCATCATCTACGGGGTGAGGACCAAACAGATCCGTAGCAGGGTTTTAGGGTTCTTTGCCCATAAAGGGATGAAAGATTTCTCCTAATGTCTGGTTTTCAGACCAAGGTCTGTGCCGTGCTGGCTATTTACAAGCATACACGATACCCTCTCTTGAACTACAGGGCACCCATTACCCAGCATTAATCAGTGAGGCTGAGTCTAACAGACGCTCTGCATCAGGCTTTTGCTCACTGTATCTGGAAGCTTTTTAGCTAGGCTGCTAGGTAGCATTATCCCCATGTCCTGGAAAGACTGAGACACCCAGAGGTAAAATGAGTCACCCAAGACAGATGGAGTTGGTGGCAGAGCTGGGAATAGAAACTGAGAACCCTGACTGTCTGCCCAGTACCACTTCTCTGTCATGAACTGGCCCTGTTCCTCTGGTACCAGTTCATCCCCAATTGTCATAACTGCAGACAACGATACCGTTGTATATACAGCATAATCTCACCAAGCAAAATCAACACTGTCCCCTTGGTACCTGACAGGACATATGTTCAATAAGATTTTTTTTACAATTGAATAAAGTGGCAGCAACAATTATTCAAAAGGCCATATTCAGTCCTACAGCATCACCTTGTGTTCTTGTCCCATGCTGCAGCTACAGCTGCTAGCCACCTAAGGGAGGGGGAGTGCTCAACCTCAGGTCTTGCAGGACCACTGCAGTTGCCTCAAACCATCCAATGGGCAGGATAGCTGTGGCAGATGCTGGCCCTTTGCCCTACCCAGTATAGCATTCGGATCATGTGACCCTTCGTGCACCCCAAAGTGTTGGTCCTGAATACAAATGCTGAAAGTCTAAATAAGATAAGATGGGGGAACTCGTGAAGTCATTCTGCCACTCTACTGTGCACTAGTTAGGCCTCAGCTGGAGTACTGTGTCCAGTTCTGGGCGCCACATTTCAAGAAAGACGTGGAGAAATTGGAAAGGGTACAGAGAAGAGCGACAAGAATGATTAAAGGTCTAGAGAACATGACCTATGAAGCCAGGCTTCATGAACTGGGCTTGTTTAGTTTGGAAAAAAGAAGATTAAGGGGGGACATGATAGCGGTTTTCAAATATCTAAAAGGGTGTCACAAGGAGGAAGGAGAAAATTTGTTCCTCTTGGTTTCTGAGGACAGGACAAGGAGTAATGGGCTTAAAGTGCAGCATGGGAGGTTTAGATTGGACATTAGGAAAAAATTCCTAACTGTCAGGGTGGTCAAATATTGGAATAAATTGCCAAGGGAGGTGGTGGAATCTCCCTCTCTGGAGATATTTAAGAACAGGTTAGATAGACATCTGTCAGGGATGGTGTAGACGGAGCTTGGTCCTGCCTTGAGGGCGGGGGGCTGGACTCGATGACCTCTTGAGGTCCCTTCCAGTCCTATTATTCTATGATTCTATGATAAGTGTCTGGGATTGAGTCTAGGGGTGTGCACACTCTGGGGTGGGGTCACTATTAGTACCAATGGTAGCTGTATAAACTTCAATAATTGTTGTGTTTTGTTAATGCTATTCATTGCTAATCTGTTAATCCCTGTTGATTTAAATTAAGTAAAGATTGTTTATTTTAAAGTATTCTATGGGATGTCTATGAGTTGTACTTGTTGTTTTGGATCCATATGACAGTTGGAATGAGGATATTCCTGGAGGCTCTCAAGGCACCAGTGTGTGTACAAGGCCAGCCAGGAGGAGGCACCGCCACTTTACATTCACTGCCAGCAAGGGACTGCAGCAAGGGGGTGGACAGGGCTTTCCCCAACTAAACCCCATCACCACTGGGGTGCTCAGGATCTCTTTTAGGTTAAAACACCAGGCGCCCAGGCACACCTGTGAGTGTGACCTGCTCCCCAGTAACCTGGTTACATCGTGGAGGCACCGCAGGGATCCCCTTTACCATCTCTAATTTTGCTGCAAGAAAAATTTTCCTTGCGTTCTTTAATGGTGTTGTAGTGATGATTGTTTTCTGAGATCTGCTGGTATTTGAAATCTTGTTTTGTGTTACTAAATCTGTTAGTGGAAACATCATGGAACCCCTTAAGTTACTGTCCTGGTGTAGAGATGTAGGAATGCCACCCAGCCGAGCGCTTATGCTGGGTAAAGTGCCTATAGATACTGAGGATGCTTCTATCTACCAGGCATTAGGAACTGTAAAAATCTTTGGGAAAACTACTATTTACGATTGGCAGGGTGACTTGAACACCCAGATTGCGTCAGTATCGGTGAGAGCAGCTGCTGATCTTGACCCACAGTGTGTATCCCCGGAAGTTGGCCCCTGGCCTGTGTTTCTGCCTGGGAATGTCCCAGAGGAGGAGACAACTGAAGCTGTGAGCTCTGATTTTGCAGCTAAATTGAATGTTTTTCTGCAAAAAGAGGGAAAGTCAGTGGAAGATGTGAGGACCATTGTTACTCCAGCATCTATGCCATCAGCTGTCACTAATGAAGGTCTGATAGCTGCTTTAGGAAAAATGATGGAACGCTATACCCCTCCCTCCTATGAAGGAGTTGGATAGCGGAAGCTGAGATTTTTCTCTGGGATTCATCCTACCCCTGTTGGAGAGGATGACTTTGAATCTTGGATGGACCAAGCCACCCGGATGATGGAGGAATGGCAGTGTTCAGATACTATGAAACGGCAACGACTAGCTAAAAGTCTGAGGGGACCAGCCTCTGATATTATTAGATCCTTATGGATGAGTAAACCTTCTGCTGGTGCTATGGAGTATCTCCATGCTTTGGATGATATATACGGGACTACGGAGCGTGGAGAAGATTTGTATCTGTGTTTTCACACCACCTATCAAGAAGAGGGTGAGAAACTGTCACAGTACGTATCCTGTCTAGAGAAGCTCCTACATAAGGTACTGGTAAAGAAGGGGATACTTGCCAGCCGCTTGGATCAGGTGAGAATGGAACAAATACTGAAGGGTGCTTGTTCTGGCAACCTAATAGCCCTGAAGCTGCAGCTTTCTGACTCCCACCAACATCCTCCCTCCTTCTCCAAACTGGTACGGGATATCAGGGAAGAGGAAGATCGACTGGCTGCTCGTGAAGCTCGTCACATTCCCATGGCTTCAGCATGCACTGTCACCTCTGTTGCTCCTTCTAGCGAAATAGCTGACCTCAAGGAAGCTCTGTGGAGTCTGACTGAGCAAGTTAATCAGCTACTTCAGCTGAATACTAGAGTGGAAAAGCCTGAAAGACCTTCTCGTGTCCAAAGGGGGAGTGCCCTTGTGAGAAGCAATGACGCAGTGTCTGGTGGTACTACTCACCAATCAAGAGTTTCTGTTGAAACTAAGGGTAGGAGTGACGTCATCTGCTACAAGTGTGGGGAGAATGGTCACACGAAACGAGACTGTGTTGCAGAAGATGATGTACGGAAAGTTAACCGCAAGCTCATCCAGGCAAGAAAGCATTTGGGAAAACTTCAGAGGAGCCCAGTGAAGGAGCAAACTGGTGCTTCGAGGAAGATACGCTCCACTAAGTGTTACCAACAGGGTGCAAATAGCTGGAATGATTTGCCCCGTGGACTGGTAGGCCTAGCTCCGGTTGTGCCTGTTCAAATAGAAGGCATTTATACTCATGGTCTCCTGGACAGTGGTTCACAAGTCACCATTTTGTACAAGCCATTTTACAAAACCTACCTTCGCCATTTGCCTATTCAACCCTTGGACAATTTGGAAACCTGGGGGTTGAGTAACCAAAAATACCCATATGAGGGCTACTTATCCCTTCAAATTGAGTTCCCGCCCATCATGGGAGTTCCTGAGAAGCTGGATACTTAATTCTAGTGTGCCCGGATTCTTGTGTCAAAAGTAATGTTGCAGTATTGCTTGGCACCAATAGTAGTCTGGTCCAGCGATTTTTTAAACTATGCAAAGACACTGTTGGGGAAGGATGCATCAGTACCTTGCCTATTCACCCTAAGATCTAGGAGGCCTATATAGGCTTCCACAGAAAGTCTCTCTCTGTTTCTGATAAGGATTCTACCAGGTCTGGCAATGTATGGTACACACAGAAAAGAACATTACACATACCACCTGGCAGTGCCTGTCAAGTCACTGGTATCCCAAAGTTTTCTGTTCAGCCTATGGATAAGTTGTTGTTAGTGGATACACCGGAAGAAATGACTATACCTGGAGGTATGTTGGGCTGTTGGCTGCAGCTACTAGATGCCTGTTGGAACTGGGAGCTAGCAGGCTGCTTCCTATAGGCACAGCATGAGGCAGTAAGTTTGGGCCTTGCTGGAAGAGTGCTGCCTGGGACAGAGCTGCTGTTTAGCCTGGACCAAATCCTCACTACAGCTGCAACATCAGCGCGCCCACGCAAGCGTCTGGGGCTGAGTCTAGGGGTGTGCACACTCTGGGGTGGGGTCACTATTAGTACCAATGGTAGCTGTATAAACTTCAATAATTGTTGTGTTTTGTTAATGCTATTCATTGCTAATCTGTTAATCCCTGTTGATTTAAGTTAAGTAAAGATTGTTTATTTTAAAGTATTCTATGGGATGTCTATGAGTTGTACTTGTTGTTTTGGATCCATATGATAGTTGGAATGAGGATATTCCTGGAGGCTCTCAAGGCACCAGTGTGTGTACAAGGCCAGCCAGGTGGAGGCACCGCCACTTTACATTCACTGCCAGCAAGGGACTGCAGCAAGGGGGTGGACAGGGCTTTCCCCAATTAAACCCCATCACCACTGGGATGCTCAGGATCTCTTTTGGGTTAAAACACCAGGCGCCAAGGCACACCTGTGAGTGTGACCTGCTCCCCAGTAAGCCGGGGAGGAAAAAGGGGGTTACACATATAAACAAGATGATCATACTTAGCAAACAGTGACTTCTCCATTAACACCTGACAGAAGATGGTTTGCACAAGAGCTGTTGCAACCACGTAGCATTGACAGCACGAGTGATTATAGAATCATAGAATAATAGGACTGGAAGGGACATCAAGAGGTCATCGAGTCCAGCCCCCCGCCCTCAAGCCAGGACCAAGCTCCGTCTACACCATCCCTGACAGATGTCTATCTAACCTGTTCTTTAATATCTCCAGAGAGGGAGATTCCACCACCTCCTTGGGCAATTTATTCCAATATTTGACCACCGACAGTTAGGAATTTTTTCCTAATGTCCAATCTAAACCTCTCCTGCTGCACTTTAAGCCCATTACTCCTTGTCCTGTCCTCAGAAACCAAGAGGAACAAATTTTCTCCTTCCTCCTTGTGACACCCTTTTAGATATTTGAAAACCGCTATCATGTCCCCCCTTAATCTTCTTTTTTCCAAACTAAACAAGCCCAGTTCATGAAGCCTGGCTTCATAAGTCATGTTCTCTGGACCTTTAATCATTCTTGTCGCTCTTCTCTGTACCCTTTCCAATTTCTCCACATCTTTCTTGAAATGTGGTGCCCAGAACTGGACACAGTACTCCAGCTGAGGCCTAACTAGTGCAGAGTAGAGCGGCAGAATGACTTCATGAGTTTTGCTTACAACACACCTGTTGATACAACCTAGAATCATATTTGCTTTTTTTGCAACAGCATCACACTGTTGACACATATACAACTTGTGGTCCACTATGACCTCTAGATCCCTTTCTGCCATGCTCCTTCCTAGACAGTCGCTTCCCATCTTGTATGTATGGAACTGATTGTTCCTTCCTAAGTGGAGCACTTTGCATTTCTCTTCATTAAACCTCATCCTGTTTACCTCTGACCATTTCTCTAATTTGCTAAGGTCATTTTGAATTATGTCCCTATCCTCCAAAGAAGTTGCAACCCCACCCAGTTTGGTATCATCTGCAAACTTAATAAGCGTACTCTCTATCCCAATATCTACATCATTGATGAAGATATTGAATAATATGGGTCCCAAAACAGACCCTTGAGGAACTCCACTTGTTATCCCTTTC
The DNA here is from genome assembly GCF_052426305.1 of Pelodiscus sinensis. NCBI lineage: Eukaryota > Metazoa > Chordata > Testudines > Trionychidae > Pelodiscus > Pelodiscus sinensis. Next base: position 356,431,815 of record NC_143052.1, on the reverse strand, counting down.
CAGCAGGATTTAGAACCATTAACAACAACTCTTTGACTACGGTTATCCAGCCAATTATGCACCCACCTTATCGTGGCCCTATCTAAGTTATATTTGCCTAGTTTATCAATAAGAATATCATGCGAGACTGTATCAAATGCCTTACTAAAGTCTAGGTATATGACATCCACCGCTTCTCCCTTATCCACAAGGCTCGTTATCCTATCAAAGAAAGCTATCAGATTAGTTTGGCATGACTTGTTCTTCACAAACCCATGCTGGCTATTCCCTATCACTTTATTACCTTCCAAGTGTTTGCATATGATAAAAATGGACCTGTTCAATCACATAACATCACAACATGTTCTTGTCCAGGACGTTGCTGCAGTTACCAGTCACCTAAGGAGGAGACATTGACTGGGGTCTAGTAGGAGAAACCGAGTCATTGCCATAATCAGCCTGACCGTGGTGCTGTGCAGCGGCATCGTCACACTGCCCTATCTCCTCCTGGCCAGGCAGTGGCCATATTGCAGATCCCACATCATCCCCCACATGCACTGTGAGCACATGGCTGCGGTGAAGCCGGCCGGTGCTGTCACCCACATCAGTAGCTCCTACGGCCTCTTTGTATTCTGTGTATTCTGTCTTTATTGCTGCGCCAGATGCACAGACCCTCCAGAACATCTTCAGCCTCTCCACAAGGGACGCCCGGCTCAAGGGTTTTGGTACCTGCATCTCCCACCTCTGTGCCATCTTCTCCTTTTACATCCCAGGTTTATTCTCCTCTCTCACCTACCAGGTTGTCCACAATGTGCCCCTACATTTCCACATTCTCATGGCCAAGCTTCTGGTGCCCCCCACATTCACCCCCAACATCTATGGGGTGAGGACCAAATAAATGGCAGAATAATGAGGTGGTGCCTCACCCATTACACGTTTACCGTCCAGCCCCGGCCTTGGTAATAGAACGCCAATGCGGACTTTCTATCATGAGTCGGAAAAGGTCAAGAATCCAGCACCAATACCTGGGAGCTGGAGTTTAGGGAGGGTGTGTAGTAGGTTGGATTGGCCGCCCACTGACCCCGAAGGGTTGGCGCCCCTTCCAGAGCCTTGGTGGGCTACACCTGGCCTGATGAGCCACCAGGCCGGAAGCCAAGGGGCGGGGCCAGGGAGGTAAAAAGACTGCCACCAGGCCAGTGAGACGCTGACCACTGGAGAGGCCAGAGGACTCCCCTACACCTCAAGGAAGGGAGCTAAGGTGTGGGGAGGTGGAGAGCTGGTGTGGACCAGTGGGGCCGTGCTGCACCACGGGCCGGAGGAAAAACAGTCTTCCCTGTACTTCCCAAACACCCTGCAAGCCGCTGAGGAGTGGCCAATGGACCTGGCTCCCTGTGACCCCTCAGGAGACCCACGCGACTGTCAGGTACATGCTGAGGGAGAGGAGGGACGTGGCCTAGGGGACAGCATGAACATAGACGTGGCTAGATCAGTGTGTTTTGGGCAGGAGCCCCCGCTGATCCAGCAGCAATAAACTGCTGCCACCAGGGCACTGGGCCGGGGTACTGTGGAGTAGGCGGGCCTGTGCTCCCCTCATCCACCATTTGGGTGGCAGCCTCCCCCTTCCACCAAGGCTGGCGAACTGCCTGCAGCCCTCCTGAGCAAGGAGACCTCCCTTGTGTAGATCCTGTACAAAGTGTTGGGCCGTCGCACACTGTTTTCCTGGAGCCCCACCCTGAACCAGCAAGGGAGGTTTAGGTTGGACATTAGGAAAATCTTCCTAACTGTCAGGGTGGTCAGACACTGGAATCAATTGCCCAGGGAGGTTGTGGAATCCCCATCCCTGGAGATATTTAAGGTAAGGTTGGGGAAACACCTGTCGGAGATGGTCCAGATGCTGCTTGGACCTGCCGTGAGGGAAGGGGACTGGGATTGATGAACCTCTTGAGGTTATTTCCAATCCTTGTATTCTATTATTCTATTATTTGTATGTTCTTATAGACACATGGTGTGGCCCCCTTCGTACAAGATTTACTGCAATCATATGACAGTGGTTGCAGCAGTGATCTGTAAAGACATATCACACTCCAGGAACATCACACCCCCAACACAAAACTGAAGCAGGAAGGGAAGATACAAACATCGCTGACCCCAGAGCCTTCCCGTTCCCAGCTCTGTAACACTGCAGATTCACATCCATTGCTAGAAATGTCAGGCTGCATCTAGACTGGCAAGTTTTTCCACAAAAGCAGCCGCTTTAGCGGCAAAACTTGCCAGCTGTCTACACTGGCCACTTTGAATTTGCTCAAGAACACTGACGATCTAATGTAAGATTGTCAGTATTCTTCCGCAAATACAATGACTCTCCCATTCGGGAAAAAGCTCTCTTGCTCAAATGCTTTTGCACAAGAGGGCCAGTGTAGACAGTGTACACGTCAATCCAGCCCAAAACGTTGAGCATCTTCTGGTTCAGTTCCAGGAAGATCGATTTCAATGCCTGCCTCACCCAGATGTTCTTCATTCACTGCTTCTCAGGGATGGAATCTGGGATATTTGTGGCCATGGCTTTTGATCGCTACGTAGCCATTTGTAATCCCCTGAGACATCCCTCTATCCTCACAAATGGCATGGTGGCCAATATCGGCCTGGCCGTGCGGCTGCGTGGAGCCATACTCGCATTGCCTTGTCCCTTACTGGCAAAAGAGTGGCAATATTGTAGAACCAACTTCATCCCTGAGTCCTACTGCTCACACATAGGCGTGGTGAGCCTGGCCTGCACTGACACTCGTGTGAGTAGTTACTACGGCCTCTTCGTGCTACTCTGTGTGTTGGGGCTGGATGTGATTTTTATTGCTGTATCCTATATCCAGATCCTCAGGGCCATCGTCAGACTCCCCACAAAGGACGGACGGCTGAAGACATTTGGGACTTGTAGTTGACATCTCTGTGCCATCTTATCCTTCTGCATCCCTGGTCTTTTCATTTCTCTCATGTACCGATTTGACCAAAATATACCCCTGCATTTCATTGACGGGGCTGGGTGTTTGTGAAGGCCTCACACTGGGCCCTGCACTAGAGCGGGGCCTCTGGAGGCTTCCTCAATCCATGTAATGCTCCTAACAAGTCACCAGAGAAACCCGGCCACGTCAGGGCCTAGCCCCGTCCCCTTCCCTTTACGTACACACAAGGGTCAAACTGCACTCGCCAGCTGGTCCGTGGTGGGCACAGCCCCCCTGTCGGGCCAAGACAAGGGAATCTGATCAGTCCCATTCCAGCGCTGACAAACCCAGGGGGTCCACACAGAGAAATGCCCCTGATTAGCCAGAGGAACAGTCAGTGAGTCCACCTCTGGGGATCCAAGTGCCCTCCAGCTGGGGCAGGGCTGGAAAGTCTGAGACAACCGGGCACATCCGATTCCAGTCCTCTCTGGAGACACTGGGAAGAATGAACCAAGAGGGATAGAACAAACCCAACGCCTACGCTCATCCAGACTCTACCACGCATATAGGCCCCCTTGTTCCACAGCAGCTGTGGGGAGGAAGGGCGAGACCTCCACCCTAGGACAGGCCCAGGCTGCTCACTAACCATGGGATCATTCAGTTGGTGTTTCACTAAGTGAGCCTAGAGCCTGTGCTGGGTGGGCAGGTCTCTGAGCAGGAGAGGAAGTGGAGTCCTGGAGTTCACCCCTCTCGGGGCAGGGAGCTCCCACACTCCAGCTAGTCTTGGAAAATGCAGATTTCCTTGAAAGAAAGGATCAGGCTCCCACTTCCAGACTTTTCCTCTGCTCCCCTCCCACCGAACGACCCCTGCCGGAGTTGGTGTCAATTCCTCTTGTGTCGCGATGAGACCTTGGTTACGGCAGAGGCCAGAACTCCTGGTTCTGTCATCCTGCCACTCAATCTGTGTGTGACCCAGCCCAAGTCTGTGCCTCAGTTTCCCTCTCTGTACAAAGGGGATAGGCTCAAGGAGACTTTCCTTTGCCAGGTGTTTTGAAGAGCCTGCAGTGAAAAGTGCGGAGCAGGATGATGCTAGTTACTGAGGATAATCACTCAATCCTGGTCCCCTATGACAGCCCCGTGTGCCTTCAGAAAGTGGTTTTGACTCCTCACGGTCATCTGTCTCCATATCTGTATGTTCACTCTCTAACTCTCCTGCCTGGGTCTTTTCAAGTTACAAGGGCCTGTGGAGACTTAGGAATTATCCCTAGTTCCCTTGGTAGTCAACAATAATTTTTCAATACACACAACTTCACAGAGCAGCCAATTCCTCTGCCACAGCCCGAAGCCCAGAAGTTCTCCTTTCCCCTTGGGAAGGGCCCTTAATTGCTGTTTACTTCTAAGGCTGGATAAATAGCCCAGAAGTGCAGACATGGGAAAAGACACTGGAGAGTCACCAGCTAGAAAGTCTCTGTTCCCCAGCCTGTTTGCATCCAGATGCCGCTTCTCTGCAGAAGCTCAGAGAACCCCCCAGGGACGGCCCAGAGCTGTTATAACCAAGCACAGCCTTGTGCCGGCTCTCTGCTCGGGACGCTGCTGCACGTGCTGGGCTGAGAGAGGTGCGGGACGCGGCTGCCTGAAGGGGGTTCACAGGGAGGACACGTCCCTCTCAGCACTCACAGGTACCTGCTCTAGCTGAGGAGCTCCCCTGCTCCACACACTCAGGGCCACATGGGTGATAGTAAGTCTTGGTTCTTTCTGCTTCGCACACATTAAACATTCTGGGGCCCTTGTCCCAAGGGGGAAGAGTTTTAGTCCAGGGTTATTGGCCAGAGTGCTCCTTTGTGAATGCAGAACAGAACTATTTCGGTAATACGTCGACCTTTCCTGCAACATTAGCGACTTTTCTTTCTCTTGCTAGGAAGTGGGAGATCCATTTTTAAGGTTTGTTTTGTTCTTAATCTACTTAATAATCTCATTGTGGCTATTCTTAGCTCTGCCAGGCATGAATTTCTCATTGTCTTTCATATCCCTTATCAATTTCCATAATGTCCAATTTCAATTGCTCACAATCAATTTTTCCCTCAGTTTCTGTTTTGTTTCACCTTCCCAATTGATGCTGGCACTTTGGGACTGAAGTGGTTACTTGAACAAAGTTCTCTACTTGCTGGAGTGCCGAATTGTGGCTCTTTAGCTAATCAAACTTTTCTAAAAGAACTAAACCTGTGTGTTCCCACTTTACTCTACAGTTTTTCCCACCTAATCATGCTTGGTGATAATTCTCCTCAGCTTTGGGGTGGCAGCCCTTTGAAGCTCTAAGTGTATTTAGATGGTTTGGTAAGGAATTAAAAGTCTCCGAGGGGTAGCCGATTTACTCCTCCACTGAAAAATAACTTTAAAAAAAATTGCTAATACTTCTGCTGCACCTTAGAATCATTGAATCCTAGGTCTGGAAGAGACCTCAGGAGTCATCAAGTCCAGCCCCCTACCCAAAGCAGGACCAACCCCACTAAATCAACCCAGCCAGGGGTTTGTCAAGCTGAGACTTAAAAACCTCTAGAGATGGAGATTCCACCCCCACCCTAGGTAACCCATTTTAGTACTTCACCACCCTCCTAGGCTATGTCTAGACTGCAGGCTTCTTTCGAAAGATGCTCTTTCGAAAGCATCTTTCGAAAGAGCATCTTTCGAAAGATCGCGTCTAGACTGCACGCGGATCTTTCGAAAGAAAAATCCGCTTTTTCGAAAGAGAGCACCCAGCGAGTCTGGATGCTCTCTTTCGAAGACAGCCTCTTTACATTGAAGAACGCCTTCCTTCGAAAGAGGAACTTTCGAAGGAAGGCGTTCTTCCTCATGAAACGAGGTTTACCGCCATCGAAAGAAAAGCCGCGTTCTTTCGAAATAATTTCGAAAGAACGCGGCTTGAGTCTGGATGCAGGGGAAGTTTTTTCGGGAAAAGGCTACTTTTCCCGAAAAAACCCCTGAGTCTGGACACACCCCTAGTGAAATGTTTTTTCCTAATATCCAACCTAGACCTCCCCCACTGTAACTTGAGACCATTGCTCCTTGTTCTGCCATCTGTCACTACTGAGAACAGCCTCTCTCCAGCCTCTTTGGAACCCCCCTTCAGGCAGTTGAAGGCTGCTCTCAAACCCCCCCTCACTCTTTGCTTCTTCAGACTAAACAAACCCAAATCATCAGTGGTCAAGGCCAGATGCCCCAAAGCGAGGGAACAGAACAGGGAATGATTAAGTGATCTCTTTCCTGTCACCCATTTCCAGCCTCTGACAAACAGAGAGTAGGGACACCATTCCTACCCATCCTGGCTAATAGCCATTGATGGACCTAAGCTCTATGAATGTATCCAGCTCTTTTTTGAACCCTGTTTTAGTCCTGGTCTTCACAACATCCTCTGGCAAGAAGTTCCACAGGTTGCCTATGCACTGTGTGAAGATGAAGGTTGTTTTAAATCTGCTACCGATTAATTTCATTTGATGACCCCTAGTTCTTATGGGAATAATTTGTCCTCATTCACCTTTTCCAAATCAGTCATGGCTTTATATCCCCATATAGTCTTTTCTTATCTGAAAAATCCCAGTTTTATTAATCTCTCCTCCTATGGCAGCTGTTCCAAACTCCTCATAATTTTGTTGCCCTTTTCCAAACCTTTTCCAATACCCATATATATTTTTTGAGGTGAGGCAACCACATCCGTACACAGAGTTTGACTTCCTCAGAGAACTAATGGGCAGGATTCCCTGGGATGCTAACACGAAGGGGAAAGGAGTCCAGGAGAGCTGACAGTATTTTAAAGAATCCTTATTGAAGGCGCAGGAAGAAACCATCCCGATGGTCAGTAAGAAAAGCAAATATGGCAGGTGACAAGATTGACTTACCAGGAAAATCCTTGGTGAGCTTAAACACAAAAAGGAAGCTTATAAGAAGTGGAAACTTGGAAAGATGACTAGGGAGGAGTATAAATATACTGCTTGAGAACGCAGGGGAGTAATCAGGAAGGCAAAAGCACAATTGGAATTGCAGCTGGCAAGGGATGTGAAGGGTAACAAGACAGGTTTCTACAGGCATGTTAGCAATAAGATGGTGCTCAGAGAGGGTGTGCGGCCCTTACTGAATAAGGGAGGTAACCTAGTGACAGATGATGGGAAAAGCTGAAGTACTCAATGTTTTCTTTCCCTCTGTCTTCACAGACAAGTCAGCTCCCAGACTACTGCACTAGGCAATGTAGTATGGGAAGGAGGTGGGCAGCCCATGGTGTAGAAAGAACATGTTAAGAATTATTTAGAAATCGTAGCCCAATGTCTGTGACTCTGTAACGCTGAAAGGCTGGCTGTTCCCTCTGGGCCGCCGTGGGGGAGTACGTGGAGCAAGCGGTTGTTTGGGCTCTCCCATGGTAGCCCGGCTGAATGGCACAGAAGTCAGCCGAGCGCCACGGCAGAAGGGGAAGGGGGTGTGGCCGTGACGTACACGGCCAGGGGGCAGGGCCTGACTGTGTACATCACCGCACTGCCCCCTTTTGCGCCACCCTTCACCACCTGCCGTGATGCTCCACCCTCCATCTTCATCCTGCTGGCCATTCCTGACCTGGAGAGGGCCTATGTCTGGATCTCCATCCCTTTCTGAACCTTGTACGCCATGGTGATGTTGGGGAACTTTACCATCCTATTCATTGTGAAGATGGAGCTGAGCCTCCATGAGCCCATGTACTATTTCCTCTGCATACTGGCTGTCACCGACCTGGTAGTGTATATGTCCATCCACCCCAAAATGCTAAGGATCTTTGGTTTAATTCCAGGGAAATCGATTTCAGTACCTGCCTCACCCAGCTGTACTTCATTCAGTGGTCTTTACTGATGGAGTCTGGGACACTCATGGCCTTGGCGTTGGATCGCTACATGTCCATCTGTGATCCCCTGAGACATTCCACCACCCTGAGAAACTCCATTGTAGTCAAGATTGGCCTGGCTGTGCTGCTATGAGGTGTTATACTCCCATTGCCCTATCCTATCCTAGCAAGTCAGTGGCCATATTGGAAAACCAACATTATTTCTGAGCCATACTGTTCAATAATGGGTATGATGAGTCTGGCTTGCGCTGACATTCGTGTCAGTAGTTACTACGGCCTCATTGTCATACTCTGTGTGATGGGGCCAGATGTAATTTTTATTGTTGTGTCCCATAAGCAGATCCTCAGAGCCATCTTCCACCTCCCCACATCAGTGCCATTTCAGCCTTCTACATCCCTGTTCTTTTCATTACCTTAATAGGCCGCTTTGGCCCGAATGTGCCCCGGCAATTCCACGTTCTCATTTCCAATTTGTGTGTCTTCATGTCCCCCATGTTAAACCCCATCATCTACAGGGTGAGGAGCAAACAGATCCGAGACAGGCTGCTCTGGCTCTTTTCTCAAAAGGGTAGCTAAGGATTTCTCCTGTTGCTCTCGCGCTGAGACTGAGATCAGACAAGAGCTGGTTGGGGTCAATGTGCTGGACCCACTTCTCTGAAGTTGTGATTATAGCATGAAAGTGACATTAAACCCTGATGTCATGTTACTGAATTTGAGGGAAGCAGCCAGATCACTGCTGTACCCACAGGTGGGGGTGTTGGCCCCAGAAATGGTATAGAAGGGGGCCACGTGAGGTGTTGACTAGAAGCTCACTGTCTGATAGTCCTATGTACGCTGTTCATGTGTTTGTAGAATGTCTGTGTGTGCAATTATTAGCATGTACTTGTATGGATACTGAATATTTTTCATGTGGTTGAGCATTGGGCAGGGCCGGGCCTGTGGACATGCTAATTAGTGAGGCCCTGTGGGACAATGGCTCTCAATGGGTCAAAGACACACCTAAAGAATGAGGGCTGTCACCTGAGAGCTGCCAGCAGGGAGCACAGAGATTGGCCGCTGGCCAGGTGACCTGCTGCGGTCAAGAAGAGACCAGGAAGGAGGTATAAAGAGGCCATGTGGTCGACGCCATCTTGGTCTTCAGCTCAGCACTTCATCCCAGAGGCAGCACTGCAGGGATTGAAGAGCCCGGAAGAACTGTGGACCCATCCTGATCCTAGGATGCGCAACAAGGACTTTTAAACCAGCAGCTATAACCTCTCTGCTAGAGCCTGCATCGAGCACTGGGAGATTCGATGCATGTAACGTACTATCCTTTAACAACCTTACTCTCATGCTTTTCTTTATTATAATAATAAACCTGTTAGATGCTAAAGGATTGGCCCAGCGTGATTTGTGGGTAAGGTCCGGAGGGTAAATTGACCAGGGATCTGTGGCTGGTTTCTTGGAACCAGACAGAACTTGTTCGGGGTAGGTGGGATTGGGTGCTAGGACCCCCCACCTGTGTATGAGGTCTGGGTCCATCTGGGGCACGGATATTGCTGGGGTGTCGGAGGGGTTTTGCTCGGGAGGCTTCAGGCAGGCAGCTGAAGCGCTCTGTGGGACTGGTTTGTGGCCTTTTTGGAGGGGTCATCAGTCTGGGGGCTGTAAGGAGCCCTGGATTTGAGCAATTCACCCTGAGCAGATGCCCTAAGCTGTGCCCAGACATGGCCCGGTCCGTCACACCTGGGCTGGCCTTACTGTGCTGTGTTCATGGGACAAACTGAGCAATCGGTCTGTGTTCCATTCATTAACTCATGTGGTTCACCACTTTCTAATTCCTGGTAACTTGAGCACTGAGGCTCCTTTCCCTGCCCCATTTCGTCCCTCAAGATTCCCTTCACCTCTTCCCCCCAAATTTCTGACATTGTTCTATCCCCATCCCAAGCCACGAACCCTCTTGCTCACTCTTCACCTTCTGTAGCCAGACATGAACCCCCCCGTAACATCCATCTTTGCTTGCCTGGAAGCATACAGGGCACACAGAGCAGTAAAATCAGCATAGTCTTTGAAGCCTTGACAGGAGGCCCAGATATGCCAGCTCACCCGGTGACCCTGGACAACTGTAAGCAGAGGTAAGAGGGTGGTCGAACTAATTACTGACCAACAGGCTGCCGACGAGTGCCCTTGACTGAAACCCATATTGATGCGAACACACAGCCGTCCGCGGGGGGAGGAATCTCCCGCCCAGTAAAGAATGTCCAGTACTCACAATTTAGTTATCTCTCTTGCAAGTGTAAATTAAGTTGAAACTCCCTTGTAAGAACTGGCGTCACAAAGACTGACCAACACAATTTGGTATCTTAGGGTATGTCTACACTACCCTCCTAGTTCGAACTAGGGGGGTAGTGTAGACATACCCTAAGATAAGAAAGAGGATACGGGCCCCTATGGGTATAAAGATGGGTCCAGCAGCACATTTATTCTGAGTGTCAATCTACCATCTATCTGCTGGTCGGGTTAGGTGTTTGACCTCCCGAGGTTCCACGGGGACGCCCACCTCGTATTCGTCTTTCCTAGGAATTGAGAGACCATCCCTGGCCTGATATGCTGGAGTCGAGAGGCACAGAAGGGGGTAAAAATTGTACCTGGATGTGGTCCTTCGTCTTAAGTGTATCCATAGACTTAGAGCTCTTTAAAGATTAAGCTGTCACTTGGTACCATTATTTCTATTTTCTATCTTTATTTTCTTTGTAACCATTTTTAAGATCTATATTTGCTAGCAGTTAAGAAATAGAGCAATAGCCATTGTAACCATATGATTTATAAGCTTCTTTAATAAACCTGTAACTGCTTAAGCTTTAATCTGACTCCTTCAGTTGCTGTAACAGAACCAAGCACAATTTAAAAGAACTCCAGCCGGTCATAAGGGACAGATACAGGCAGAGCTGAGTGTTTGGATCGTGTCGCTTCCAGAAGACAGATCCATAGGGGCATCTCTCAGCCTTCCCTAGGCTGCCAGCTGCGCAGGGATCATGAGTCCTAGCAGTCAAAATCTGAGATGTAATAAGCTCTCCCTGTAAACTCTGGGGCATATGTCAGCCTGTTGGCTGCCCGCCATGAAGGGACCTGGTCCTAGCCGTCAAAGACATGGATGTTAAACTTCTCGGGGTGCCTGTCAGCCTTCCTTCGCTGTCCGCTGCGACGGGACATTGTGTCCCAGCAGTTGAAGACTAGGGTGTAACATACTCACACGCACTGCCCTGACCATCGGCTGACACTTTCCCACCCCCGTCACTCACTGGATCATCTCCACCTCTGTACTCCACCATATTGATTCTCTCTGCTCCCTCTGCTGCAGTCTGACCAGGAGCCTGGTGAGGGCCAGGAGGACAAAGTGCTGGAGTCGACACGCTGGGCAGGAGCAGAGAGGGAAGCCAGGAAGCACGTACAAACCCAGTTGGGGGTTGGGTGACAAGGCTGTGATGCAGAAAAGTAAGATTGTGCTTCATACACCTTTGGGCCCTAACACTCTGGTATGAAGCCATGAAAAGTTAGTTCAGTGTGTTATTTCCTTATTTTAGTTTTTCAGTATCTCCCTGCTGGCGTCCATTAGAGGGAGGGTGCCTGCAGTGGGCGTGGGCTGGGCGTCCATTTGCATGAGCCTGGTTTTCGGAGGCAGAGAAGGGGATCAGCATTGAATCTAGGAGGACAAGATCTGAGAGAGGCAGAAGAAGAAGCAGGGAAGAAGAATTTCACATTGAAGCAACTGGGACAGTCCTTCGAGATGGTGTCATGGGATCTTCTCATACTGAGGCTACCTCTGTGGGGGATGGAACTCCACATAGTAAGAAAAACCAGGCAGTGGGGGATTTGATCATCAGAAACCTAGATAGCTGGGTTTGTGCTGAGCGGGAGAGCCACTGGTGACTTTTGTGCCAGGTACAAAGATCGTGGATCTCTTGCAACATCTAGACAGACATATGTGTATTCCTGGGGAAGAGTTGGTGGTCATGATGCATGGAGACACCAAGGACATAGGGAAGGAGAGGAGATAGGAGTTCCACAGGCTTTTCTTTGTTGTAAGCCTGCTGCCTGTTCATTTCATGTTCATTTCATTAAGAACCCCTAGTTCTTATATTATGGGAGTAAGTACATAATATCCCGTGTCACCTTTCCCACACCAATCTTGTTTTTATAGACCTCTATCACATACCCCCCTTAGTCTCCTCTTTTCTAAGATGAAAGGTTCCCTTCTTATTAATCTCTCCTGCTATGGCTGCCATTCTAAACCCCTAATAATTTCTGTTGCCCTTTTCTAAACCTTTTCCAATGCCAATATACTTTTTATGAGATGTAGAGACCACATTGGTACGCAGTATTCAAGATGTGGGTGTACCAGGGTTTCATATAGAGGCAATAAGATATTCTCTGTCTTATTGTCTATCCGTTTTTTTAATGATTCCTACGATTCTATTACTTTTTTTACTGCTGCTGCCGATTGAGTGGATGTTTTCAGAGAACTATCAACAATGACTCCAAGGTCTCTCCCTAGAATAATTTTAGCTAAATTAGTGACCATAATTTTGTTTGTATAGTTGGGAATTTTTCCAATGTGCATTAAACTCATTTAGGAACATTTATGTTCATTAAACTCATTTATGTGCATTAAACTCAGTTAGCTTGGTGAGAACTTTTTGGAGCTCTTCACAATCTGCTTTGGTCTTAACTATCTTGGGCAGTTTGGTATCATCTGCAAATGTTGCCACCTGACAGTTCACTCCTTTCTCTAGATCATTTAAAAATACGTTGAATAGGATTGGTCCCAGTTTCGACTCCTGGAGGACAATAGAATCTACTAATGATTTAATCAAAGGAAGTACAAATCTGAAAAGAACCAAACTGTCCAATAGAATCTCCGTGGGTTGTAATTTCATGCCTTAATAATAAGACTGTAGTCGTAAGGGTATATCATAGACCAAGGGACCAGGGTGGTGATAGTGATAGTGAAATGCTGTGGGAGATTAGAGTAGATGTAAGATAATTTTTTAAAAATAATATCAATGGGGGTTTTCAACTTTCCACATATTGAATGGGTCCATGTCAGTTCAGGTCGGTATGCAGAGATAAAGTTTCTTGACTCCATCAAAGACTGTTTCTTGGCTCAGCTAATACTTGAACACACAAGAGGAACAGCAGTTATTGATTGTATCCTAATTATATGAAAATATTAAATATCACCAAGGGGAACAACACTCAAATCATAGGGCGATTTACATTGCTAGGGAACCCAAAATGTGCCACTGTCGCTGATTGCCAAAATAAAAGAAGCAACTAGAGACAAAAATGTACCTCTCAAGAGTGGAAGTTAGATCCCAGTGAGGAAAATGGAGAGAAGCAGGAACCGGGGGAAATGAAGGATGAGGGTCAGATGAGGGAGGCCAAAAGAGAATGTGAAGAACGCTCAGTCAAAGTCCCAAAATGCAACAGCAAAATAGTCAGCAGGTGAGGGAACCACGAGGATGAACCATCTGGGGCCCTCTAAGAGGAATGTTGTACTGAGTAAGACCACTGGCTGGATTGATTCCACAGGGGAAGGTCACATTTGAGGCAAGTAGGACTCAACGGCGATGCTAAGGAAGGAGAAGGGAGGACAATTTACCCTTCCTTTAGAAAGAGGGGGCAGGAGGCTGCCTGGTACAAAGTCAAGCAGCACTCAAAGGGCTGGCTTTGTTCAGGTGGGTAACGTAATGTCCTTCCCAGAGATGTGTCAAGATGACATTTCTAAGGAGGTGACCAGTTTGGATGACTGGCTCATACGGCCAAAGCAGCAGGTGAAATTGCTCTCAGTACAACTAATGACGCAGCCCGAGGCAGGTCAAGACTCGTGATCACAGGTCCCTTGAGACTCTTGCCAGAGCTGGAAACCATGTTCCACTTCGTACCCATAGATGCCGATAATGAAGTAAAATACAGGACAAAATTGGAATCAAATCCCCATGTTGTCACTCAACAGTCCCGAACTGCTGGTTCATACAATCAACCTGAACAAGCAGATGCTGAGATTTATACATCTGGGCTACGTCTGGATTGCATCCCTTTTTCGTAAAAGGGATGCAAAATAGACGTATCGCAATTGCTAACAAAGTGGGGATATAAATCTCCCCCGCTTCATTAGCATAAAAATGGATGCCACTTTTTTTCGGCTCAGAGCTTTGCCGGAAAAAAGCGGCAGTGTAGATGCGGATCTTTCGGAAAATAAAGCCTTTTCTGAAAGATCCCTTATCCCTTATTTCCGAAAGATCCCTTATCCCTTATTTTAAGAGGGATAAGGGATCTTTCAGAAAAGGCTTTATTTTCTGAAAGATCCGCGTCTAGACTGGCACTTTTTTCCGGCAAAGCTCCGAGCCAAAAAAAAGCGGCAGCCATTTTTATGCTAATGAAGCGGGGGAGATTTATATCCCCACTTCATTAGCAATTGCGATACGTCTATTTTGCATCCCTTTTATGTAAAAGGGATGTAATCTAGACGTAGCCCTGGGTTAGGTACTGTAGTCCAGACAGAGTACATAGCAGGCCCTACGCAGCATATCTCAAGGAGACTGAAAGTGATGGGGCAAAGTCGACCCTGATGAGAATGGACAGACCCCTCAGATTGACCTCGTATTACATGAGCAGAGGGGAACAGAAAACACAGGAAATCCGCCCCCGTTTCCAGAAGGCCCCGGGAACTACTTTGCCTGCTCTGTCTATTAAACATGGAGATGGTTCTGGAATTGATTCTGTGGGGTTGGATTCAATGAACTGTCCTGATACCATAAAGTGGACATGGCACATGACTTGGTAAATGCTCTTTTGTTCATAGTTGGAGGGGCTTGTATACAAAATGATGTTGCAATCTATCTTGTTATTAAGGGGCCCAAATGATCTGGTGTGATATCGTTGGGGATTTGACAGAATTCTAGACAGGAAGAATATCAGGGACACCGTTGACCCCTCATTAGGACTTACTAAAGATTTTTGATTGGCCTTTTCCCAGTAACAAATGGAAAGGGAAGAGTCAAAGGGAATCCAGGTTCCTACAAGTGACAGGCCACAGAAGCCGTAGAGAGAGGTCAATGCTGCCAGTCAGGATAACTGACAGGCTGGCAGGCCAATGAGGCAGGCCATAGAGGAGTGTCTCTGTGTGAGTGGGGCTGCCTGGGCCAGAGAAGGGCAGAGCTAAGGGGAGAGCAGGGCCCAGGCTGGGCTGGGAGCAGAGCTGTACCAGCCAGAGCCAGAGGGTCCAGGGGAGCGGCCCAGGGAGCTAGAGGCAGAGCAGCAGGGGTTCCCTTGGGAATCGGGAGGTGGGAGGCCCAGGCTGTGCTCTGAGAAGGGAGGGTGATTGGAACTCAAGCAGAGCCATGGAAGCGACTGGAGAGCCCCATGCTCCCAGCTGTGTGCCGGGGGCAGCCCAGTGGCCTTTTCTCAGTAACCCCAGTCTAGCTCCCCCAAACTTGTGCTCTGCCGTGAAAGGCCCGGGACACACTTGTAACACCCACGACAGGGCTGTGCACGGCAGCTGCCTCACACGCACCCTGCAGCCTGCACAAGCACCTTTGTTTGGTGCTGTTATTACCCGCACGCCCCACATAGTGTGTTACACGGTATGTTTGTCTCATTGACATTTGCTCAATCAGCCCCTTGAACAATACAAGTAACGCTCATAAATATACAACAGCATAACCCCGCCACGTCAGGGCCTAGCCCCGCCCCCTTCCCCTTGCCTACACACAAGGTCAAACCGCACTCGCCAGCCGGTCACGGGTGCCCTAGTGGCACAGCACCCTGGTTGGGCAGAGACTGGGAAATTCGTTCAGTCCCATTCCAGTGCTGACAAACCCAGGGGCTCCGCATGGAGAAATACCTGGATTAGCCAGAGGAGCAAGCAGAGTCCATCCCTGGGGATCCAAGCCCCCTCCAGCCAGGGCAGGGCTGGGAAGTCTGACTCAGCCGGGCACCTCCGATTCCAGTTCCCCCGGGAGACTCTGGGAGGGAACGGACCGAGAGACAGAGAACAAACCCAGCACCAACGCTCATCCAGGCTGTACCACACATATAGGCCCCCCTTGTTCCATGGCAGCTGCAGGGAGATTGGGCAACTCCCCCACCCCTACACTGGCCCCCAGCAGCTTTCTGCCCCCAGGACCATCCGCTTGGTGTTTTACTGAGTCTGTTCCCCCGAAGCGGTGGGGGGGGGGGGGGGACAGGTCTCTGAGTGGGAGGGGAAGCGGTTTCCCAGGGTTCCCACTCCCAGGAGTGGGGAGCTCGCACTCTCCAACTTCTTCTGGAAACCTCAAATTCGCCTAGAAAGAAAATCTCGGGCTCCTTGTTCCAGCCTTTCTCTGTTTCCCTCCCACCACACAGCCCCTGCCAGAGCTGGGGTCAACTTCTCCCTTGGAAAGATGAGGAGACTGTGGTTACAGGGGTGTCCAGACTCCTGGTTCTGTGCGTCATCCTGATGCCCAACCCTGTGCCTCGGTTTCCCTCTCTGTATAAAGGGGAGAGGCCCACAGTGACTTCCCTTTGCTAGGTGATGTGAAGACCCTGCAGGGAAAGGTGTTGTCCACAGTGATGATAGTTACTGAGGAGAACCACTGGTCTCTGGCCCTTGGTGACAGCCCATGTGCCGGCAGAAAGGGGTTTTGACGTCTCGCAGTTACCTGTCTCCAGATCTGTATGTTTACTCTCGGCCTGTCCTGCCTGGGCATTGACCAGTTCCAAGGGCCCGTGGAGGCCTAGGAATTCTCCCTAGTTTTCTTAGTAGTCAGCAATATATTTAGAATACACACAAACGCCCAGAGCAGCCAAGTCCTCTGCCTCAGCCTGGAGCCCAGGAGTTCTCCTCTCCCTGTGGGAAGGGCCTTAATTGCTGTTTACTCCTAGAGCTGGATGAAGAGCCCAGAAGCCCAAACATGGAAAGGATCCCTGGAGAGTCACTGCCTAGAAAGTCCCTGTTCCCCAGCCTGTTTGCATCCAGATGCTGCTTCTCCCCAGAGGCTGAGTGAACCCCACTGGGATGGCTCAGAGCTGTGATATAACCATGCCCAGCCCTGTGCCGGCTCTCAGCGCAGGACACTGCTGCAGGCGCTGGGCTGAGAGAGGTGCAGGACGCGGCTGCCTGAGGGGGATTCGCAGGAGAGACCCGTCCCTCTCTGCACTCACAGGTACCAGCTCTAGCTGAGGGGCTCCCCTGCTCCACACACCCACTGCAATGGGGTCTCGATGGCATAGACAGTGAGTCTGTGCACAGACACTGAACGTTCTGGGGCCCTTGCCGCAGGGGAGGAGGTGTTAGGTCCAGAGTTACTGGCTAAAATGGCCCTCTTTGCGCGTGGCCTCTAGCCCAAGGCAGCTGCTTTTCAGGTGCAAATTGGATCCCTTCAGATGAAAGGTGCTAGCAGATGGGAGGCAGGAGACTATTCTCTGGCCTTGGCTCAGAGTTTACTTACACCCCACGGAGGGAAATCTCCCCTCGGAGCCAGAACTGAGCAAAGACCAGAGAAGCCGGCTGGGTGTCACTGCCCAGACACTGTCACCTCCTCCCCAGTATCTCAGGGCTCTGGCTGGTAGCGGGGGCTGTTGGGTCACTTGTATCTGCTGGGAAGGGGAACGGCTGCTCGGCCAGTCCCTCCCCAGCCGCTAGCAGGGCCTGGCGTTCTTCTGGCCTCGGGGCAGGACTCTGCACCTGGCCTTGTGGGACCGCCTCAGATTTCCTTTGCCTGCAGCCTGCACGTGACTGTATCAAACCCTGTGTGTGCACGGGCCCTGCTCAGCCAGCGCTCCGGATCCATCGCTGCCTGTCCCGGCCTCCTCCTTGTGACCCCTCTGCCGGCCTGTTCCCATTTTACTATCTAAGGGTATGTCTACACTACCCCGCTAGTTCGAACTAGCGGGGTAATGTATGCATACCGCACTTGCTAATGAAGCCCGGGATTTGAATTTCCCGGGCTTCATTAGCATAAGCGGGGAGCCGCCATTTTTAAATCCCCGCTGCTTCGAACCCCGTGTAGCGCGGCTACACGGGGCTCGAACTAGGTAGTTCGGACTAGGGTCCTATTCCGAACTACCGTTACTCCTCGTGAAACGAGGTGTACCGGTAGTTCGGAATAGGCACCCTAGTCCGAACTACCTAGTTCGAGCCCCGTGTAGCCGCGCTACACGGGGTTCGAAGCAGCGGGGATTTAAAAATGGCGGCTCCCCGCTTATGCTAATGAAGCCCGGGAAATTCAAATCCCGGGCTTCATTAGCAAGTGCGGTATGCATACATTACCCTCCTAGTTCGAACTAGGAGGGTAGTGTAGACATACCCTTAATGTCTCCTCCCAATCACTACTGGTGAGAATTTTCCTCTGCTTTGGAGCGATAGCCCTTTGAAGCACTAAGTGTATTTAATAAACTTAAAAAACAACAAATTGTCTGCTAGCATTGAAAGACTAACAGATTGCATCTCCAGCTAGTTTCCATTTGCTTCTGCCCATTGATAAAACGATGTAAGGGCACAAAGCTTGCAAGTGATCGCTGCAGGGCCCTGCTGACAGGGGCCCATGGACATCGACTCTCTGGGATCTGGGAGTGACCAGATGTCAGTTCATTGTGTGCATGCTCTGCTGATATTGCAGAGTGCATATTTTTGGTCTGTCGGGTTTCCCTCTTACATCAAACGTCTCAGAGAAACCAAAGTCTCTTACATCTGCACAGTTCCCTTCCCAGCCAGATGTGCACTCGTATTAGTGGAGGAGTTTTCCAGACATCATGCTGGTGACTGGCACTAACTAATCCCAGACCAGGTTCTCAACTGTCTCCTAACCTGGCCAGTTCTGCACGTGTTCTGTTTATGTGTAATAGTTTCTGTTTAACACACGTCTACTTTTTATTTGCCTTTAAATATATTCTGGCTCTGCCGCGGCATTTCTGGGCGCAAACGGGGTGCACATGTGATCACTCTGTTCACAGGTCCTGGGTTTGTCACCCCAAGTGTCTATGATAGATGCTGTTTAACAGCCTTATTGACTGATAACAGACGGGAATGTATTTCATCATCTCATGTGACCTGAGTGCCTCTTTGTGAATGCAGAACAGAACTATTTTGTGACTTCATCGACCTTTCCTGTAACATCAGCAACTTTTCTTTCTCCCTCTAGGAAGAGGCAGATCTTTTCTTAATGTTTATTTTGTTCTTAATATACTTAATAATCTCATTTGGGATATCCTCAGCTCTGCCAGGCAGGGATTTCTCAGTCTTTGATATCCCTTAACAATTTCCATAATGTCCAATTTGCATGCTTTGCTTTTGATTTTTCCCTTTTCCCTCATTTTTCCTGTATTGCTTCCCCTCCCTAATTGCTGCCTGGGCTTTGGGACTGAAGCGGTTTCTGGTTCAAGGTTCTCCACTCTTCTGACTGTGGAATTATGGCTCTTTAGCTCTTTCATAAACTCTTCTTTAAGAACTAACTGCTTGGTTTTGCATTTTACTGTCTAAATGTCTCCTCCCAATCACTATTGGTGGTAATTTTCCTCTGCTTTGGGATGGCAGCCCTTTGAAGCACTAAGTGTATTTAATAACCTTAAAAAACAACAGATAGTCTGGTAATACTTTAAGGGCTAACAAAACATGTAGATGGCGTCATGAGCTTTTGTGGGCACGGCCCACTTCAGATATTATTGGCTGGGAATGAAAAGGCTCGGAGGGGTATCCGTGTTAGTCTGTAACTAAGAAAGCCTGAAAAAAAAAGTCTGTATGGTGCCGCAGGACTATTCTAACAAAAAAATGTAAATGATATCATGATATTTTGTGGGCACAATCCACTTCTTCAGATGGATGGAGCAAGAGTGTCCAAATAAATAGCAGAGAAAGAGAGGGGTAGCAGAGGGAAAGAGAAGGAAGAAATAAGAAAAAATCTTGTCAAGCAAAGTCTAGACTGCGTTTTTTTGTCAGAAAAAGCTACACAAAATAAACTCTGCATTTTGCGTAGCTTTTTCCAATTTTTTTCTGAAGAGTTTTTTCCGAAATTTGGCCATAAAAATGCTGGCATATTGTGGGGCCATGTGGGTGCCCATAGGAGTGCCACTGGTTTGTTATATTAAATTGGTAGATGTGCAAGTGAATGACCCCGTGATGTTGTGCCTGATCTGGTTAGGTCCTGTGATGGTGTCGCTGGTGTAGATATGTGGGCAGAGTTGGCACCGAGGTTGGTTGCAGGGATTAGTTCCTGAGTTAGAGTGAATGTGGTTTGGTTTATAGTTGCTGGTGAGAATTTGCTTCAGGTTGGCGGGTTGTCTGTGGCCAAGGACTGACCTACCTCTGAAGGTGTGTGAGAATTGTCCAGGATGGGTTGTAGATCACTGATGATGCATTGGAGAGGTTTTAGCTGAGGACTTAGGTGATGGCCAGTGGAGTTCTGTTGGTTTCTTTGTTGGGCTTGTCTTGTAGTAGGAGGCTTTTGGGTAGACGTCTGGGTCTATCAGATTGTTTCCTCACTTCCTTGTGTGGGTATTGTAGTTTCAAGAATGTTTGGTGAAGATCCTGTATGTGTTTGTGTGTCAGAGGAGCTGGAGCAAATGCACTTGTACCTTAGTGCTTGGCTGTAGACAATGGATGGTGTGGTGTGTCAGGGATGGAAGCTGGAAGCATGTAGGTAGGCATAGCGGTCAGTAGGTTTTCGGTAGAAAGTAGTGTTTATGTGGTGTTTATGTGACCATCACTAATTTGCATCGCAGTGTCCAGGAAGTGGATCTCTTGTGTAGACTGTTCCAGGCTGAGGTTGATGGTGGGGTGGAAACTGTTGAAATCACGGTGAAATTCTCCCAGAGCCTCCTTCCCATGGGTCTAGATCAGGGGTCTCCAAACTACGGCCCGGGGGCCGGATGCGGCCCGCGAGGCCCTCTCATCCGGCCCGTGGAGACCTTTTTGGATTCAAAGGCAGAAGAAGTGAGATTGTTTCAAAACCCATTTGAAGCAGATGTGGCCAGTTGCCCAGATGAACTGCAGCTGGAAGTCATTGAGTTGCAAGCAAATGACCTCCTTAGGGACAAGTTCAAAATAGGACTGGTGGGTTTTTACCAGTTTTTGCCCAAGGAAGACTTTCCTAATGTCAAAACTTTTGCATCAAGGTACCTTTCAATCCTTGGAACAACATACCTGTGTGAACAAACATTTTCAAGAATGAAATACGTGAAGAACAATTTGAGAACAAACTTGTCCGATTATAATCTCAGGTCACTGTTGATGTTAGGGACAACAAATCTAAAGCCAGAAATGTCTGCTATTTTGGCATCCAGGAAACAATTTCACCATTCACACTAATACAGGTGTTCATGTGTAGTGTATGAATGTGTTATTAAATAATAACTGAATAAAATAATATTAAATAAATAATTAAAAACAACATCCATGTTTTGATTGTTTTTTATTTGGACCTCAAGTGTGTAGTCGGCCCCCGAACTGCTGTTTGATAGTTAATGCGGCCCTCGGGCTGAAAAGTTTGGAGACCCCTGGTCTAGATGATGAAGATGTCATCAATGTAGTGTAAGTAGAGAAGGGGCGCTAGTGGATGAGAGCTGAAGAAGCATTGTTCCAGGTCAGCCATAAAAATGTTGGCATACTGTGGGGCCATGTGGGTGCCCATAGTGGTGCCACTGGTTTGGAGGCATAAATTGTCCCCTAATCTGAAATAGTTGTGTGTGAGGATAAAGTCACAGAGCTCGGCCACCAGTTGGGCCATGGCATCGTCAGGTATACTGTTCCTGACAGCTTGTATTCTATCTATGTGTGGGATGTTGGTGTAGATCCTCTACATCCATGGTGGCTAGGATGCTGTTTTCTGGAAGATCATTGTAGTTTTCTCAGGAAATAAGTTGTGTCATGGAGATAGCTGGGAGTGCTGGTGGCGTAGGGTCTGAGTAGAGAGTCCACATATCCAGACAGTCCTAAAGTGAGAGTGCTAATGCCCGAGATGATGGGGTGCCCAGGATTTCTAGGTTTGTGGATCTTGGGTAGTAGGTAGAATAACCCCGGTCGTGGCTCAAGTATGTATTTGTGTAGACTTGTTCCTGTGTTTGTGAAGAGATTGTCTTGAGCAGATGGTGCAGTTTCTTAGTGTATTCCTCAGTGGGATCTGAAGAAAGTGTCCTGTAGAATGTGGTATTGGAGAATTGTCTGTCAGCCTCCTTTCGGTAGTCAGACCTATTCATGTTGACAACAGCACCTCCTTTACCAGCATCTTTAATTATCATGTCAGCTGTCTTTGAAGTCTGTCCTTGACTTTTTTTGTTGCATCATCTGAACCCACGGGAAGGAGGCTCTGGAAGAATTCCACCATGATTTCAACAATTTCAACCCCACCACATAAACACCACCTTCTACCGAAAACCTACTGATCGCTATGCCTTCCTACATGCTTCCAGCTTCCATCCCTGACACACCACACCATCCATTGTCTACAGCCAAGCACTAAGGTACAACCGCATTTGCTCCAGCCCCTCTGACACACAAACACATACAGGATCTTCACCAAGCATTCTTGAAACTACAATACCCACCCAAGGAAGTGAGGAAAACAATTTGATAGACCCAGTCGTCTACCCAGAAGCCTCCCAATATAAGACAAGCCCAACAAAGAAACCAACAGAACACCACTGGCCATCACCTAAGTCCTCAGCTAAAACCTCTGCAATGCATCATCAGATCTACAACTCATCCTGGACAATGAACCCTCACTTTCACAGGTCTTTTGGAGGTAGCCCAGTCTTCGCTCACAGACAACAGGCCAACCTGAAGCAAATTCTCACCAGCAAATATACACCACACCACAGTAACTATATCTCAAGAACCAATCCATGCAACAAACCTCGGTGCCAACTCTGCCCACATCCTACACCAGCGACACCATCACAGGACCTAATCAGATCAGCCACACCATCTCAAGTTCATTCACCTGCACATCTACCAATGTAATATACGCCATCATGTGCCATCAATGCTCCTCTGCTATATACATCGGCCAAACTGGACAGTCCCTACGTAAAAGAATAAATGGACCAAATCGGATATCAGGAATGGCAATATACAAAAACCTGTAGGAGAACACTTCAATATCCCTGGACACACAGTAGCAGATTTAAAAGTAGCCATCCCAAACAAAAAAACTTTAAAAACAGACTTCAAAGAGAAACTGCTGATCTATAATTCATCTGCAAATTTGACACCATCAATTTAGGATTAAACAAGGACTGTGAATGGCTAGCCAAATACAAAAGCAGTTTCTCCTCTCTTGGTGTTCACTCCCCCACATCAGCTGCTAGAAGTCGGACTCAACCTCCATGACTAAATTGACCTTGTTATCTCTAGCCTTACTCTTGATTGGAACTCTTTACTTATGCCTGTATATTTATACCTGCCTCTCATAGCACTTCACTGGACACCTGAAGGACGATGGAAACATGAGAGACCCAAGACAACATGGCGGTGTACTGTTGAGGCAGACATGAAGAGAATGAGTTATAACTGGGACACACTGGAGAAAGTGGCCAAAGAAAGACAAAAATGGCAAACCTTTTTTGCTGCCCAACATGCCAGTGGGCGTAATAGGCATTAAGTAACTTACTCTGGAATTTCCACTACATACGTCTGATGAAGTGGGTCTTTGCCCACGAAAGCTTATGCTCCAATACATCTGTTAGTCTATAAGGTGCCACAGGACTCCTCATCACTTTTGCAGATCCAGACTAACACGGCTACCCCTCTGATAATGGATCTTTAAGTGACTATATTACAAAGCCATTTCCAAAACCAAACTGGAGAGAGCAACTGCAGAACTTGGTTTAATTTACAAGTTTGACACGTGGAATCAAAGTTTGAACGAAGACCTAACCTGGATGGGCCGCTACATTGACATCGAAAGCTAAGCACCGGGTACTTACAGACCGCTCTCTTAGCCTCATTTAGACACTCTGATTGACAATATTTGTCCTATTATTTTCCTTCTCTTCCTTACCCCCAACCGCCCCTTCTGTTTCACTCTAATTCATTTTGTACCTTCGACCCCTTGCTCCATTTATCTGAACAAGTGGGCTGTGCCCACGAAAGCTCATTGTCCCATCTACATTTGTTGTTAGTCTCTAAGGTGCTGCAGAACTCTTTGTGGTTTTTAAAGGGTTTTTAAGGGGAGCATTGTACAGGTGGGACTTAAAAACATTTAGGGATGGAGATTCCACTACCTCCCCAGGTTACCCATCTCAGTGCTGCACCACCCTCTAGGAAGGAGCATGGCAGAAAGGGATCTAGGGGTCATAGTGGACCACAAGTTGAATATGAGTCAACAGTGTGATGCTGCTGCAAAAAAAGCAAATATGATTCTAGGTTGTATCAACAGGTGTGTTGTAAGCAAAACTCGTGAAGTCATTCTGCCGCTCTACTCTGCACTAGTTAGGCCTCAGCTGGAGTACTGTGTCCAGTTCTGGGCGCCACATTTCAAGAAAGATGTGGAGAAATTGGAAAAGGTACAGAGAAGAGCGACAAGAATGATTAAAGGTTTAGAGAACATGACCTATGAAGCCAGGCTTCGTGAACTGGTCTTGTTTAGTTTGGAAAAAAGAAGATTAAGGGGGGACATGATAGCGGTTTTCAAATATCTAAAAGGGTGTCACAAGGAGGAAGGAGAAAATTTGTTCCTCTTGGTTTCTGAGGACAGGACAAGGAGTAATGGGCTTAAAGTGCAGCAGGGGAGGTTTAGATTGGACATTAGGAAAAAATTCCTAACTGTCAGGGTGGTCAAATATTAGAATAAATTGCCAAGGGAGGAGGTGGAATCTCCCTCTCTGGAGGTATTTAAGAACAGGTTAGCTAGACATCTGTCAGGGATGGTGTAGATGGAGCTTGGTCCTGCCTTGAGGGCGGGGAGCTGGACTTGATGACCTCTTGAGGTCCCTTCCAGTCCTATGATTCTATGATTCTATGAAATAGGACCCAGACCTCCCTCAGTGCAACTTGAGACCTCTCCCCCAAGCTTAGGGTCATCCACAAACTTGCTGAGGGTACAATCCATACCCTCATCCAGACCATTAATAAAGATGTTGAACAAAACAGACCCTAAAACTGATCCTTGGGGCACTCCACTTGAAATGGACTGCCAACCAGACATTGAGCTGTTGCTCACCAACTCTGAGATTTTTAGAAACTGGGTGAACTGGGAATATAGTAAAGCACAGACTCTGTAGCATGGGTGTCACGTTGCTGGATCGTGAGGGGAGCAGCCAGATCACTGATGCACCCATAGGTGGGGGTGTTGGCCCCAAAAATGGTATAGAAGGGGGCCATGTGAGGTATTGAATAGAAGCTTATTATCTGATAATCCTATGTACGCTGTTCTTGTGTTTGTATAATGTGTGTGTGTGCAATTATTAGCATGTACTTGTGTGGACACTGAAGATTTCCCTGCATGTGGTTGAGCATTGGGCAGGACCGGGCCTGTGGACATGCTAATTACTGAGGCCCTGTGGGACAATGGCTCTCAATGGGCCAAGGACACACCTAAAGAATGGGGGCTGTCATCTGAGAGCAGCCAGCAGGGAACACAGAGATTGGCCTCTGACCAAGAGACCTGCTGCATACAAGAAGAGGCCAGGAAGGAGGGGATAAAGAGGCCATGTGGTCGATGCCATTTTGTTCTCAGCTCAGCACTTCATCCCAGAGGCAGCATTGCAGGGATTGAAGAGCCCGGAAGACCTGTGGACCCATCCTGATGCAAGGATGTGCAACAAGAACTTTTAAACCAGCAGCTGTGACATCCCTGCTAAAGCCTGCATCGAGGACTAGGAGATTCGGTGCATGTAACGTACTTTTCTTTAACGACCTTACTCTCAGGCTTTTCTTTCTTGTGATAATAAACCTTTAGATATAGATTCTAAAGGATTGGCCCAGCGTGATTTGTGGGTAAGATCCAGAGGGTAAGTTGACCAGGGATCTGTGGCTGGTTTCTTGGAACCGGACATAACTTGTTCGGGGTAGGTGGGATTGGGTGCTAGGACCCCCCACCTGTGTATGAGGCCCGGGGCCATCTGGGGCACAGATATTGCTGGGGTGTCGGAGGGGTTTTGATCGTGAGGCTTCAGGCAGGCTGCTGAAGCGCTCTGTTGGGCTGGTTTGTGGCCTGTTTGGAGAGGTCACCAGTCTGGGGGCTGTAAGGAGCCCCGGATTTGAGCAATTCGCCCTGAGCGGACGCCCTCAGCTGTGCCCAGACACGGCCTGGTCCGTCACAATGGGCATTAAGGAACATAGACGTACAATGAATATCTACACTTATGTTTCCTTCTGGAGTTTATTAAGGTTTCCTGAATCACAACACATGGGCTCTATTAATACGTGGAGAATCATAAAATGTGGAATGGGCATTAGTAGGTTGTTCATACCTCAGTACTCTGAATAGTCAAATGTCATTGTTCAGTGTGTGGAGAGTGACCAATACGCTCCACCCATGGGAACAGCCTCCAGCAGTGCATGTCGTGCCTCATATGAACATTGTGTCTCCATGCAGGTATTCTATGACCGTCACCTGAGATCCTGGGTACATACAAGACATCAGAGGAAGATTCATGTGACACTATTCTGCATCCGAGTTTGACACGTTTTCCCTTTCTCCATGTCAGATTCCATCAAAAACAACTTCACCAACCCTTCCACCTTCATCCTGCAGGGCATTCCTGGCCTGGAGACGGCCCATGTCTGGATCGCCATCCCCTTCTGTGTCATGTACATCATAGTGATGTTGGGGAATTTTACCATCCTCTTGATTGTGAAGATGGAGGGGAGCCTCCATGAGCCCATGTACTATTTCCTCTGCATGTTGGCCATCACCGACCTGGTGGTGTGTACGTCCATCCAGCCCAAGATGCTGAGCATCTTTTGGTTTAATTCCAGGGAGATACATTTCAGTGCCTGTCTCACCCAGCTGTACTTCATTCAGTGGTCTTTACTGATGGAGTCTGGGACACTCACGGTCATGGCGTTTGATCGCTACGTGGCCATCTGT
The DNA here is from genome assembly GCF_052426305.1 of Pelodiscus sinensis. Taxonomy (NCBI): domain Eukaryota; kingdom Metazoa; phylum Chordata; order Testudines; family Trionychidae; genus Pelodiscus; species Pelodiscus sinensis. The sequence continues at coordinate 356,404,996 of NC_143052.1, read as the reverse complement.
GATCCCCTCAGACATTCCACCATCCTGACAAACTCCACTGTAGCCAAGATCAGCCTGGCCGTGCTGCTGCGTGGTTCCATACTCGCCTTGCCCTATCCCATCCTGGCAAGTCAGAGGCCATATTGTAGAACCAACATCATTCCTGAGCCATACTGCTCACACATAGTTGTGGTGAGCCTGGCCTGCGCTGATATTCGTGTCAGTAGTTACTACGGCCTCCTTGTCGTACTCTGTGTGATGGGGCCGGATGTGATTTTTATTGCTTTGTCCTATACCCAGATCCTCAGGGCCATCTTCCGCCTCCCAACAAAAGAAGCCCGGCTCAAGACGTTTGGGACCTGTGGCTCCCACATCTGGGCCATCTCAGCCTTCTACATCCCTGTTCTTTTCATCACCTTAATAGGCCGCTTTGGCCAGAATGTGCCCCAGCATTTCCACGTTCTCATTTCCAACTTGTGTGTCTTCATGTCCCCCATGCTGAACCCCATCATCTATGGGGCAAGGACCAAACAGATCCGGGACAGGCTGCTCCGGCTCTTTACTCAAAAGGGTACATAAGGATTTCTCTTGTTGCTCTGAATCTGAGACTGAGATCAGACAAGAGCTGGTAGGCGACATGGTGCTGGGCCCTGCTCTCTGAATTTGACTATAACATGAAAGTGACAACGATCCCTGAGCTGGCCTTACCATACTGTGTCTATGGGACAAACCGAGCAATTGGTGTGTGTGCAACTTATTCACTCATGTGGCTCTCTGGTTTCTAATTCCTGGTAACTTGAGCACTGAGGCCCCTTTCTCTGCCCCATTTCTTCCCTTAAGATTCCCTCTATCTCTTCCCCCAATTCTTTCTGCCGTTGTTCTACCCCCATTTCCCAAAACACAAACCCTGCCCTCTCCTCACTTCCGCACCCCTATAAGTCCTCCACCTCTGTACCTCACCATCTTGATTCCATCTGCTCAAGGGCTGAGATGGGAGCTGCTGCAGTCTGACCAGGAGCCTGGCCTGAGGACCAGGAAGACACAGCGCTGGAGCCAAGAAAGAGGCCCTATTGATAACTGTGTGACTGTGTAAGTTAGGTCGAGCATGGAAGGACACAGGGAGGTACTGGGTACAGACTGTGAGCCAAAGAGGAGTAGCAGAACATCTTAATAAGAAATGTCTTGGTACAAAGACTCCCTAAAAACTAATGCACAGACCGACCTAGGTTCAGGACTGGGTCGAGATTGACAGCATGAAGGATAGTAAGTAAGCCCCCCTTCCATAAGGTGAGGGGTGGTAACTAGGCAACAGAGGGTGGTAACCTGGTATGTAAAGAAATGATGGAAGTTGTTTGTACCTGTCTATAAAAGGACACCGCAGAGTGTGCTCTCTGGCTGACCTTGGGGGGGGCGCACTAGGCGCTTGAACGACAGGTGTCATTGCCTAAACTTACAGAATGCACAGTAGCTTAACATTGACTAACTGCTGTTATTATCTGTTATATGGCAATAGGCCTGCCCGGTGTTGGTACCTTGTCAACGCGGGCCATAGTGCCCAGTGGTGTAACATTGTACTGATCTCTGTTACCAACTGGTAGAGCTTCGCATTTGACAATAAACCTGCTCGATTGATTTCAAACCTTGCCTGCATCTGTCGTTTCCGGGGCCTCTCAGAGATCTCTTGGGTTGACCCAAGTGCACGGGGTCTAACACTCTAGATAAGAGGAGTATCGATTGTTACGCATGCAGCCGAAAGTTTATTATCACCTACGGAGTAGAGGTCCTGTCAGGAGCGCGCCAGGACGACCCTGACCAGACGATGCTGACACTGACAGTCCAGACCACCCAAGGTACCGAGGTACGAAAACACCGAGGTACGACTCCTGTAACCCTCATTTTATCAGGAGTAAGGGACATCAGAGGAAGAGTGCTCTAACTCCTCTAATTTGGGGTGGGGGTAGTTACCTGCTCTTGTAAATACTGAATTTGTAATCAGGTGTGCAGTGCTGTTATCGGGGATGGTGTTCTTGATGGCCTGTAATCCGTCTTCATGTGGAATGTCTAGACTACAGGCTTTTGTCGACGGAGGCTTTGTCGACAGATACTGTTGACAAAGCCTTTGTTGACAAAGAGCATCTAGACTACAGCAGGTTCTGTCGACAAAACAAGCCGCTTTGTTGACACGAGAATATAGACGCAAAGGACAGTGTAGATGCAATAATGCCTTCTGTTGACAGAACTCTGTCGACAAAAGGCGTTATTGCTCATATAATTAGGTTTACCACTGTCAACGAAACTGCTGAGTTCTGTCGACGTTATGTCGACGGAACTCAGTGGTAGTGTAAACGCAGGTATAGTTTTGTCGACAAAAGTCCATTTTTGTCAACAAAACCCTGTAGTCAAGACATACCCTCGGTGTAAAGGGCTTCTACATCCATGGTGGCCAGGAAGCTTACTGAGGTTCTGAAGTTTCCTCAGGAAGTCAGTGGTGTCATGGAAATAGCTAGGAGTACAATCTTCAGATACCTACTGATTCCCTCTACCATCCTGTGTATTCTGTACCCTCTGATCCCTGTCTCCCTCCTCCCATTTCCCGTCTCCACCCCTTCTCTCCTAGTTATGTTGAGTCTGCACATCCTAAACTCAAAACTCCAGTCATCTGAAGAAGTGGGCTGTGCCCACGAAGGCTCATGATCCCATCTACATGTTTTGTTAGTCTATAAAGTGCTACCAGACCATTTGTTGTTTTTTTTCTGTCCAGACTAATTTGGCTACCCCCTGAAGCACTTAGATTAAGCAACGTTCAATGTCATTAGGGCTTCAAAGAACACCCGCGAACTTTGCGGGTCCATCATTACTTGGAAAAACCTGAAATAACAGGTTAAGACCTGAAAAACTGGGTAGGACAGAAATAACAAATGTAGTGATGCGTCCACACTACCGTGTGTGGCACTGCCTTAGGGGCCTGTAGTGAGCAGGGGTGGCTGCTCACTGACCCCAAGGAGGAAGAACCCCTCTCTGAGCCAAGGTGGGCAGAGACAAAGCCTGCCCCTTTAAGTGCACAGAGGCGTAGGGGTGGTGCAGGAAGTATAAAAGCTCAGCCCAGAGTCTCAGTGAGGAAGCAGCCGCTGGAAGGAGAAGAAACCTTTGCCAAGCTCCCCGGCTTAAGACCTGAAGACCTGGCCAAGGCGGATGACTGGCCCGGGCCACCCAGGCCCAGCTCCGAGGAGATCGTCCGGACTCTGACCCCACCTGTAAAGCATCCGGATCCTGGAATGAGGTTTAAGAGGTAGTTCGAACTAGGGCTTTAATTCAGATGACTGGGTCCCTGCCACATGTAGACGTGGGCAGTTAGTCCGGACTTGTACATTTCAAAAAATGGCGACCAGCCGGGAAGATGCAAATCAAGCACGGGATATTTAAATCCCGGGCTTAATTTTCAATTTTGAATGCCTACATTAGCCTCCCTAGTTCAAAGTAGGGGGCTAGTGTAGACCTACCCCAACATACATACCCTCCCCCTTCCTGCAGGCAAGAACAGAAGCTCTCTCTCCTGAAAGTCATGTATGCTGGACCTGGAATGTACTGGTCATAGCAAGAAGCCACCGTCTGCTGCCCACCCCTACCAGCTGCAGGCTTCTAGCCTGGTGAGCCCCTCACCTTGCCCCCCTGCATCCAGAGCGAGTGCATGCTGATGCTCCCCTGAGAGGTCTGGTCACCTGCTGTAAAGTTCCTGCTTTAAAGCAAACATTTGGCCTTGCGCAGAACTCTTCTCCATTGTCTTTACAAGTATCAGAGGGGTAGCCGTGTTAGTCTGGATCTGCAAAAGCGATGAGGAGTCCTTATGGACTAACAGATTTATTGGAGCATAAGCTTTCATGGGCAAAAACCCACTTCATCAGATGCATGGTCTTTACAGACTCCTTTGCTGTACGCTTCCCTGACTAGAGGTAGGCTTAACACAATGTATCTGCTGTAATGTCTGCCCTTGTAACTCTTCTGTGCAGCTGGGCCATCTGCCAGCTCAGTGTGTTCTACACCTCTCACTGTATCTGCCTGCTTGGTGCAGATCTCCAGATGAAAGCAGAGGAGGGAAGAGATATTCTCCTTCCTGACTGCTGTCGTGGAGCATGTTGTGACCTGTCTCGAATGGGCCTCCTCCCAGAATCCTGTCTGCCCCAATGGCAGCTCCAATCCCTCCTTCTTCAGCCCCATAGGCTTCCATCCCACCAGGGCCCCATGACATGGCGGAGGGGAACTCACGGTGAGCTAGAGCCTCCAGGACCTCTGGAGGCAAGAGGCAGTCCCACTTCCATTCCTGAGCTTCCCCCACTTCCGGTTTCTAGTTTATTCCTTTCCCTGTGTTTTTCCCCAAATAAAAACTCCTGATAATTGAACAATGGTCTCTTTATTGCTTGAACGTCAGACTTCAGGGGTGGGGCAACGGATTAAAGATAAACACAGAGGACGTGGTGTAGCCAGACAGACCCTCTCCTCCCCGCCGGTCACATCCATCTTATTTGCCCCTCTGAGGTGCCTGGAGCACACAGGGAAGAGAAGGAGCAGGAAAATCAGCATAGTCTATGCTGGCTCATTTGACCCTGGGTAAGCTGAAAACATAGATACGAGAAAGAGGATGGAGCCAATAAATTGATCTCGAAGCTGCAAGAACTGCCCTGGCTGGCACCTATGTTGATACGAACACACACATCATCCCTGGGAGAGGAATCTCCCACTGAGAAAAGAATGCCCAGTACTTCCAATTTAGTTATCTCTCTTATAAGTGTAAATTAAATTCACAACTCCCTTGTAAGAGCTGGCGTCACAAAGACGGACCAACACATCGGCTGACATGTGGGGACACTGTTCTGGAGAGCCAAAGGGTAGCATCTCAAAATTGGTCATACATAAAACTGTCTTTCAAGGTGTCTCTGATTTGCACTGCCACTTGCTGTGTTCTCCTAAAGATGCTGGTATCTGGCTGCTCAAGCTCTCTGGCTAGGTGCTCTGCTTCAGCCCCTCAAACTTCCAGAAAAGTTTCCCCCTTGTTCTCGCACTGATTATGGAGCACACAACAGACGGACCCCATGAAGGGGATCTTGCATTCGCTGAGGTCCAACTGAGGTCTTGAACCTCCCCTTTAACAGTCCAAATACACATTCCACCACCATTCTGCACCTGCTCAGCCTGTTATAAAACTCCTCTTTGCTGGAAGCCAGACTGCCCGGCTGTGTCTACACTGGCATGAATTTCCGGAAATGCTTAAAACAGAATCGTTTTCGTTATAAGTATTTCCGGAAAAAGAGCGTCTACATTGGCAGGCTGCTTTTCCAGAAAAGCCCTTTTTCCGGAAAAGCATCTGTGGCCAATGTAGACGCGCTTTTCCGGAAAAGAGCCCCGATCGTCATTTTCGCGATCGGGGCTTTTTTTCCGGAAAAGACTACTGGGATGTCTACACTGGCCCTTTTCCGGAACAGTGTTCCGGAATAAGGACTTATGCCCGAGCGGGAGCAGCATAGCTTTTCCGGAATAGTGGCTGATTTTGTACAGTAGAGCGTTGTTGCTTTTCCAGAAATTCAAGGGCCAGTGTAGACAGCTCGCAGCTTATTCTGGAAAAGCAGCTGATTTTCTGGAATAAGTGTCCCAGTGTAGACACAGCCCCCATGTAGGGCTTCATGAGCCAGGGGTAGGCTGCATTGCCAGGATCACAATAGGCATGTCCACCTTTCTGACTCTGATGTTTTGGTCTGAGAAAAAAGTTCCAGTGTGCATCTTTCGGAGGAGGCAGGAGTTCTGAAAGTTGCGGGAGCCATGCATCTTTTATGCCCCTCTGTAGCAGGATATTGTCAATGGCCTTGGCTGCTTATAGGACAGTCCCAACCATAGATTTCCTCATCTCAAACTGGTCCTGACTGAGTAATAGCTGTCTGGCATGGCAAGCTTCCATAAGGCAACTGCCATGTGCCTCTGGACGGTCAGAGTGGGTCTCATGCGGGTATCCTGTCGCTTCAGGACAGGGGCAAGCCATTCAGAGTTCCAGGAATGTAGTTTAGCAGATGTGGAGGTTCTGTTGCCGCTGCTGAGTGTCCCAACTCTGCATGACGATGTAGTCCCACCAGTCTGAGTTCATCTCCCAATGCCAGAACTGGTGTGGCACTGTGTCCATGGGCGCCAGGCTTTGCCAGAACAGATGTAACAGGCCCTTCATGCCATGTTGAGTTTTGTCCCTGATCTCTTCCTGGTGGAGCAACGTGCATAGGTTTGCAAAGTACAGCGCCATGACACCCGTGAGGCTGATGGGCTCCACTCCTGGTGCGTTCTGGGATCCACACGGCACCAAAAGACACTCTGTGTCCCCATTATATTATGCAAAGGGGGAGGGGTTGGAGGCATGCCTTATGGGACGCTGCCAACAGGAGTCCCTCTAATCACCCACTGCTGGACTCAGTGGACACTGGAAGCATAGGCCAGACAGCCGAGCTTCCCACGGTACCTCCTTGCTCTCTGAGTCAACAACAGGCTCTGTAATGTGGATGTGCTACTTCAGACAACATCTGAGTCTTGCCCGAAGTGGGGATGTGGACCTTTGTATTCTCAAAATCAGGTGCCCAGAAATTGACCATGCTAGATTCAATCTTATGTCATAGTGTAGACAAGGCCTTTTGTCCCCTCTTTTCCTCTCCCCTCCTTTCCAATTCCTGGATTGCCATAGTGAGTCTTTGCTCAATTCGCCCCTTATCTGCAAGGCTACCAGCTGGGAGATGGCTGCAGCCTTTTACTTTCACTTGGGTTTTCTTGCTTGCTTATTCAGCCTGTTTAATTATAAACAAGGCCAGAAGCAAGATTATTTAATCTCTACCCTATTTACTTCACATTCTTCCAGCACAGAACACTAATAAAGAACTTATGGAATGTGATACAGACAGGCTGTGTCTACACTGGCAAGTTATTCTGGAAAATCAGCCGCTTTTCCGGATTAACTTGCCAGCTGTCTACACTGGCCACTTGAATTTCCGGAAAAGCACTGACGATCTCGTGTAAAATCATCAGTGCCCCTCCGGAAAAACTATGCTGCTCCCGTTCGGGCAAAAGTCTTTTTCCGGAAAACTGTTCTGGAAAAGGGCCAGTGTAGACAGCAGAGATTTCTTTTCTACAAAAAAGCCCCGATCGCGAAAATGGCGATCGGGGCTTTTTTGCGGAAAAGCGTGTCTAGATTGGCCATGGACGCTTTTCCGCAAAAAGTGCTTTTCCGGAAAAGCGTCCTGCCAATCTAGACGCGCTTTTTCCAAAAATGCTTTTAACAGAAAACGTTTCCGTTAAAAGCATTTCCGGAAAATCATGCCAGTGTAGACGTAGCCAAGAGGTATTCATCACTGCAGTAAAGGAGAAGTGATAGGAAGGACATCTTTGCTCAGCTTAAGGAACAGCATCCTGTTGTGCTAACTGAGATCTGACATTGTCACAGGCATACATGTGTTAGTGCTCCTGTACTTCCCATGGGACACTACTTCCATGCTTTGTCAACAATAAACAGGGCAGAATGCCTTCATCACTGAACGGAGCCGGGCCTTTTTCTTTATGAATCACAGTACACTGTGCTCTCTGCTAGTGCTGATAATACCGGTGCTCCAAGCACCGGGCACTGAACAGCCAAAACAGCTTCGAATCTTTAATATCGTTGCCACAGAAATGACGGTCAATAGTAGTTAACAACATGGGTGTCACATAGCTGTCCCTGTAAAGAAGGCTTCCAAGAATACAAGGAAGTCAGGAGAGAGTCCAGTAGACAGGAAAAGGGCAAATCCAGGGCCCTTCTATATAAAGGGAAATAAGAACAACCCAGGAAACTACAGAAAGTCTGTTTAACTTCTGTGCCAGGGAAGGTAATGGAGTAAGTAATTAAGGAACCCATCTGCACACACCTGGAAGATAAGAAGGTGATAGGTAGCAGCCAACATGGATTTGTAAAGAGCAAATCATGTCAAACCAATCTGATAGCTTTCTTTGATAGGATAATGAGTCTCCTGGCAAAGGGAGTGGATGTGGTATACCTAGATGTAGTAAGGCATTTGATAAAGTCTCCCATGACCTTCCTATCAATAAACTAGACAAATACAACCTAGATGGGGCTACTATAAGGTGGGTGCATAACTGGCTGGATAACCATTCTCAGAGAGTAGTTATTAATGGTTCACAATCATGCTAGGAGGGTAAAGCAAGTGGAGTTCCACAGGGGTCTGTTTTGGGACCGGTTCTGTTCAATATGTTCATCAATAATTTAGATATCAGCATAGAGAGTATGCTTATTAAGTTTGCAGATGGTACCAAGCTGGGAGGAGTTGAAACTGCTCTAGAGGACAGGGTCATAATTCAAAATGATCTAGACAGACTGGAGGTAAATAGAATTAAGTTTAATGAGGACAAAGGCAAAGTGTTCCACATAGGAAGAAACAATTCATTTCACACACTGAATGGGAAGCAACTGTCTAGGAAGGAGTCCTGCAGAAAGCAATCTAGGGGTTAGAGTTTTTGACAAGTTAAACATGAGTCAACAATGTGACATAGTTTAAAAAAAAACAAACGTGATTCTGGGATGCATTAACAGGAGTGTTGTGAGCAAGACACGAGAAGTCATTCTTCCACTCTACTCGGTGCTGGTTAGGCCTCAGTTGGAGTATTGTGTCCAGTTCTGGGCATCACATTTGAAGAAAGATGTGGAGAAATTGGAGAAGGTCCAGAGAAGAGCAACAAAATGATGACCAGCCTAGAGAACATGACCTCTGAAAGAAGGCTGAAAGAATTGGGTTTGTTTAGTTTAGAAAAGAGAAGATTGAGAGGGGACATGAGAGCAGTTTTCATGTATCTAAAAGGGTGTCAGGCAAAAGGGCAAAAAATTTTTCTCGGTCTCTGCCATCCGTCACTACTGAGAACAGCCTCTCTCCATCCTCTTTGGAACCTCCCTTCAGGAAGTTGAAGGCTGCTCTCAAATCCCCCCTCGCTCTTCGCTGCTGCAGACTAAACAGACCCAACTCCCTCAGCCTCCCCTTGTAGGTCATGTGCTCCTGCCCTCCAATCATTCTGGTTGCCCTCCGCTGGACCCTCACCAATGTGTCCACATCCTTTCTGTAGTGGGGGCCCCAGAACTGGACACAATACTCCAGATGTGGCCTCACCAGTGCTGAATAAAAAGGGATAACAACTTCTCTAGGGCTACGTCGGCAGAGGGATGCAAATCAAGCACTTTGAAGGTGCAAATGAAACTGGGATTTAAATATCTCAGGCTTCATTAGCATAAACATGGCGCCACTTTTGTTCGAAACGGGTTTTTTTCGAAAAAAAATGGCAGTCTAGAGGGGATCTTTTGAAAATACAACCCTTTTTCAAAAGATCCTGTAAACCTCATTTAACATGTATAAAATTGTATTTTCATTTACATATTTTTGCATGAAAAAAGTAAAACAAAATCTGAGCACCAAACACCAATGTTTATAGCAAAGAGACCAGTAAATCACCAGTATAGCTCCAAATATTAGTTATTCAGTTAGTCAATTATTAATTAGTAAGTAGGAATTGCTGCACGTGGACAGAAACATGGGAGACTGGACACTGAATGAATCCAGCAGAAATGGTCATCAGTGCTATGAACACTAAGATAAAAATGTAAAGACTAGTTAGTGGCAGCACAATTAGGCAATGTGTCATCATAGTTATCTAAATGAGATGAGATCAGTTTCATTTTCATATTCCAATAGATTAGTCATTCTCCAGAATACAAGAATGAAACATTTGGTGACCCAAGCACTTTGAGGTTGGTAGCTTTGGAGAGAGGCTGGTCCATGAGGGATCCTTTGATGAAGTGATCCACGAAATAAAAGAACAGGAGAAATATTGATCTGCAATCATTCAATGTCAAGGTAATGCATTAAATTTAAATTGAAAGCTGTTGAGGTTTATCAACCTTAATTTTTTCACTATTTCTAGTTCTATTTCAAGTCATACTTCTGTCTTTGAAAACTTTTTTGCTATGTGTTCATAGTATATAGGATAAAAAAAACCCTTAATGATGAAGGCAAAGGTGAGAATAAATATAAATAATTTCACCATAAAATCCTGACAAGGACATTATACAGTAAAATCTGTGTTATCTGGTGCGCTCGGGGATTAGGGTGTTCCAGTTATCTAAATATTCTGGTTATCTGAGGGTCCCATTATTCCAGGAAAAACCAATGGACAATAATAGTAAAACTCCAGTTTTTAATATTGGTAGTTTTGTAGTGTGAGGCAGTTGGTTTCACAGTTCTATTTTGAGTTAAAGATGATTAGTACTTCTTCAATAAAAAATTGTTAAGCCAATCCTGTCAAACCAGGACTGTGCACCTGAAAATGTGACAGTATTGTGTCTGGGGGCAATGCCGGATAACAAAGGTTTCACGGTACTCGGGGGGGGGGGGAATCTTTCAAATGTTAAGAATTTTATGATTTTGGTGGTCTTAAATATATTTATTGACAACTTAATCTTGTTTTGTAACATCTCTATTTCTGCAAGGGATGTTCCATAAATCTGTGGAGCAATTAATCTCTCTGGAGTTAAGGTTGTAAATACAGCCGGTCCCTGAGTTGCGAACGTTTGGGCTGTAGTGCACTCGAATCTGGCCACTTGCAGCCTTATCAACCACCAAAGAGTAAATTGCTCAGCTCCCAGAATCTGAGCGAATTTGTGCAGAAAACGGAAAAGTGAATGGTTATTTAGGTTAACAGTAGTTCCTACATAGCACTTCCCATCACTAGATCTCAAAGAGAACATTTATGCTGAAAATTCGGCCGACTCTCAGGGCTCAGCTCTTCAGGACTACAAATTGCAGTATAGATGTTGGGTTTTGGGCTGGAGCCCAGATTCTGAAATTCTATCAGGAGGGAGGGTCCCTGAACCTAGGCTCCAGTCTGATCTCATATATTTACACAGCTGTATTTAGCTCCACCGCCCAAGTCCAGTGAGCCAGAGTCAATAGATAAAAGCTCTCAGACTTGCTGCTAGAGGTTGTTTATAGCAGTGGTACTGAAAGCATCCTACAAAAGAGATGAGGATAATTAGTCATGACTGACAGATTAAAAGCCTTAAAAATGGCTCAGCTGAGAATGGGGCAGACCAGGGAGGCTCTTAGTGCTCCTCAGGGTGGAAGCTCTCCTGCATGATTTTCCACAAATGCTTTTAACGGAAAAGTTTTTCCGTTACAAGCATTTGTGGAAAAGAGCGTCTAGATTGGCACGGGTGCCTTTGAGCAAAAAGTGCTTTTGCGCAAAAGCATCCTTGGCCAGATTAGATGCGATTTTGCACAAGAAAGCCCCGATTGCCATTTTCGCCATCAGGGCTTTTTTGCGCAAAACAGTCCTCCCCGTCTACACTGGCCCTCTTGCGCAAATACATTTGCGCAAGAGGGCTTATCCCTGAGCAGGAGCATCATAGTATTTGCGCAAGAACACTGACAATCTTACATTAGATGGTCAGTGTTCTTGCGCAAATTCAAGTGGCCAGTGTAGACAGGTGGCAAGTTTTTACGCAAAAGCAAAAACTTGCCAGTCTAGATGCAACCTTGGGCTGTGTCTACACTGGGCCACTTATTCCGGAAAAGCAGCCGCTTTTCCGGAATAAGCTGTGAGCTGTCTACACTGGCCCCTTGAATTTCCGGAAAAGCACCGATGATCTACTGTAAAATTCTCAGTGTTTTTCTGGAAAAACTACGCTGCTCCTGCTCGGACATAAGTCCGCTTTCCAGAACACAGTTCCGGAAAGGGCCAGTGTAGACAGCTCAGTAGTCTTTTCTGGAAAAAAGCCCTGATCGTGAAAATGACGATCGGGGCTTTTTTCCGGAAAAGCGCGTCTACATTGGCCACGGATGCTTTTCCGGAAAAAGGGCTTTTCCGGAAAAGCAGCCTGCCAATGTAGACACTCTTTTTCCGGAAAAATTTATAATGAAAACTATTCCGTTTTAAGCATTTCCCGGAAAAAGGTGCCAGTGTAGACGTAGCCTTGGTGTGTAGATGCAAACTATGTTATTTCAGAATAACATCAATTTTTTCTGAAATAATACTGCTACGTAGATGTACCTCAGATACTCATGGCTGTGGCTTAGCCTAGGACTGCTAAAGAAGGGTTGAATGTCCTATTTGAAGAAGTGAGGTAGATATGGTAAAATGGTTGCTTTTGGGATATTGAATTCCAGTCATTTCTTGGAAGACAAGACAAAATGAAGCAGACACCCACACACACATAGTAGAAGAAGAAATATAAAAAAGCTTCTGTCCATATTGCTTGTCAATTAGTGGCTGCAAATTCAGTTTTATTAGCAGAGTGGTATAAAGAACTGATTTTCAGTTTGCTGGCCATTCCAGAAAATCAGTTATTCAGTTTAGAAATATTTCATTTAATCCATATGAAAATAAAACCTCTTCTGAACATTTCCTGTCTTTGTAAACCATCCGGGTCTGTTGCTAAGTCATTTGTGTCACCTGTGTGGGAGCCTTGCACAATATCACATGCTCCATAAAAACAGCGTTCACTAGTCTCCAACGTATCGCTGGCTTTATAAACTGTACATCAGAACTTGAGCTGGACTTTTTTACTTTTCATCCACTTTACACCATGGACACTGTAGGGACTTTTGCCCAAATGTTCATGGGAAATGTTATAACAAGAGAGAAGTTTCAGCATAGCTATAATGAAGTCCAGGACAAGGCTGATTGTCAGGTCTCTTTCTCTCTCTCTCTCTCTCTCCCTCTCTCTCTCTCTCTCAAAGAAACCATCAAAAATATGCCCTTGTTTAAAAATGGTGGCACAATGAATAAAAAGCAAGAGGAGGGAATACAGTAATAACCCATAAAGCCATATTTACTGGGGAATTTCGGTTTGCAGGTCTTCCAGGAAGCTACACAGCCTGAACGAGACAACTCCAGCTAATAAGAGGAGTTTGATCACAGTAGTTCACACGCTGTAATATCCAATTGTGACCTCTCACAGAATCAGGAGCTGATCATGCACCCTAACCCTGCTGCAGGTGGGTATTTTGAGGGAAGTGAAATATACCAGGATAGGGTTTTATCCTGCTTCCCATCACCAGATTATCTGAGCACCTTTCAGCAGGGTATTAAGCTGTGGAACTACATATCTGCTACAAAGCATTTGTTCTCTCTTCCTCTCCTCAGACTTTGAGTGGAAAGTGGTGAGGTTGTGCTGAGGCGTAGTTCTTGGGAGAGCTCATGCCCCTCTCAGACACACTAGGAGAAGTTTCTACCTCCCACAAAGATGAGCTTTATGCTATTGTTGAGAAAACCATTGTGGAAGAGGAGAAAGGGCCACAGTCTTCACTCTGTAATTTTAAGCTTTTTCACATGTCCTGGGCCTAAGCTATGGAGACCTCTGAACACAAGGACCAAGACTTGAAGCTTGAACAGTGCAGGGCAAAAGCCAAATTAAACTATGCAACTTCAGCTATGTTAATTGCGTAGCTTACATTGAAATAGCTGGATTTCCCTTTGGGGAAGGGACTTTGTTATAAAAAGAGGGAGGCAGATAATAAAGAAAAACCAAAGGCTGGACTTTTTGGGAATTAAAGGATCATTAGATACTCATGAAAACGTTGCTGGGTACTCATCTTAAAAGATGGATGGAAGGAAGGGTAGGAATGAGTGTGCTGCTAGGTTTTTCATTTGGATCACTGCCATTAACTTATCAGAAATGTTCTGAAAAAGAGGTAAACAGTGACTAATCGAAAACTGACTGAAAAGTGTTCCAAAGAGTTACTTGTATATCAATGTAAGAAATTTGTAAAATCAATCATATCAATCATAGAATACTAGGACTGGAAGGGACCTCGAGAGGTCATCGAGTCCAGTCCCCTGCCCTCATGGCAGGACCCAGCACTGTCTAGACCATCCCTGATAGACATTTCTCTAACCTACTCTTAAATATCTCCAGAGATGGGGATTCCACAACCTCCCTGGGCAATTTATTCCGGTGTTTAACCACCCTGACAGCAGGAACTTTTTCCTAATGTCCAACATAAACCTCCCTTACTGCAGTTTAAGCCCATTGCTTCTTGTTCTATCCCCAGAGGCCACGATGAACAAGTTTTCTCCCTCCTCCTTGTGACACCCTTTTAGGGTATGTCTACACTACATCGCTAATTCGAACTAACTTAGTTCAAATTAGTTAATTCGAACTAAGCTAATTCGAACTAACGCGTCTAGAACTAAAAACTAGTTCAAATTAGCGTTTTGCTAATTCGAACTAGCAAGTCCACATTGAGTGGACCCTGAACAGGGCTTAAGGATGGCCGGAAGCAGTGCCGGCAGGGCATCAGAGGAGGACTTAGAGCGTGGAGATGCTGTCTCAGGCTAGCCGAGAGCTGTGCTTAAAGGGTCCAGACCCCCACCCCAGACAGACAGTCCTGGCTTGGAGTGCCCGGAGTACCCACACTGGGCACATCACACCACTCAGCCATGAGACCGGCTGCACTTGCCGCAGGCTGCCATCTGGGGAGAGGGGCTAATTGGGGGGGCTGCAGGAGAGCTTCCACCCCCAGAAGCCCACAGAGCCAGCCCAGTCCTCCCCATCGGGGGCTCGTACCCCATTCCTCCCTCACCTCCTTCCACTTACCCTTCCCTAGCCCCTCTTCTTGATGTACAAAATAAAGGACAATTGTGTTCAAAAATGGAATCTGTCTTTATTGAACAAAACTGGGGGAGACTGGGAAAAGGAGGTGGGAGAGGGGAAGAGAGAGGCTGGGAGAGGGGAGGGCAACTAAAATGATCAGGGGTTGGGAACAGGTCCCATATGAAGAGAGGCTAAAGAAACTGGGACTTTTCAGCTTAGAAAAGAGGAGACGGAGGGGGGACAGGATAGAGGTCTTTTACTAAAAGCAGTTGGGTGGAGAGGGTGCATACAGAAAAGTTCTTCATTAGTTCCCATAAAGAAGGACTAGAGGACACCAAAGGAAAGGAATGGGTAGCAGGCTTCAAACTAGTAACAGAAAGTTGTTCTTCACAGAGCAAAGAGTCAACCTGTGGAACTCCTTGCTGCAGAAGGCTGTGAAGGCTAGAATTAGAACAGAGTTTAAAGGGAAGTGAGATCAAGTCATGGAGGTTGGGTCCATGGAGTGCTATTAGCCAGGGGGTAGGAGTGGTGTCCCTGGCCAAGGTTTGTGGAAGGCTGGAGAGGGATGGCACGAGACAAATGGCTTGGTCACTGTCTTCGGTCCATCCCCTCCAGGGTTCCTAGGGTTGGCCGCTGTCGGCAGACAGGCTACTGGGCTAGATGGACCTTTGGTCTGACCCAGGATGGCCATTGTAAGCTCAGGGCTCAGGGTCGGGGGTCTCAGTGGACTCCCTTGATTTTCATGCACACCTGCTCCTGGGTGGCCAGGCTGGCAGCTCTCCTGCCCTAGACGGCCACTTTCCTGTGCCTAGTGCGGAGGTCGTGGACGAGGTCCACGATGTCCGCACTAGCCAGGCGGGTGCCCACCTCTTGCAGTCCCAGGCAAGCTCCCGGGAGCCGCCAGCCTGGCCCCGGGAAGACGAGGAAGGCTGGGGGGCATCGGGTGGCTGGCTCGATCCGTGCCAGGTGCATGGTCTGCTAGCTTGGTGCTGGCAGGCTTGCACCTGGCACGGGCACCGTAGCCAGCCCGTGCCCCTTTAAGAGGTCCGGGGCCGGGAGGGGGGCATACGAGTTTCCCTGGTGTTGGCCAGAGTGGCCACCAGGGAAACCTGGGGAGGGCTAGCCTCCCACTAGTTCAAATTAAGGGTCTACACAGCCCTTAATTCGAACTAGTAAGTTCCAACTAGGCTTAATCCTCGTAAAATGAGGTTTACCTAGTTCGAACTAAGTGCTCCGCTAGTTCGAATTAAGTTCGAACTAGTGGAGCGCTAGTGTAGCACCTATGAAAGTTAGTTCGAACTAACAGACATTAGTTCAAACTAACTTTGTAGTGTAGATATACCCTTAGATACCTGAAAACTGCTATCATGTCCCCCCTCAGTCTTCTCTTTTGTAAACTAAACAAACCCAATTCTTTCGGCCTTCCTTCATAGGTCATGTTTTCTAGGCCTTTCATCATTCTTGTTGCTCTTCTCTGGACCCTCTCCAATTTCTCCACATTTTTCTTGAAATGCGGTGCCCAGAATTGAACACAATATTCCAACTGAGGCCTAACCAGCGCAGAGTAGAGTGGAAGAATGACTTCACGTGTCTTGCTCACAACACACATTGACATTTTCAAAATCAACAGTTTGGCTATTAACAATTTTCATTTCAGAGATTTAACTCCTTTTATATTAAAATTTTTAAAAAGTGAAGAGTGTCAAAATTAAACAAAAATGTTTCAACTGATGATTGGTTTCAGTTGACCCAAGCTGTATTTTTTATTTCGCTACTTGGTTCAAAACTAGTTTTGAAATGTTGCATTTTTCATCCTGATTCAGGACAGGGCATTTTTTCAAAATGTCAAAAATTCTCAGGGGACAGAAAAGCTGTTTGCTCTCCAGCCACCACTGTGATTCACTTTATTACAAAGAATGCAGAGAATACTTACAGACCTAGGAGACTGAATTGCCTTTTTCTTTTCCAGATTATGTGCTTTTCTTCCAGTCCAGGAATACAGCAGCATGGACAATAGCAATACTGGGCCTCATAGTCTTGATTGGTATCCTTTTGGTGGGTACATCAACACTCCCTATGGACCCTAACTTCTGCTTGTTTGCCGCCCTACCTTGACCTGAGCCTATAGACTATTGACTGTTGGTTCAGCTCGATCATAAGCCCAAGCCCCATGACTACTGTTGCCTGCCCTGAGTGAGAGCACCTTGACTGTTGGCTCAGCACAATCACAGGACCAGGCAAGGAGACTATGGTGACCTGCAGAGATGGGGTGGAGTGACCACCCACTTCCCCGGAGTGAGAGAACCTCCTTGAGCCCTGGTGGGCTACAGTCCTCCAGCTCCAGAGCACCATGGAGTTGGGGCGTATTCTTCCTGCAGCTAGGTCAGCGTCTGCACATAACTCGGGGCAGCTGTCTAAAGGTATTTAGGCACCTAAAGAAAAGTGCCGAATGGGATTTTAAAAGTGCTTACATGAGTTAGGTGCCTAAGGGTGTGTCTAGACTACCTAGTTTTGTCGACAAAAGTGGACTTTTGTCGACAAAACAATACCAGCGTCTACACAACCGCGGAGTTCTGTGGACATAACGTCGACAGAACTCCGCGGTTTTGTCGACGCTGGTAAACCTCATTTTACAAGGCAAAACACCTTCTGTCGACAGAGTTCTGTCGACAGAAGGTGTTATTGCCTGTAACGTTGCGTCCAGACTACGGAGTTCTGTCGACAAAGCGGCTTGCTTTGTCGACAGAACTCCATGTGTCTGGACGCAAATTGTCGACGGAAGTTTTGTCGACAGTATCCGTGCGTTTCTCAGCACGGAGTGAAATTAGTTGGCCTCCATCACTGTATGTAACAGATCTGTGCTTTTGTGTGTGATCCTGCCTCTCTCTAGATATTTCTGATTCCCGGGAAATGACTTCTTCAGCTCTGGTTCCATCCCTCCAGATGCAGCCCTCTTTGGGACCCAGAATATGCTACAGACCACATTTTCAGTAAGTGCTAGTGTTTCTTGGGAGGTCGCATGGCCCAATGGGTAGGGGACAGGAGGCAGAGTCAGAAGAGCAGGATCTGTTCGCAGACTGGCCAGGTGACCTTGAACAAAGCTCTGTGCCTCTGTTCCCCCCATCAGTGCAACAGGGATAACGATATCAACCTTCCTATATAAAGCGTCTGGCGGGCGAAGCATGACCTGTCCAACTTGTCAGACTTAGCGGCGGGGGCGGGGCTAGAGGTTGTTTTATTTCCCCTCCATAGAACATCTGACAAAAATGAAACAATGTGAAGAATTTTGACTTCTCTGTGGACAACTGAAAATCCAAGTATTTCTTGGAGCAGAGAATACTGGATTTTCAGTTGTTCACAGAGAAGTCAAAATTCTTCACATTGTTTCATTTTTGTCAAATGTTCTATGGAGGGGAAATAAAACATCCTGGCAGCCTCTTGGTCATATCATATCGCAGTCAGGCCAGGGACCCCTGCACATGAAGGACAAGAGGGACGGGAGGGGTTGCAACTACTTCTGTGAGGCCCTGTAGTGACTCTTCTGAACCAAAACATTTCTGATTTTAAGTACATGTAAGCGGGGGAATGGTCCCGCTATCGTGGGGAACTTTCCTGGCTTCTATACCACCCCGGTGAAATGGACCAGCGAAAAGATCTGAGTCCCCGCTCCCACTTCCTTTACCCCACGGCTCCCTGATCCTGAGGGCTCCCCCTCCACTCTCCTGAGTAGCAGAGCCCTCGAAACCCCAACAAGGCTGGGCCCAGGTTTCCTGGGGCTTAATCCCCAACCTTGTAGTCACTAGGGGCAGGAGTTAGGGTGTCCCCACTCGGAGGTGCTCTCTTTACACTGCAGGCCTTCTTGGCCCAGTGATCACTTCATAAGGTTCAAAGCAAATACAATGTATTAAACATCAAATGATTAAAGAGAAAAGAATAAGAAACAATGAGAATGGTTAGATGAGAACACACAGCCCTGCTCTGTAGCACAGGGACATCAACACAGCAGCCTGCAGAGTGTAAGGACAGTTCACAGTCTCTTTCTTAGAGGCCCCTTAGAGACCCTGGATATGCTGCAGGGGGCTACAGGCTGGACACGCTAGCTCTGGTAGTGACCACACAGTCTCAAGCTCGAAGTGGCCAGACCCCTCTCCCAGTCCAGAGCCTTTCCCCACACTTTGCTGGACCCAGCTGCTCACCACATCCAGCTGCAGGGTCCTGCTTGGCCAGTTCCAGCTCCTTGTGTTGCTTCTCTGTCCCTTTTGGCTCTCTGAGCCCTGCCAGTCTGCTGCTCAACACAGGGTCTGCGCTCCTTGAGCTGTGTGTGCCTGGCTCTGCTGTTGCAAGACTGTTTCTCCACATAGCTTGCACTCCTGGCCTGTCTGTGTCTGGTTCTGTCGCTGCAGGACTTCTTCACACAGCTTGCACTGCTCTTTCAGCTCTCTCCTTGCTCAGAGAGACCCAGAACAATCCCCGCTCACAGGGAGGATGGGGCCTGGCCTCTCAGTGTCCTCACTGGCCTGTCCAACTGTCAATCATGCTGAGCTGGAGTGTTGGCTGCTTTCCATTGTCTCTGGGGTCTGTCAATCTCATGAACTCTTCCCCTTCAGATACTGCGAGCTGGCAAACCAAAAACTCCCACAGAGTTTTAGTAAGGGGCTAACAGTCCCCTTACATACAGTAAAGTCTCGATTATCCGACCTTCGGTTATCCAACATTCTGTGTTATCCGACGTGCTGCCCGTCACGTCATGGCAAGGGGCTCCAGGGATGCTGGACAATGACCTTGCTTTCCCTTCCAGGGCTGGGCGGGAGCTCTGGTTGGCAGGTCTGCAGCTCCGTCTTGCGGCTGAAGAATTCGCCGTTAGCAAAGTAGCTTTTTTCCCCTGTTTTCCTGTTTCTGGGGAAAGCGGCGAGCACCTTGCCCTGCGTCACGTCATCGCCAGGGGACATGGAGTGGTGCAGAGCAAACTTTGTGCTCCCGCAGCAAGGCAGAGCCCTGGATCTTACTCTCATTTGGGGAGAAATACAAGGGCTGGTCAAGGCAGCAGATTCAGGAGGTTTAGAACTGGACCTCGCACGTTCAAATTTATAAAATCAATTATTAAAAGAATGTTCCGTATTATCCGACATTTCCTTTATCCGACCATCCTCCGATCCCATTTAGATCAGATAATCAAGACTCTATTATATTAATTTCTTTGAGAAAAAAGCGGCAGCAAATATACATTTTAATAAAAATGTCATTGAGCCAAAAAAGCAATTTTTGATTGAACAACACATTGGCTGGCCAGCTGAACGAGCAGTCGTGGATTAGCATGAGGTCACGTGAACATCGGAGGTGTCACACTCCCATAGTGACGAGATTATGACAAGTTCCCATCTGTGCTCCTCAGCAACTGGACTGGCTGGCCAGACTCCCCTGTAACACCAGCTGTCTCTTTCATTTCAGGGCCTCCTCTGGAACAGAACTGGATTGTCTGGGTCCCAGGGGCAGCGGCTATTTTCAAATATAGTGGACGTGCTACTTTGGAATTCCTGTAAACCTCATTCCATGAAGAATAAGGGAATGTTTCGAAACAGTGCTTTATTTCGAAATTTGGCATTGTGTAGACATGCCAAATTTCAAAATAACCTATTTTGAAAAAGAATTGAAATAAGATATGCTCAATCTCTGTGCCTCACTTTCTCTATCTGTATAAAGGGGATAGGCTCACAGTGAGTTTTGGGGGATCTGCAGGTGCTGGTCAGGTT
Organism: Pelodiscus sinensis; assembly: GCF_052426305.1. NCBI lineage: Eukaryota > Metazoa > Chordata > Testudines > Trionychidae > Pelodiscus > Pelodiscus sinensis. The sequence continues at coordinate 356,384,617 of NC_143052.1, read as the reverse complement.
TTGGGGATCCCTGCAGGAGCCGGGAAGGGGGAGGGGTGGGGTTTGATGGGGCCGGGTAAGGGGAGCAGGTTTTGGGGGTCCTGGGTGGGGGGAGGGGTAGGTTTGGGGGGCATCGTGGGGCTTGGGGAAGGGGTGGGGAAGGGGGCCCCATGACGGCCGGGCGGGGAGAGGAGCAGGGTTTAGGGGGCCAGGAAGTGGATGAGGAACAGGGTCTAGGGTCCCGCGGGGGCCAGGTTGGGGGCTTTAGCTGGGCTGGGCCGATGTCCAACACACTCCCATGGGCAGCGCAGTGCACTGTAGTGCTCCCAGGCTGCATTGCAGAAGGAAACCCAGATCACTGACATCACTTCCTCTTTCACCGGCTTCCATTTCTGCCCCACCCCTCGTGTAGCCCACAGAAGCTTTGGCCCACTCAGGGCACGCGCTGGCTGCTGGGAGAGCCGGCATCGCTGGGCCCGCAATGGCTGGCGGGAAATGGAGGCTGGGGAGCGCTCCACGTCCCAGCAGCCACTGTGGCTCCCTTCCCTGAAGAGAGCTCCTCCCGCTCGACTTCTGCTGGGCCGTGTGCGGAATGTGCAGGGAAGGGGGAGTCCGGCTGTGGGCAGCCTCACGCTCTGACCCCGCCCCTGTCCGGCCCTGCCTCACACTGCCGCCCGTGCTCGGATCTTCCCTCACGTGGTGGCGCCGGGTGGGAAACTCCATCCCGCAGTAGAGCGAGGCCCAGGGCCGCCACCATCTTGGGTGTGGTCAGGGCTTATATGGCACCAAACTGAATCATTGCTTGCTCTCCACCGTGAGGGACCTGCAGGGCTGGGACCCCTGTGAGGGCCCAGCTCGAGGCGAGGTTCCTGAGGCACCGTCTGCACCGTGGGCCCGCTGTTTTGGGCTGCTTCTTGCCCTGAGATACTGTGACAGGTTGCAGGCTCCTTGGGCCCTGCCCTTGCTCAGCCAGCCCCAGGCAGGGCCCCCCCGAGGGAATGGCACAAATGCCCCCCACTTCCCCACCAGCCCCAAGGGCCAAGAGGAGAGAGACGCCAGCAGGTTCACCTGGTGCTGGAGAACTGGCCCCTCCTTCCTGACCCATGTGAGTTCAGTACCCGGCCCACCCTCCCCACATTGGCCTCTGTAATGGGAGCAGTGTTTCCCATCTCTCCCACCCAGCCACGGTTCTAGGTGGACTACAGAACAGCTTCGTTAATGCCAGGAAGATCCACAGGACGGGACGGTAAGTAGGAGCACGGAGATCCGAGTTGGTGACCTAAGAGACAAAAGCCCCGCCGGCTGGGCTCTCGGGGGTTCACTGCTGGAAGGGGGCACTGGGAGGAGAAGGTGGGGGATGAGCAATTCTGGGTGGAGGGGTGGCCAGGGAGTCTGCGTTTCCTCTGAGGGGGGGATCTGGGCCATGGATCAGAATAAATGGGCATCTGGGGTTCAAAGTTCCCCTCACAGTGCCCTGCCCGGAGCTGCATGTCCAGGTGAATCCGGGTCTGTCTGGACATCGAACAGAGACAGGTGGGATTTTTCAATGCTGAAGCCTCCTTCACTGAGCAGAGAATCCGCCCTCTCCTTGTGGCAAACGCCCGGCTCAGACTGCACGGCTGAGACACGGGGACAGGCACGGTAACACTCACTGCCCTCTGGTGGCCAGTATAAATGAATATTACTGAGACCAAACAGAGAGTCCAGGTGACTGCGGCAGCCGGCTGAGTAGGACACAACGTGGCAGAGAGGAGACCCACGGTCCTGTTCCCAGCTCAAGTGATGCTGTCATTAGTTATCCAACATGGAACTACTGCTGCAGCAGACATGGTGGGAGCCCTGTGGCCCTCTGTGCTTTACAGCAGCATCCTGGAAGCCCCATAGTCACCATGGTCAGATAATTAGGGTGTGTGTTGTGCAAAGTGCCTTGTGAAGTACTATTTTAAATGTTTTGCTCTATTGAACATTAATTAATTATTAACATCAAGGGTGTGTCTAGACTACAGGGTCTTGTTGACAGAAGTGGCCTTTTGTCGACAAAACTATACCTGCGTCTACACTACCGCCGAGTGCTGTCAACATAACGTCGAGAAAACTCGGCAGTTTTGTCGACGGCTGTAAACCTCATTCCACGAGGAATAACGCCTTTTGAGTTCTGTCGACAGAAGGCGTTATTGCATCTACACTGTCCTTTGCGTCTACACTGTCATGTCTACACAGCGGCTTGCTTTGTCGACAGAACTGGATGTCGTCTGTCGACAAAACTTCTGACGACAAAAGCCTGTAGTCTAGACGTATCCTTACAATAATGATTTACCAGCTTCAGAGGGGCAGCCGAGTTAGTCTGTAACTGGAAAAAAATTAAAAAACAGTGAATAGTCTTGAAGCACCTCAGAGACTAACAAAATATGTAGATGGTGTCATGAGCTTTTGTGGGCACAACCCACTTCTTCAGGTGAATTGAGTTATTAATGATCCCCCCCCAACCCCTGTTTATTTACTAACTGGGGGTATGTCTACACTACCCCGCTAGTTCGAACTAGCGGGGTAATGTATGCATACCGAACGTGCAAATGAAGCCCGGGATTTGAATTTCCCGGGCTTTATTTGCATAAGCGGGGAGCCGCCATTTTTAAATCCCCGCTGCTTCCAACCCCATGTAGCGCAGCTACACGGGGCTCGAACTAGGTAGTTCGGACTAGGTTCCTATTCCGAACTACCTAGCTCGAGCCCCGTGTAGCCGCGCTACACGGGGTTCGAACCAGCGGGGATTTAAAAATGGCGGCTCCCCGCTTATGCAAATAAAGCCCGGGAAATTCAAATCCCGGGCTTCATTTGCACGTTCGGTATGCATACATTACCCCGCTAGTTCGAACTAGCGGGGTAGTGTAGACATACCCTGGATCTTTAATAACTCCGGTCATCTGAAGAGGTGGGTTGTACCCACGAAAGCTCATGAGACCATCTACATGTTTTGGTGTTCTCTAAGATGCTGCAAGACTATTAATGATTGAGTTGGGGTTGGTCCTGCTTTAAGCAGCGGGCTGGACTAGATGATCTCCTGAGGTCTCCTCCAACACTGGTTTTCTATGATGAATACCCTGTTGGACTGTATGTGCTGTCATGGTGTGTGACCTTATGAAATGTTGCTATGTATTACTGAGGTACATTGTGATGTTGGAAACATCCACCCAGGCTTTCAGACCCAAAATGGAGGAGCCAGGCAGAACTAACGGCCCATCAAACGGAATCCACTCTCCCAAAAAGGCGCCTCACAAAGGGCACATACACAATGGAGACTACTTAACCAATAGGGGCAGACCGCCCTATCACAAGCTTCAGTCCTTCCAGCAAGTGGGCAGAATCTATTCAAGGGTACGTCTAGACTACATGGCTCCGTCGACGGAGCCATGTAGATTTATTGGTTCGGCAAAGGGAAATGAAGCCGCGATTTAAATAATTGCGGCTTCATTTAAATTTAAATGGCTGCCGTGCTGAGCCGACAAACAGCTGATCAGCTGTTTGTCGGCTCAGCGCGTTAGTCTGGACGCTCCCCAGTCGTCATGAAAGCTCTTTATCGACCTCCCCGGTAAACCACATCCTATGAGGTATAATGGGGAGGTATATAAAGGGCTTTCAGGTTGGCGCGGAAGCATCCAGACTAGCGCGCTGAGCGGACAAACAGCTGATCAGCTGTTTGTTGGCTCGGCACGGCAGCCATTTAAATTTAAATGAAGCCGCGATTATTTAAATTGTGGCTTCATTTCCCTTTGCCAATCAGCCTAATCTACATGGCTCCATCGACAGAGCCATGTAGCTTAGACACACCCCAAGAGAAAAAGTGATTTGGCCTCTTCTGCCCCTCCCCCCCATTCAACATCTGGAAGAAATGTCTGGAGATCAAAGGTTTTGAACTGGCAGGTGGCCCTGGACTGGAGAAAGTCCCAGCCTGTGCCTTGAGGAACTTCACTGTCTGTCAGGGAGAGACACTGCTTGAGTCAACTCCTGCTTAGTTTATAGAACTGGAGACCACAGTCTTCTCAGGGATTAGCAATATTTTTACATAAATTCCCAGAGCAGCCGACACCTCTGCCTCAGCCCAGAGCCCAGGAGTTTTCCTTTCCCTTTGGGAAGGGCCTTTAATTGCTGTTTACTCCTTAAGCTGGATGAGGAGCCCAGAAGCCCAAACATGAAAAGGGTCCCTGGAGAGTCATTGCCTAGAAAGTCTCTGTTCCTCAGCCTGTTTGTTTCCAGAGGCTGCTTCCCGCTGGGACGGCCCAGATCTGCGTTATAAGCAGTGCACAGCCCTGTGCCGGCTCTCGGCGTGGGATGCTGCAGCAGACGCTGGGCTGAGAGGTGCAGGACACAGCTAAGTGAGGGGGGTTCCCAGGGAAGACACGTCCCTCAGAGGACTCACAGGCACCAACTCTTGGTGAGGAGCAAACCTGCTTCACTAACCCAGCGCACTGTGGGAATGGTGGGATAGAGGGTAAGTCTGGGTCCTTTCTGCTTTGCACAGACACTAAACATCCTCGGGCCCTTGCCCGAAGTGGGATGAGTTTTAATCCAGTGTTATTGGCCAAAGTGTCCCTCTTTGCGGACGGCCTCTAGCCCAAGGCAGCTGCTTTTCAGATGCAAAGTGGATCCTGTTGGATGAATGATGCTAGTAGATGGACAAGGCAGGGCAATGTTCTCTGGCCATGACTTGTAGTTTACTCGACAACCCTGAGACAAAACTCCCCTGGCAGCAAGAACTGAGTGAAGCCTTCAGCAGACACTGCCCAGACACTGTCACCTCCTCCCCTGGCATCTCTGGCTGGTAGCGGGGGCTGTTGCCTGAACTGTATCTGCTGGGCAGCAGAACGGCTGCTCGGCCAGTCCCTCCCCAGCCGCTAGCAGGGCCTGGCGTTCTTCTGGCCTCGGGGCAGGACTCTGCACCTGGCCTTGTGGAACCGCCTCAGATTTCCTTTGTCTGCAGCCTGCACGTGACTGTATCAAGCCCTGTGTGTGCACGGGCCCCGCTCAGCCAGCGCTCCGGATCCATCGGTGTCTGCCCCGGCCTCTTCCTCGTGACCCCTCTGGAGGCCTTTAGCTCAGGCGCGGATTTTATCTCCAAAGATTTTCCATTTGCTTCCTGCTCATTGATGAAACTATCTAATGGTACAAGACGTACAAGTGATCACTGCAGGACCATACTAGAAACAGCCCCATTGGCTGACAGGGGCCCATGGGCATCAGCTGTCTGGGATCTGGGAGTGATCAGATGTCAGTCCATTTTAGGGGTGCTCTACTGCTATTTCAGTGTGTGCATTTTTGACCTGTCAGTTTTCCCTCTTACATCAAATGCCTCAGAGAAATCGAAGTCTCTTCCATCTGTGCTGTTCCCTTCTCAGCCAGATGTGCACTTGCATTAGTGGATGAGTTTTCCATAAAGCATGTCGGTGACAGGCATTAACTAATCTCAGACCATCCTTTCAACTGTCTCCTAACCCAACCAGTTTTGTAAATGTTCTGTTCATTTTTAATAGTTTCTATTTAACACACATCTGCCTTTTATTTCCCTTTAAAAACATACTGGGTGAGTCTAGACTGGCAAGATTTTGTGCAAAAGCAATAGCTTTTGCGCAAAAACTTGCCGCCTGTCCACACTGGCCGCGAGTATTTGCGCAAGAACACTGACTTTGTACTGTACAAAATCAGTGCTTCATGCGCAAATTCTCCGACGCTCCCGCTCAGGGATAAGATAAGTATTCTTGCACAAGAGGGCCAGTGTAGACAGGCATGTTAATTTCTTGCGCAAGAAAGCCTGATGGCTAAAATGGACATCGGAGCTTTCTTGCGCAAGAGAGCATCTGTGCCAGTGTAGACGCTCTTTTGCGCAAATACTTTTAACGGAAAAACTTTTCCGTTAAAAGTATTTGCGCAAAAACATGCCTGTCTAGACGCAGCCACTGGCTCTGATGCTACCTGATCACGTACTTCCGGATGCAAACAAGGTGTGTTATTGATCACTCTATTCACACCCCTGGTTTTGTGCTTCCAAGTTTCTATGTTGGATGTAGGTTAACAGCCTTGTTGACTGATAATAGACAGGAATTTATTTCATCATCTCATGTGACATAAGCCCCTCAGAGTGCTAGTATCCTGAAATAACTTTGCTGTGTAGACATAGCTTCAGACTATTTCTTTGTGAATGCAGAACAGAAATATTTCAGGAATATATCGACTTTTCCTGAAACTTCAACGACTTTTCCTTCTCCTTCTAGGAAGTGGCAAATCCTTTTTTAAGGCTTATTTTGTTCTTAATCTTATTTGGTTCTCCTCAGCTCTGCCAGGCAGGGATTTCTCACTGTCTTTGATATCCTTTAACAATTTCCACAATGTCCTATTGGGATTGCTCACTTTCCTTTTCTCCCTTTTTTCTTTTTTTTCTCTATTGCTTCCCTTTTCCAATTGCTACTGTGTTTTGGAACAAAAACTGTTTCTTATCCAAAGTTTTGTACTTCCTGGACTGTGGAATTGTGGCTCTTTAGCTGTCTCATAAATTATTCTTAAAGAACTAACCATTTGTGGTCGCACTTTAATCTATAATTTTTCCCGCCTAATCACTATTGGTGATAATTTTCCTTAGCTTTGGGGTGGCAGCCTTTTGAAGCTCTAAGTGTATTTAGATGGTGTTGGTTGGGAATTAAAATTCTCAGGGGGTATCCGTGTTAGTCAGTAACTGAAAAATAACTTTAATAAAACAACAAATGGTCTGGTGGCACTTTATAGACTAACAAAACATGTCAATGGGATCATGAGCTTTCGTGGGCACAGCCCACTTCTTCGGATGACCGGAGTTTTGAGTTTAGGATGTGCAGACCCAAAATAAATAGGAGAGAAGGGGGGAGGGAGGGAAGAAAGGAGAGGAGTGGGGAAACAAGGAGTAGATTAAAGTGTTCTCCAACAGGTTCTCCTTTACATACATCTGATTTTTGTCCATTTATTCTTTCTCGTAGGGACTGTCCAGTTTGTCCACTATAGATAGCAGTGGGGCATTGCTGGCAATTGATGGCATAAATCAAATTACTAGATGTGCAGTCAAATGACCTTTTGATCATTTGTGGCTTATGTTGTTGGCTGCAGTGATGAATTCGCTAGTATAAATATGCGGGGCAGTGTTGGCATTGCATTTGGTTTCACGGCTGGGTTCCTGGATGCTTATGATGTGGTTGTGTGGCATGGTTACCGGAAAGAATTTGTTTCAGGTTGGGGGGTCATCTATAAGTAAGAGTGGACTTTTTATCTGCTTGGGTGTTAAACCTAAGCCTATAAAAATCAAAGTCAGTAGATAGAGTGCATCGCGATACAGGATGGTGGGGACTCGACCAATGAAGGTGCTAACAGCTTCCTGAATGGTATCCTTCCTGCCTTAGCAATCTATTCACTGACTTTGATTTTTATCTGCTTAGGTTTAACACCCATTCTCCAGATACTTTAAGAAAAAAGGAGGGGGTGAAGGGGGGTGGGAGACAGAGCATCTTTCTCCCCCACCCTTCCCTTCTCCTATTTATCTAGAGTTTTCATATCCCCTACTCATAGCTCCAGGCATCTGAAAGCACATGATCACATCAATATGTTTTGTTAATCTATAAAGTGCTACCAGACCATTTGTTGTTTTTTTCTGATAGAGATCCTGTAGGTGTTTGTCTCTGTGTGTGAGACTGGAGAAAATCCGGTTGCATTTTAGGGCTTGGCTTTAAAGAAATGATTGGAAAACTGCTAGAGGCATGTAGGTGAGTGTAACTGTTGGTAGGTTTCCAGTATACGGTGGTGGAAATGTGGTCATTGTTTAATTGTACTGGAGTGTCAAGGAAGTGGATCTCTCTTGTGAACTGGTCCAGGCTAAGGTTGATGGTGGGGTGAAAGTTGTTGAAATCCCTGTGAAGTTCTTCAAAAGCCTCCTACCTCAAGGTCCATATCATGAAGATATTGTCAATGCAGCATAAGTAGAGTAAAGGTGTTAGGGGAGGGAGCTGAGGAAATATTGTTCAAGATCAGCCATAAAAATATTTGCATATTGTGTGGCCATGCGGGTACCCATAGCTGTGCTGCTGACTGAAAGACATAAATTGTCCCCAAATTGGAAATAGTTTTTGGCGAGGACAAAGTCACAGAGCTCATCGTCATCAAGGGTTGTATTCCTGATGACCAGTAATCCATCATCGTGTGGAGTGTTGGTGTAATGAGCTTCTACATCCATGGAGGCCGGGAAGGTGTTTTCTGGAAGATGACTGATGTTCTGTGGTTTCCTCTGGAAGACAGTGATGTGGTGAAGATAACTAGGAGTTCTGGCATCATAGGGTCTGAGGAGAGAGTCCATATAACCACGCAATTCTGTTGTAATGGTGCCAATCCCTGAGATGATGGAACATTGGGATTTCCAGGTTTGTGGATCTTGGGTAGCAGATAGAAGACTCCTGGTTGGGGATTTAGGGGTGTATTTGTGTATTTGTGTAGATTTCATCCTAAGTTCTTGCAGGGAGATTCATGAGCAGGTGGTTTAGGTTTTTTTGGCATTCTTTGGTGGCATCAGAGGAGAGAAGCCTGTAGAATATGGTGTTGGTGAGGTGTCTGGCAGCCTCCTGGTCATCATCTGTTCTGTTCATGATGGCTGCAGAATTTCCTTTGTCAGTCTCCTTGATTACAATGCTTGACTTGTTTTTGAGGCTGTGTACAGCATTGCACTCTGCATGAGTGAGGTTATGTGTCACATGTTGTTTGCTGATAATGTCGGCCCGTGGGTGTTACGGAAGGAATCGGTGTAGAAGTGAAGACTCTCATTATGGCCATCAAGAGGGGTCCTAATAGAGACCTTCCTCTTCTGTGGTTAGCAGGGGGGATATTGAGGGTCAGTGTACTGTTCATTGGATGTGTTGGAAATACTCCTTTAGACTTAGGCTATGTCTACCCTGCGTGGCTATTTTGGAATGATGGCAGTATCCCAAAATAGCTACCAGGCATTTTAAAAAGCCACCCGTTGTTTCATTCTTTTTTTTCAAAATAACAGGAGTGCTATTTTGGCATACCTGTAACCCTCATTCCACAACAGTTAAAGGATGTCTCGAAATAGTGATTTATTTCTAAATTTGGCACTGTGCAGATGCACCATATTTCAAACTAAAATATATCAAAATAGAAACAAAATAAGATTCTCAGCTTGCATAGCGCAAACAGCATATCTTATTTTGAGGTTAGAGGGCAGTGAACAGACACCTAGAGGCAGCAATTTCTTCTGCAAATGTGCACCGACTGACATTGCCAGCAAACAACATGTAAAATGGAAACTCAGCTTTTGAGGGTTAGCATTGCATTCTGCTACAACCTATCCTGGGAAATGATCCCTCACTCTTACAGGCCTTGGGGGACAGGCCAGTCCTCACCTACAGACAGCCCCCTAACCTCAAAGACATTTTTTGCATGAAACACACAGCACACCTCCAATATACTCAGCCAGGAACCCACTCCTGCTATCAATTCCGGTGCCAACTGTATCCACATATCTACATAAGTGATGTTATCACAGGACCTTACGACATCAGAAGATCATACAACTGCACATCCACCAATGTGATCTATGCCATCAAGTCCCAACCATGCTCCCCCTGCCATGCTTATTGGCCAAACTGGAGAGTCTATACGAGAAAGGATTAATGGACACAAATCAGACATTCAAAATAGAAACACACCAAAACTTATTGAGGAACATTTTAACTTGCCTGGGTGCCCACTCATGGATCTAAAAGTGACTTTATTACAAAGCAATTTCTAAAACCAGCTGGAGAGAGAAGCTGCAGAACTTGGTTTCATTTCCAAGTTTGATACCGGGAATCAAGGTTTGAACAAAGATCTGACCTGGATAGTCTGCTACATGCCACACCCTAATGACGTCAAAAGCTAAGCACCGGGTACTTACAGCCCACTCTCTTAGCCTCATTTACAACGGACTCTGTAAGACTCTGTCTACACTGTCAAGTTGTTGCGGAAGAGGAAATGCAAATGAAGCAGTCATTAGCATTTCCAGTGCTCTCATTTGCATATTGTCTTCCGATTCTTTTTGCAGAAGAGGTTTTGCGGAAAACCATGTAGTGCTGTTGGATATTAATTGGGAAGGGTTTTTTCCCCCTTTTTTCCTTCTTCCTCTTTCTCTCCCCTTCCCTTGTCTTTCTCTGCTATTTATTTCTACCCTGCACCCCTTATATACTAATCAGAAGAAGTGGGTTGTGCCCACGACAGCTCATGATACCATCTACATATTTGTTAGCCTCTAAAGTGCTGCAGATAAATTAACTGTTTTTTAAATTATCTGTTATTTCGATTTAGTTGGGAATTGTCTGTTTCTCCATGGGAATGTAATCAACTCCATTGTTTTATTTTATTCTTCTCTACCATGTGCCTGCTCTTTTGTCTCTTCTCTAACAATTCCCAGACATTTCAATCTGTCTACATATGGATGATACTGCCCTTTCTCATAGCTCCCTATTTCCATCTGCTCTGTCTTTCAGAGAGACTGGAGCTATGTCTAGACTACAGGCTTCTTTTAGAAGTTTTTCCAGAAGAGCTCTTCCAAAAAAAATCTTTGAAAAGACAGCATCCACACTGAAAGGATGCTCTCTCGCATGTAAGCTGTGAATATCAGGGCTCGACAAATTATACAATCTACTTGCCCATGGCGAGTAGATTGTAACTGGGAAGAGCCGGGTTCAGGTGATCTGCGCATGCGTAGAATGATCTGCAGTTCGGCGAGCCCTGGTGATTACTATGGATGGGGTGGCCACCAGGGTACCTGTGCTTTTTCCTCTTTCCTCCTCTTTCTTTTCCCTGATCACACACGCCTTTTTGCAAAAGAGCTTTCTGAAAAAGGCTGCTCCTTCGTAGAAAGAGGTTAACCAATGTCAGAAAAACCCCTCAGTTATTTCAATTTTTTTTGAAAGACGTGATTGTAGCGTTGACATGAGTGATTTTTTTTTACAGAAAAACGGCCCATTTTTTCTTAAAAACTCTGTAGTATAGACATAGCCAGGGTGAGCAAAACTGAGGGAATGTCCAGGTTAGGTAATTCTCCAGCACGTTCCCTTAGCACCTGAATAGTGTTAGTATTGCACACGATTTTGCATCACTAGCTGGTTCTATTGAGCTGCCAGCAATGACTCCCAGGCCTACCCTTGAGGGTTTTTCTGGTTAGGACGTTTACCTCGGTACGTGTCTTGGTTTGGTGTTTCCTCGCACTCTGATTCTTAGAATCTGGAACTTACCAGAGCACGGACGCTGTAGCCTGGGCATTAAGCAACGAGTGTCTACACTTGTGTTTCCTGCTGGAGCCTATTCAGGTTTCCTGCATCACAACACATTAGCACGATTGACACATGGAGAATCTTAAATGTGGAATGGGCATTAGTAGGGTGTTCATACCTCACTTCTCTGAATAGTCAAAATGTCATTGTTCAGTGTGTGGAGAGTGACCAAAGCACACCACCCACGAGAACAGCCACCACCAGTACATGTCATGTCTCACATGAACATTGTCTCTCCATCCAGGTGTTTCTACTTCAGCCATGACCTGAGACCCCGGGTACATACAAGAGATCAGAGGAATATATATGTGATACTATTCTGCATCTCAGTTGGACACGTTCTCTTTTTCTCCATGTCAGATTCCAGCAGGAACAACTTCACCAACCCCTCCACCTTCATCCTGCTGGGCATTCCTGGCCTGGATACGGCCCATGTCTGGATCTCCATCCCCTTCTGTGTCATGTACGTCGTAGCCATCTTGGGGAACATCGCCATCCTGTTCATAGTGAAGACAGAGCTGAGCCTCCATGAGCCCATGTACTATTTCTTCTGCATGCTGGCCATCACTGATCTGGTCTTGTCTACTGTCATTGTGCCTAAAATGCTGAGTATTTTCTGGTTCAATTCCAGAGAGATAGACTTCAGTGCCTGCCTCACCCAGCTGTACTTCATTCAGTGGTCTTTACTGATGGAATCTGGGATACTCATGGCCATGGCGTTTGATCGCTACGTCGCCATCTGTGATCCCCTCAGATATTCCACCATCCTGACAAACTCCATTATAGCCAAGATCGGCCTGACCGTTCTGCTGCGTGGTGCCATACTCCCATTACCCAGTCCCCTCCTGGCAAGGCAGGGGCCTTATTGTAGAACCAACGTCATTCCTGAGCCGTACTGCTCACACATAGGTGTAGTGAGCCTGGCCTGCGCTGACATTCGTGTGAGTAGTTACTACGGCCTCTTTGTGCTACTCTGTGTGATGGGGCTGGATGTGTTTTTTATTGCTCTATCCTATACTCAGATCCTCAGGGCCATCTTCAGACTCCCCGCAAAGAATGCCCGGCTCAAGACTTTTGGGACCTGCGGCTCCCACATCTGTACCATCTCAGCCTTCTACATCCCTGTTCTTTTCATCTCCTTCATGAACCGCTTTGGCCGGAATGTGCCCCAGCATTTCCACGTTCTCATTTCCAACTTGAATATCTTGATGCCCCCCATGCTAAACCCCATCATCTATGGGATGAGGACCAAACAGATCCGGGACAGGTTGCTCTGGCTCTTTACTCAAAAGAGGACCTAAGGATTTCTCCTGTTGCTCTGAGACTGAGATCAGACAAGAGCTGGTTAGTGACATGATACTGGGCCCTCTTCTCTGAATTTCTGACTATAATGTGAAAGTGACATTTAATACTGGGCTGGCTTTGCCATGCTGTGTCCGTGGGACAGACCGAGCAATCGGTCTGTATTTAACTGATTCACTCATGGGGTTTCCCACTTTCAAATTCCTGGTAACTTGAGCACTGAGGCCTCTTTCCCTGCCCATTTATTCCCTCCAGAGTCCCTTCACCTTTACCCCCATCCCTCAAAATGCCAACTCTCTTGCTCACTCTTCACTGCTGACCCCCATCTCTCATTGAACCACCTCCACGTCTGTATCCAGTCATCTTACTTCCGTCTGCTCCATGCCTGGGACAAGAGCTGCTGCAGTCTGACCAGGAGCCTGGCTTAAGGGCAGGGAGGATGCAGCACTGGAGCCAACAGGCTGGGCTGGAGCAGAGAGGGAAGCCAGGAAGCATGTACAACCCCAGTTGAGGGTTGGGATCAGGGTTGTGTTAGAGAAAGGCAAGACTGTGCTTCATACAGCCTCTGAGCCCAGACACTATTACAAAGCCATGAAGAATGAGGGTTTTTTTCTTTCATTTTTCAGTATCTCCCTCCTGGAATCCATAACACCCTTTGGCCTGAGTCAGCTGTTGAGAGTCAGGACAGGGGATCAGCTTAGAAGCTGGGAGGACAACAGCTGGGAGAGGCAGAAGGAGAAGCAGGGAAGGAGAATGTCACATTGGAGCAACTGGGACACTCCTTTGAGATGGTGTCATGGGATCCTCTCATACTGAGACTACCTCTGCGGGGATGGAACTCCACTTAACATGAAAAAAAACAAAAAATGGGGTATTTGATCATCAGAAACCTGGATAGTTGGGTGTGTGATGATCAGGAGGACTAATGGTGACTTGTGTGCCAGTTGAAAAAATTGTGGATTTCCTGCAACATCTTGATAGACATATGCATTACTGGGGAAGAGCTGGTGGCCACGATACATCCAGAAATCAATGACATAGGGAGCACAGGAGGCCAGATTAAGGCTGCTAAGTAAGAGCTTGAAGTCTAGAACCTCTATAGCAGCATTCTCAGAAATGCTTCCCTCAGACATGAAGAATGAGATAGACAGGTGGAACTGCAATTTATCAATGTGTGTTCATGAGATAACAGTAGGGAGTGGTGCGGTTTAGATTCATTAGGAACATGGGAAGAATTTCAGAAATGAAAATAAAGGTCCCATTCAATATTATTGCATAAATAATCGAATGATCATATTCAATATTATCCCAATTAACATTATTGCATTATTTCAGGTAAAAAAATGACAGTTTTTAAAGTGCTTATATACAAATGCTAGAAGTTTAAACAAGGACATGGATGAACTAGAGAACCCCCTATTCAGATATTGATAAAATAGGCAACACTGAACTTGGTGGACTGAGCATAATTAGAGGAATAACAGGGTAAAATATCCCTTGGAAGAACAGAAGAGGTTGTGAAGACAGGGAAATGGGACTAAAGGTGAGAGAAAGTTTTCAACTATACCAATATTGATAGAATTAAAAGAAGTAAAAATCTGAAAAGAGATAAACTGTCTAATAGAATCTGTGTGGGTAGTATAATAGACCAAGTGGCCAAGGTGGTGATCGGGATAGTGAAATTCTGTGGGAGATTAGAGAAGGTAGAAGGTAAAATATAAAAAAAAATACCAATGAGGGTTTTCAACGATCCCCACATTGACTGGGTCCATATCACCTCAGGTCGGGATGCAAAGATAGTTTCTTGACTCCTTCCATGACTGATTTCGGATCAGCTAGTCCCTGAACACACAAGAGGAAAGGTAATGCTGGATCGTATCCTAATTATGTGGCACTATTTTTCAAGAGGAAGAACACTTAAATTACATTGTCATTGACATTGCTAGAGAACTCCAAACTTGCCACTGTCACAGATCACCAAAATAAAAGAATCAGAGAGAGACAAAAATGCACCTCGCAAGAGTGGAAGTTAGATCCCAGGGAGGAAAAAGGAAAGACTTGGGAACTTGGGGAAATGAAGGATGAGGGTCACATGAGGGAGGCAAAAAGAGAATGTGAAGAACACTTAATCAGAGACCCAAAATATAACATCAAAAAGTCAGCAGGAGAAGGAACCGTGAGGATGAACCATCCAGGGACCTCTAGGAGGAATGTTGTGCTGAGTAGACAATTGGCTGAAGTGGAGTGACAGAGTCATTTCCTGGCCCTGGGGACAGATTGGAAATGTGAGAGTGGGCAGCAGATATAAGACTGTCCTTCCTCCCTGAAAGGGAAGATCCTTGATGAAGGCTTTAGGAACAATAAAGCTTTGATACAATCTCCCACAGTATTGTTGCCATCAAGTTACAGAAGTATGGCCTGGATGAATGGACTGTAAGGTGGATAGAAACCTCGGTCTCAGTGGGGAGCGGTGACCAATTGTTTGATGACTAGTTGGCAGGCAGGATCCAGCAGAGTGCCCGAGTGGTGGTCAGGATCTGGTTTTCATTCAAGATCTTCAATCAGGATCTGGATGATGTGTCGGTTTGCACCTTCAATAAGTTTGTAGATGACACAGATTTGGGGAGAGGTAGATACGCTGGAGAACAGGGAGACAGTCTGGAGTGCGCTACATGAATCTGATGCGATTCTACAAGGACCAGTGCACAGTCTTACACCTAGGACAGAAGAATGCCAGGTCCTGTTAGAGGCTGGGTATGGACAAGCTAAGCAGTAGATCTGCACAAAAGAACTTGAGAATTATAGTAGATGAAAAACTGGGTATGAGTCAACACTGCTCTTGTCGCCAAGAAGGCTAATGATACATTGGGCTACATTAGGAGGAGCTTTGTCAGCGTATTGAGGGAAGGCAAAAATATGATGCTGGAAAACATGAATTATGAGGAGAGGGTGAGGGAACTGGACTCGTTTAATCTATGGAAGAGACCAATGAGGTGTATTTGACAGCAGCCTTTGGCGACCTGATGGAGGATGGAGAGCGGTTTTTCTCAGTGCTGGCAGATGACAGAACAAGAAGCAAGGGTCTCAAGTTGGAGTGGGGAAGGTCTAGCTTGGATTCAGCCCAGGGAGGTGGTGGACTCTCCACCTTCAGGGGTTTCTAATCCCAAGTTTGAGAGAGCCCTGGCTGGGATGAGTTAGTTGGGGTTGGTTCTGCTTTGAGCAGGGGGTTGGCCTGGATGGCCCCTGAGTTCTCTTCTCACCTTAACTGTCCATGGTTCTACGATTCTATGCGAACTGATGAGTATCAGGAAACCCCTGCTCTCTTCTAATCATAACCATCCATTTTTCTATGAATGTGTGTAAACCAACAAATGTCAGGAAACCCCAATGGATTCAAGTGCCTGTGGAGCCTACATCTGGGACAATCTACCATCTCTGAAACCTAGGTGCCAAGGCTGTAGGTTGCATTCTCGGCACAGAGGTACACCAGCCCGAAGGAGTGATTCTTTGGGAGAAGGTCACATTTGACTCAAGTAGATCAGGGGCCGGTGATAAGGAGGGAGAAGGGAGGACAACCTACCCTTCCTCTAGAAAGAGGGAGGCTGGAGACTGCCAGTTCCAGGTCAAGCTATGTCCAAAAGGCTGGATTTGTTTGTTTGGTTGGTTCAGGTGGGTGATGTAAGGGCCTTTCCAGAGATGTGTCAGGAAGATGTTTCTAAGGAGCAGATGACTGTTTGGATAATTGGCTCATAGCGTGAATGACTGGCCAAGCCAACTGGCAAAGTTGCTCTCAGTACAGCTAATGACACTACCCGAGTTAGGACAAGGCTCATGATCACAGCTCCCGTGGGGCTTTCATCAGAGCTGGAAACCAGGTTCCTCTTCGTACCCAGAGATGCCGATGATGCAATAAAATACAGGACAAAACTGGAGTCAAATACCCAAGGTGTTGTCACTCAAGATTCCCAAACTGGTGGTTTACACTGTGCCGAGAGAGGCACACTTAGGGGTCAGGTCCCGTCGTCTAACCAGGGTTTATAGCAGGCCCAGAGCAGCCTATTCTGTCTCATTCAGGATTTGCCCTCCCACTCGACTCCAGCTAGTTCTGGAAAGCTAAGATTGCCCTTGAAAGAAGGCTCAGGTTCCTTGCTCCAGCCACTCCTCGGCTTCCCACCAACACACAGCCCCTGCCAAAGCTGGGGTCAACTTCCCCCTTGGAGCCACAACAAGACTGTGGTTCAGGGAAGTGAGGACGCCTGGATCTGTCTGTCATCCTGCCACTCAATCTCTATGTGCCCCTGAACAAGTTGGTGGAGCAGTTTCCCTGTTTTTATAAAGGGGAGAGGCTCAGAGTGACTTTCCTTTGCTCCGTGATTTGAAGATCCTGCAGAGAAAGGTGATGCCCAGTGTCATGCTGGTTACTGAGGAGAGTCACTCTTCTCTGGTCACTTCCTGATGGCCCGTGTACCTACAGAATGTGGTTTTCATTCCCCACAGTGATCTGTCTCCAGATCTGTACGTTCACTTTCTACCTAGCCTGCCGCTGCAGGGTACAAGGGCCTGTGGAGACTTATGTATTATCCACAGTTTTATTAGTGGTCAGCAATATTTTTACAAAGTACACAAACACACAGAAGCCAATTCCTCAGACTCAGCCCAGAGCCCAGGAGTTCTCCTCTCCCTTTGGGAAGGGCCCTTAATTGCTGTTTACTCCTTAAGCTGGATAAAGAGCCCAGACACGAAAGAGTCACGGCAGAGTCACTGGCCAGAAAGTCTCTGTTCTCCAGCCTGTTTGCATCCAGATGCCACTTCTCCCTTAGAGGCTGAGTGAACCCCACTGGGACGGCCCAGAGCTGAATTATAAACTGTGCACAGCCCTGTGCCGGCTCTCGGCGTGGGATGCCACTGCAGGTGCTGGGCTGAGAGAGGCATGTGACACGGCTGCCTGAGGGGAATTCCCAGGGAAGACCCTTCACTCTATGAACTCACAGGTACCATCTCTAAGAACATAAGAACGGCCAGACTGGGTCAGGCTAAAGGTCCATCCAGCCCAGCATCCTGTCTGCCGGCAGTGGCCAATACCAGATGCACCAGAGAGAGGGAACCCAACAGGTAATCCTCACGTAATCCCTCCCCTGTCACCGATTTCTAGACAAAGAGGCTGGGGACACCATTCCTACCCATCCTGGCTAACAACCATTGATGGGCCTAACCTCCATGAATCTATCTAGCTCTTTTTCAAACCCTGTTAAAGTCCTAGCCTTCACCACTTCCTCTGGAAAGGAGTTCCACAGGTTGACTGTGCATTGTGCGCCTTTTTCTGTTTTGTTTTAAACCTGCTGCCTATTAATTTCATTTGGTGAACTCTAGTTTTTATATTGTGGAAATAAATAAATAACTTTTCCTTAGTCACTCTTTCCACACCGGTCCTGATTTTATAGACCTCTATCATATCCCCCCTTAGTCTCCTCTTTTCTAATCTGAAAAGTCCGAGTCTTTTTAATCTCCCTTTGTATGGGACCCGTTCAAAACCCCTCATCATTTCTGTTGCCCTTTTCTGAACCATTTCCAATGCCAATATGACTTTTTTGAGACAAGGCCACCACAACTGTATGCAGTATTCCAAATGTGGACGTACCATGGTTTTATATAGAGGCAATAAAATATTCTCTGTCTTATTCGCTCTCCCTTTTTTAATGATTCCTAACATTCTACTTTTCCGTTAAAAGCATTTGCAGAAAATCATGCCAGTCTAGATGTAGCCTCTAAGTTTTCCCTCCCAATCAGTATTGGTGATAATTTTCCTCAGCTTTGCGGTATCAGCCCTTTGACTCTCTAAATATATTTACATGTTATTGGTTGGGAATTAAAAGTCGCAGACCAGTAAAAATGGTAGTTTGTAAGAGTGTGTCTACACTGCACCATAGCTCAAAATAAGATCTTCAATTTAAGCTGCACAAACTGTGTATCTTATATCTATACTATTTCAAAATAGTTTATTTTGGTGCTGTCTATACAGTGCGAAGTTTTGAAATCAAGCGCTATTCCAAAACATCCCTTACTCCTCATAGAATGAGGTCTATCGGGATGTCAGAATAGCAAGCCTGAAATAAGAGGTTTGCTGCATAGAAATGGGATAGCTATTCAGGATATTCTGGTATTGCGAAATTGTCATGCAATGAAGACATACGTTAACTTAAGAAAACAATGAAAAATCCTGCAACTCCTAGGAGACTAACAAAAAATGTAGATGGTATCATGAGTTTTTGTGGGAACAACCCACAGCTGAATGTAGCAAGGGGTCCAGGGTACAGATAGCAGAGAAGAAAATGGGATGAAGAGAGAGCTGGGAAAAAATAGGAAAAAATATTGTCAGTTAGAGACTAACAGAGTGAGACTAAGGCTATGTCTAGACTGCAGGCTTTTTTTGAAAGAGGCTCTTTCGAAAGCATCTTTCGAAAGAGCCTCTTTCGAAAGATCGCGTCTAGACTGCAGGCGGATCTTTCGAAAGAGAAATCCACTTTTTCGAAAGAGAGCACCCAGCGAGTCTGGATGCTCTCTTTCGAAGACGGCCTCTTTACATTGAAGAACGCCTTCTTTCGAAAGAGGAACTTTTGAAAGAAGGCGTTCTTCCTCATGAAATGAGGTTTACCGCCATCGAAAGAAAAGCCACGTTCTTTCGAAATAATTTCGAAAGAACGCGGCTTGAGTCTGGACGCAGGGGAAGTTTTTTCGGGAAAAGGCTACTTTTCCCGAAAAAGCCCCTGAGTCTGGACACGGCCTAACAGAGTGAAATGTAAGTTCCCGGTGCTTAGCTATTGATGTCATGAGGGTGTGGAATGTACTGGCCCATTCAAGTCAGGTCTTTGTTCAGCCCTTGATTCCAGGTGTCAGACTTATAAATGAAACCAAGTTCTGCAACTTCTCTCTCCACTTCGGTTTTGAAATTGCTTTGAAATAATATAGAAGAATGAGATTCATTAGTGAGTTCCCGGACAAGTTAAAATGTTCCCCAACAGGTCTCTGTTTGTTACCATTTCAAATATCGGATTTGTGTGCATTAATCCTTTGTCTCAGGGCACATCAAGACTGCATTCTTCTCTCGAAAGAGGAATGCAAATGAAGCAGATCAAAAATTTAAATGAAGCGTGGATTTCCAAATCTCGTGTTTGATTTGCATAATGGTGTGTCAGCACTTTTTCAAAAAAGGATTTTTTTGAAAAAAAAAACCCAGTTTAGTTGGGGTTCTTTTGAAAAAAAATCCTTTATTGAAAGAATCCCTGCTCCTGAAAAAATGAGGTATATAGGTTCTTTCGAACAGCATTTTTTTTTTCAGAAGAACCCGGTCTAGTCTGTGGGTTTTTTTTAAAAAAAAACCCTTTTTCAAAAAAGGGCTTACACGCGATTGTGCAAATGAAGAGTGAGATTTGTAAATCTGCATTTCATTTGAATTTTTGATCTGCTTCATTTGCATTCCTCTTTTGAGAGAGGAATGAAGTCTAGGCATAGCTATGGAGACTGACAGATTTGGCAACTGAGTTGATGGCAGAGGCAAGTTCCTGGGTGAGTATGCTAGAGGTGTGCTGTGCGGTTACTGGAAAGAATTTGTTTCAGGTTCAAGGCTCTCTTTAAACAAGGATTGGCCTGTCCACCAAGACCCGTGAGAGTAAGTGGTCATTTTCCAGGCTAGGTTGTAGATTGTTAATGATTTACAGGTTTGTGGATCTTAGGTAGCAGATAGAAAACTCCTGGTGTGTGTTTGTGTAGATTGGGTCCTGAGTTGTAGTAGAGAATTTCATGAGCAAGTGCTTTAGGGTTTTTTGCCATTCTTTAGTGACATCAGAGGAGGGAAGCCTGTAGAATCTGGTGTTGCTGAGATGTCTGGCAGCCTCCTGTGCATCATCTGTTCTGATCACAAGGACAACAGCACCCACTTTGTCAGCCTCCTTGATTACAATGTAAGAATTGGTTTTGTGGCTGCGTATAGCATGGCGCTCTGCATGGCTGAAGTTATATGTAACATGTTGTTCACTAGTGTGTTGTAAATATTCCTTTAGACGGAGGCAGCAATTCCTTCTGCAAATGTGGAGGGGCTGACATTGTCAGCAAACAATTACATGCAACATAGAAACTCAGTTTTTGAGGTCTAGCATTGCCTTCTGCTACAGCCTAGGAAGAAAATGACCCCTCCCTCTCACAGCCTTTGGGGACAGGCCAATCCTCGCCTACAGACAACCTCCAAAACTGAAACAAATTCTTTCCGGGCACCACACAGCACACCTCCAGCATATTCAACCCAGGAAGCTATCCTTGCAATCAGCTCCAATGCCAACTCCATCCACACATCTACACAAGCGACACCCTCACAGGACCTAACCTGATAAGCCACCAAATCAGAAGCTCATACAACTATACATCCACCAATGTGATCTATGCCATCAAGAGCCAGCAGTGCCCCTCTGCCATGGATATTGGCTAAACTGGACAGCCTTTATGACAAAAGATTAATGGACACAAATCAGATATTCAAAGTGGTAACACACAGAAATCTGTTGGGGAACATTTTAACGTGCCCAGGGATGCAAATGCAACAATTCAAAATTGCAAATGAAGCCGGGATTTAAATATCCCATGTTTCATTTGCATAACCGCGTTATGGCTCTATTTCGAGTTAGCGTTATTTTGAATTAACAGACGCTGTGTAGACGCGGTTATTTCGAGAGATAACCCTTCTCTCGAAATAACTGTTAAACCTCAT
This sequence comes from Pelodiscus sinensis, assembly GCF_052426305.1. Classification (NCBI taxonomy): domain Eukaryota; kingdom Metazoa; phylum Chordata; order Testudines; family Trionychidae; genus Pelodiscus; species Pelodiscus sinensis. The sequence continues at coordinate 356,363,242 of NC_143052.1, read as the reverse complement.
TGTATGAGCAAAAACGGTTATTTCAAGAGAAGGGTTTCCTCTTGAAATAACCACTTCTGCACAACACTGTTAATTCGAAATTGAGCTAACTCAAAATAGCGCCATAACACGATTATGCAAATGAAGAGTGGGATATTTAAATCCCGGCTTCATTTGCAATTTCGAAATGCTGCATTTGCATTCCTATTTCGAAATAGGGTACATGTGTAGACATACCCTAATTGACAATATTGTTTCCTGTTTTTCCCCTTCTCTTTAGCTACCCATATCCTCTCTCTCTGATATTTATTTCTATCCTAGATGCCTTCCTGCAGTTATCTGAAGAAGTGGGTTGTGTTCACGAAAACTCATGAAACCATCTACATGTTTTGTTATACTCCAAGTTGCGCAAAAACTATTTGTTGGTTTTTCGATTGGGAATTTTTCTCTGTTTCTCCATGGAATATAAGCAGTTCCATTCTTTTATTTTGTTCGTCTCTATCATATGTCTGCACTTTTGTCTCTTCTCTAAACATTCCCAGACATTTCAATCCATCTGCAAATGGCAGCCTCCTCTGTTCTCATAGCCCAACAAGGAAACCCATTTTCCATCTGTTCTGTCCTTCAGAGTGACTGGGTGATCAAAACAGAGGGAATGTGCTGACCATGTAATTCCTTTGGCAACTGAACAGTGTTTGTGTTGGGCACGGCTATACATTGAGCTGTTGCCACTGAGCTGCCAGCAATGATGTCAAAGCCTTTCCCTGAGGGATGTTATGGCTGGGACATTTGCCCCGGTGCGTGTCTTGGTTTGGCTTTTCCCAATTCTGAGATTTTTAGAAACTGGGTGAATTGGGAATATAGTAGAGCACAGACTCTGTAGCTTGGGCATTAAGGAACAAAAATGTATAATGAGTATCTGCACTTACGTTTCCTGCTGGAGTCTATTCAGGTTTCCTGAATCACAACACATGAGCTCTATTAACAAGTGGAGAATCATAAAATGTGGAACGGGCGTTAGTAGGTTGTTCATACCTCACCTCTCTGAACAGTCAAAATGTCATTGGTCAGTGTGTGGAGAGTGACCAATACACTCCACCCATGAGAACAGCCCCCAGCAGTGCATGTCATGTCTCATACGAACATTGTCTCTCCATCCAGGTATGCTGTGACCATCACCTGACATCCTGAGTACATACAAGAAATCAGAGGAAGATTCATGTGACACTATTCTGCATCCGAGTTGGACACTTTCTCCCTTTCTCCATGTCAGATTCCAGCAGAAACAACTTCACCAACCCCTCCACCTTCATCCTGCTGGGCATTCCTGGCCTGGAGACGGCCCATGTCTGGATCTCCATCCCCTTCTGCATCATATACGCTATAGCGATGTTGGGGAACTTCACCATCCTGTTCATTGTGAAGATGGAGCCGAGCCTCCATGAACCCATGTACTATTTCCTCTGCATGCTGGCTGTCGCCGACCTGGTCCTGTCCACCTCCATTGTGCCTAAAATGCTGAGTATTTTCTGGTTCAATTCCAGAGAGATAGACTTCAGTGCTTGTCTCACCCAGATGTTCTTCATTCAGTGGTCTTTACCGATGGAGTCTGGGACACTTATGGCCATGGCGTTTGATCGCTATGTGGCCATCTGTGATCCCCTCAGACATTCCACCATCCTGACAAACTCCATTGTAGCCAAGGTCAGCCTGGCTGTATTGCTGCGTGGTCTCATAATTCCATTACCCTGTCCTCTCCTGGCAAGTCAGAGGCCATATTGTAGAACCAACATCATTCCTGAGCCATACTGCTCACATATGGGCGTTGTGAGCCTGGCCTGTGCTGACATTCGTGTGAGTAATTACTACGGCCTCTTTGTGCTACTTTGTGTGATGGGACTGGATGTGTTTTTTATTGCTTTATCTTATACTCAGATCCTCAGGGCCATCTTCCGCCTCCCCACAAAGGACGCCCGGCTCAAGACTTTCGGGACTTGCGGCTCCCATATCTGTGCCATCTTAGCCTTCTATATCCCTGTTCTTTTAATATCCTTCATGAATCGCATTGGCTGGAACATTCCCCGGCATTTCCACATTCTCATTTCCAACTTATATCTCTTAATGCCCCCCATGCTAAACCCCATCATCTATGGAGTGAGGACCAAACAGATCCGGGACAGGCTGATGCGGCTTTTTACACAAAAGATTATCTAACGATTTCTCCTGTTGCTCTCGGTCTGAGACTAAGATCAGACAAGAGCTGGTTGGTGACATAGTGCTGGGCTCTCTTCTCTGAAATTCCAATTGGCGAGTGAAAGTGACATTAAAGTCTTTGCTGGCCTTACCGTGCTGAGTCAGTGGGACAAACCGAGCAATTGGTCTGTGTTCAACTCATTCACTTATGGGGTTTTTTCAGTTTCTAATTGCTGGTTACCTGAGTACCGAGCCCCCTTTCCGTGCCCCATTGCTTCCCTCTAGAATCCCTTTACCTCTTCCCCCGCAAATTTTCTGCCATTTTTATACTCTCATCCTCCAAACTGCCAATGCTGCAGTGGGTATGGGCTGGGTTCCCTTTGGCCTGAGCCAGATTTCAGGAGGCAGGGCAGGGGATCAGCTTAGAAGCTAGGAGGGCAACATCTGGGAGAGGCAGAAGGAAAATCAGAGAAGGAGAACGTCACATTGGAGCAGCTGGGACACTCTTTCGAGATGGTGTTATGGGATCCTCTCATGCTGAGTTTACCTCTGTGGGGGATGGAACTCCAAGTAATATGAAAAAATCAGGCAATGGGGGATTCGATCCTCAGAATCCTAGATAGTTGGGTTTGCAATGACCAGGAGAACCACTGGTGACTTGTGTGCCAGATGCAAAAATTGTGGATCTCTTACAACATCTAGACGGATATATGTGCATTACTGGGAAAGAGTTGGTGGCCATGATACACACGGATATCAGTGACAAGGAGGGGCACAGGAGGCCAGATTTAGGCTGCAAGGTAATAGATTAAAGTCCAGGACCTCCATAGCAGCATTCTCAGAAATGCTTCCCCTCAAACATGAAGAGCAAGCTAGACTGGCGGAACTGCAAAGTATCAGTATGTGTTTATGAGATAATAGTATAGAGTGGCAGTGTTTTGATTTATTAGGAACGTGGAAAGCATTTGGGAAAGAGAAAACGATCCCATTCAATATTATCACATAATGGCAGGCAGATAAAAAAGTCACTATTCTTAAAGTGCTTATATACAAATGCTAGAAGTTTAAAGAAGGAGATGGGTGAACTAGAGAATCACTTCTTCAATTATGGTATTGTTAAAATAGACAACACTGAGCTTGGTGGATTGAGGATAATCAATTAGACAGAGGAATACCAGGGTACAATATCTATTGGAAGGAGAGAAGAGGTTGTGATGGTGGGGAAATGGGCAAGAGGATAAAGAAAGTTTTCAACTATAATCATAGGCTGTGTCTAGACTGGCCAGTTTTTCCAGAAAATCAGACGCTTTTCCGGAAAAACTTGCCAGCTGTCTACACTGGCTGCCTGAATTTCCACAAAAGCACTGACTTCCTACTGTAAGAAATCAGTGCTTCTTGCGGAAATACTATGCTGCTCCCGTTTGGGCCAAAGTCCTTTAGCGCAAAACTTTTGCACAAAAGGGCCAGTGTAGACAGCTCGGATTTGTTTTGCGCAAAAAAGCCCTGATCGCAAAAATGGTGATCAGGGCTTTTTTGCAGAAAAGTGCATCTAGATTGGCATGGATGCTTTTCCATAAAAAGTGCTTTTGCGGAAAAGTGTCCATGCCAATCTAGACACTCTTTTCTGCAAATGCCTTTAACAGAAAACTTTTCCGTTAAAAGCATTTGCGGAAAATCATGCCAGTCTAGACGTAGCCATATTGAAAGAATTAATGGAAGTTAAAATCTGAAAAGAACTAAACCGTCCAACAGAATCTCTGTGGGTAGTAATTCCTTGCACCAATCATAAGATTTTAGTAGAGGGGGCTATATCATAGACTAAATGGCCAGGATGGTGATCAGGTTAGTGAAATTCTGTGGGAGATTAGAAAAGCTAAAAGATAACTTATAAAATAATAGTACTAATGTGCAGGGCTCGTCAAACCGCGGCGAGCCCCACTCACCAGCCGTGCTGTCGGGCAATCTGCGCATGTGCAGATCGTTCTGCGCATGCGCAGATCACCCGAACCCGGCTTTTCCAGGTTGCAAGCTACTCACCACAGACGAGTAGATTGCATTATTTGTTGAACCCTGTTAATGGGGGGTTTTCAACTATCCCCATATTGACTGGGTCCATGTCACCTCAGGTCGGGATGCAAAGATAACTTCTTGACTTGTTCCATGACATTAACATGGATCAGCTCATTTTTGAACATACAAGAGGAGCGACAATTCTCGATCATATCCTAATTATGTGAAAATATGTAATTTCTCCAAGGGGAACAACACTTAAATTCCATTCTCGTTGACTTTGTGAGGGAACCCCAAAAGGTGCCACTGTCACTGATCTCAGTGAGAGACAAAATGCACCTCTCAAGAGTGGAAGTTAGATCTCAGTGAGGAAAATGGAAAGAAGCATGGACTCCGGCAAACGAACGACGAGGATCACATGAGGGAAGCCAAAAGAGAATGTGAAGAAAACTTAGTCAAAGGCTCCAAATGTAATAGCAAAATAGTCAGCAGCAGAAGGAACCACGAGGATGAACCATCCAGGGACCTCTAGGAGGAATGTTGTGCTGAGTAGAGCATTGGCTGGAGTGGAGTGACAATGTTATTCCCTGGGCCCCGGGAGCAGATTGGAAATGTGAGTGTGGGCAGCCGATGTCATTCCTCCTTGGAAGGGAAGATCCTTGATGAAGGCTTTAGGGACAGTAATGTTTGGATACAATCTCCCGCAGTATTGTTGCTGGCAAGTTACAGAAGTATGACCTGGATGAAAGGACTGTAAGGTGGATAGAAACCTCAGTCTTGGTAGCGAGTGATCAACTGTTTCATGGCTAGCTGGCAGGCAGGATCCAGAGGACCACCACAGGAGTTGGTCTGGGATTGGTGTTATTCAACATCTTCGTTAAGGAGCCAGATGCTGGGTCGGTTTGCACCTTCAGCGCTTTCGTGGGAGAGGTAGATACGCTGGAGGGAAGGGAGATGGTCTGGAGAGAGCTACCGAAATCTGATGAGATTCAACCAGGATCAGTGACAGACACCCCCTCCCCCCATGCTTTTTGAAAATGGGCTCATGGACATTAATATACACAACTCAAAGGTGCTTTGAGCAAATTATTTCGTGTAACCCATCAATCTACATGCCATGATCCGCTGGTTCTGTTTATCTTACTCTAATGTATGCATAACCCTTCCTCTGGGTAGGCCCGGCAGCAACCAGGGGGCCCATCTAGGGGTCCATCTCACACAGAACCGGCTCGAGCTCCCACTCAGTAGCGTGGGAAATTCTCACACCCCTGGGTGCCTCTGAGAGGCAATGCTTCCCTGCTCGCAAGCAGAAAGTGTCAGAAAGAAACTTTTAATGAAAGAGAGTGAGAAGTCACATGACATTATCTTGGGAAAATACCACAAACAGAGTTCGTAGCCCCCTCCCCCAAGAGTAACTGTCCCAGCTCAAAAGGATTGAGCAGTGTCTTTTGCCTCTCAGGCTCACCAGTCCAACGAGGTAAGGGTTCCATTCACTTACCCAAACTTTCTCCGTATCCCACGTCAAACACTCCACTTACAGCTCTGTCCAGTCAGGGCAGACCCTGACACACCATCCTGATGACTCTACTCCTTGGCTACGTCTACACTGGTATGATTTTCCAGAAATGCTTAAAATGGACCAGTTTTCCGTTATAAGTATTTCCGGAAAAAGAGCATCTACATTGGCAGGATGCTTTTCTGGAAAAGCGTCCGTGGCCAATGTAGACGTGCTTTTCCGCAGAAAAGCCCCGATCGTCATTTTCGTGATCGGGGCTTTTTTTCCGGAAAACACTACTGTGCTGTCTACACTGGCCCTTTTCCCGAACAGTTTTCCGGAAAAAGGACTTTTGCCCGAGCGGGATCAGCATAGTTTTTCTGGAAAAGCAGCTGATTTCTTACAGTAGATCGTCAGTGCTTTTCCGGAAATTCAAGGGGCCAGTGTAGACAGCTCGCAGCTTATTCCAGAAAAGCGGCTGATTTTCCGGAATAAGTGGCCCAGTGTAGACACAGCCTTTGAGCCTGAGGCTATGCCACCTTCATGCCACGGCTCCTACTGGCCGCCCACCGGTCGTCCCCACCAGCTGCTCTGCTGGCTGCCTGCCGGTCGTCCCCACCAGCTGCCTGCCGCCGCTCCTACTGGGCACACCGCTGGCTGCAATGGGTCTGGCTGCCAGCCAAACCAGTGATTTCAGTTCATAGGTTATGTCTACACTGGCGCGATCTTGCGCCAGAGATATGCAAATGAGGCTAAGCGTGGAATATCGCCGAGCTTCATTTGCATATCTAATGAGCCACCATTTTGTGGAAGAGGCTCTTGCGCTAGAAGGAGCTGTCTACACTGCCCCTTCTTGCACAAGAAAAACCCTCTTCCTGAAAATAATCAGCGTAGCGGCATTGCACAAGAGGGTTTTTCTTGCGCAAGACAGGGCAGTGTAGACAGCTCCTTCGGGTGCAAGATCCTCTTCTGCAAAAATGGTGGCTCATTAGGTATGCAAATGAGACTCAGCAATATTCCATGCTTAGCCTCATTTGCATATCTCTGGCACAAGATCGCACCAGTGTAGACATAGCTTTAGTGTTTTCAACTCTTTAGCCACCACCTAGGCTGGGCAAAGATTCTAGCTTTCACTGGACTAGCAAAAAGACTCCTCCTTAAGTCTGGTTTAGGTCTGTCCTTAAAACCAAAGTGAAAGGGGCAGGTAGAGCCAGTCTTACAGCTCTCACCTGGCAAGCATGAAGCAGGCTGGCTCAAGCCCCTTCCCCCCCAACACAGTTCACACCACTCTGGCAGGGGGGGAGGCTTGTTCCTCTGAGACCTCTTACAACGATGGGGTCTCTCCTACAACCAATGATGGTGTCATATTTATAGTTCCCACATTTAGTGGTGGCATGATTTGTGATCCCCACAACAGCCAAAATTAGTTACAATACAGCACATTCCATTCCAACACTGATCCTCCATCAGCCCTGGCTGAATTGGATTTACATGACCACACCTCGGATTCCTTCCCCCACCTGGCATGAGCTGTATTTACATATCAACAGTTAACAGTTAATAATCTTGCAGAGCTAAACAACTGGGTTGTGTCTACACTGGTGGCTTCTTGCACAAGAACATCTTGTGCAAGAGTTCTTGTGCAAGAAGCCTTGTGCAAGAAAATGTCCACACTGCCATGTGCGAGCTGTGCTTTTGCACCCATGGCAGTGTGGATGCTCTCTTGTGCAAGAAAGCTCTGGTGGCCATTGTAGCCAGAGGGGTTTCTTGTGCAAGCCTTGCCGAGCATCCACACTGCCCTCTTATGCAAGAGAGCTTACCCCTGTTAAAAAGAGCGTAGCTCTCGTGTAAGAAGCCCTCTCTTTCCACGCCGTACTGTAAATTTCCTTGCGCAAGAGCAGGCGCGCAGGGTGGACGTTCTGCAGATTCTTGCGCAAGAACGGCTGTACTTGCGCAAGAAGCTGCGAGTGTAGACATAGCCTTGGAGTGAGTACACCCACCCCCAAAGCAGCTCTTTCCCTTTAGCTGGGTGATAGCACGCAGTAATTCAGCCCTGGCTTACATATGTATCATTTGTGTGTGTAAAATTAGACATATTGGCTACATCTAGATTGCATCCCTTTTTCGTAAAAGGGATGCAAATTAGACGTATCGCAATTGCTAACGAAGCAGGGATTTAAATCTCCTCCGCTTCATTAGCATAAAAATGGCTGCTGCTTTTTTTCGGCACGGAGCTTTTCCGGAAAAAAGCGCCAGTCTAGACGCGGATCTTTCGGAAGATAAAGCCTTTTCCGAAAGATCCCTTATCCCTTATTTTAAGGTGCAGCCTGTGCACCTTTGTTCAGTGCTATTAATACCTCCCTCCTCCCCCTTTGTGGTGCGTTACACACAGTGCGTTTGTCTTGTATACATTTGCCCCTTGGTGACGAGGCTGGGTGTTTGCAAAGGGCCCAGCACATGGGGCCTGCACTGGAGCGGAGCTTCTGGAGGCTTCCACTATACAAGTAATGCTCAACTACGCAGCAGACTAACCCGGCCATGTCAGGTCCTAGCCCCGCCCCCTTCGCTTTGGCTACACACAAAGGTCAAACCGTGCTCGCTGCTGTTCACGGGTGCCCTGGTGGGCACAGCCCCCCTGTGGGACTGAGACGGGGGAATCTGTTCCGTCCCATTCCAGTGCTGACAGACCCAGAGCAATTAGCCACGTGTGCAGGCAGGGATACCAGCTCTGGGAAACCAAGCACCGTCCACCCGGGGCAGGTCTGACAGGTCCCTGAGTGGGAGGGGAAGTGGGTTCCCAGGATTCCCCCTCCCAAGAGCAGGGAGCTCACACACTGCAGCTAGTTCTGGAACGCTAAGATTCTCCTTGAAATTCTCCGGCTCCTCTCTTCCCACCCAACACGCAGCCCCTGACAGAGCCGGCGTCAATTGCGCTCCTGGCGCGATGGTGAGACCGTGGTGGTTGCAGGGAAGCCAGGACACTCAGGCTACATCTAGACTGCAAGCCTCTTTCGAAAAAGAGCGTCTAGACTGCAAGCAGTACTTTCGAAAAAGCAAGCTGCTTTTTCGAAAGAGAGCACCCTGGCAGTCTGGATGCTCTCTTTCGAAAAAGCCCTGTTTGCATTCAAGAACGCCTTTTTTTGAAAGAGCACTTTCTAAAAAAGGCGTTCTTCCTCGTGAAATGAGGAGTACCGCCGTCAAAAGAAAAGCCGCGTTCTTTCAATTTAATTTTGAAAGAACGCGGCTGTAGTTTAGACGCAGGTGAAGTTTTTTCGAAAAACTGGCATGATTTTCTGCAAATGCTTTTAACGGAAAATTTTTCCATTAAAAGCATTTGCGGAAAAGAGCATCTAGATTGGCACGGACACTTTTGCACAAAAGCACTTTTTGTGGAAAAGCATCCGTGCGAATCTAGACGCGGTTTTGCGCAAGAAAGCCCCGATCGCCATTTTCGCCATCGGGGCTTTTTTGTGCAAAACAGTTTTTAGCTGTTGACACTGGCCCTCTTGTGCAAAAGCATTTGTGCAAGAGGGCTTTTTCCTGAGTGGGAGCAGCATAGTATTTGCGCAAGAACACTGACAATCTTACATGAGCTCATCAGTGTTCTTGCGCAAATTCAAGAGGCCAGTGTAGACAGCGGGCAAGTTTTTCTGCAAAAGCTTTTTTTGAAAAAAAGTTTTTCTGAAAAAAAGTTTTTCTGAAAAAGTTGCCGGTCTAGACAAAGCCAGGGTGTGTCTACACAGCAAAGTTATACCGAAATAACTATGTGAGCATGTACACAGCAATTCCATTATTTCGAAATAACAGATGGTGTATTCCGACTTCTGTAAACCTCATTCTACAAAGAATAATGCCTATTGTGAAAGAAGGCGTGTGTAGACGCTCCACTGCCGCTGTTTCGAAACAGCCCCTCACCAGGGCCATTCTAAGTTATTCCTCCTGACACTCTAAATGGAGATAGCATGTCCACATTAGGGGCGCCTGCCTCGAATCTTAGGGCATCCTTGCAATGTAAATGTGCTATTTTGAAATAAGCTATTTCAGAATAACTATTCCAGAATAGCTTATTCTGAAATAACTGCTGTACAGACGTACCCTCTGTGTGACCCTGACCAAGTCTGTGCCTCAGTTTCCCGGTCTGTAGAAAGGGGAGAGGCTCAGAGTGACTTTCCTTTGCTTGGTGATTTGAAGATCCTGCAGGGAAAGGTGCTGCCCACGGTGATGCTAGTTACTGAGGAGAATCTCCAGCCCCTAAGTGACAGCCCATGGACCCGCAGAAAGGGGTTTTCATGCTCCACAGTCATCCAAATCCAGAGCTGTAGGTTGTCTCTCTGCCTATCCTGCCTGGGCATTTAAAGACCTACGGAGACCTAGTTATTATCTACAATTTTCTTAGTAGTCAGTAATATTTTACAATATTCACCAATCCGCAGAGCAGCCAACTCCTCTGAATCAGTCCAGAGCCCACAAGTTCTCCTCTCCCTGTGGGTAGGCTCTTTAATTGCTGTTTTCTCCTAACACGGGATAAATAGCCCAGAAGCCCCAGACATGGAGAGAGACACTGGCTAGAAAGTCTCTGTTCTCCACCCTGTTTACATCCAGATGCTGCTTCTCCCCTAGAGGATGAGCCAACCCCACTGGGATGGCCCAGAGCTGTGTTATAAACAGTGCGCAGCCCTGTGCCAGCTCTCGGCGTGGGAAACTGCTGCAGATGCTGGGCTGAGAGAGGCGTGTGATACGGCTACTGACGGGGAATTCTCAGGCAAGATATGTCCCTCTCGGCACTCACAGGTATCAGCTCTGAGAACTTAAGAACGTCCAGACCGGGTCAGACCAAAGATCCATCTAGCCCAGTGTGATGTCTGCCAACAGTGGCCAATGCCAGATCATAGAATCATAGAATACTAGGACTGGAAGGGATCTCGAGAGGTTATCAAGTCCAGTCCCCTGCCCTCATGGCAGGACCAAATACTGTCTAGACCATCCCTGATAGACATTTATCTAACCTGCTCTTAAATATCTCCAGAGATGGGGATTCCACAACCTCCCTGGGCAATTTATTCCAGTGTTTGACCACCCTGACAGTTAGGAACTTTTTCCTGATGTCCAAACTAAACCTCCCTTGCTGCAGTTTAAGTCCATTGCTTCTTGTTCTATCCCCAGAGGCCAAGATGAACAAGTTTTCTCCCTCCTTCTTATGACACCCTTTTAGATACCTGAAAACGGCTCTCAAGTCCCCCCTCAATCTTCTCTTTTCTAAACTCAACAAACCCAATTCTTTCAGCCTTCCCTCATAGGTCATGTTCTCTAGACCTTTCAGCATTCTCGTTTCTCTTCTCTGGACCCTCTCCAATTTCTCCACATCCTTCTTGAAATGCGGTGCCCAGAACTGGACACAATACTCCAACTGAGGCCTAACCAGTGCAGAGGGAGGGAACGCAACAAATAATCCTTACGTAATCCCTCCCCTGTCACCCATTTCCAGACAGAGGCCGTGCAGTGTAGCTATACCCTAACTGAACATTTTTTTTAAAAAACAACAATGAAAAATCCTGCAGCACCTAGGAGACTCACAAAAAATTTAGATGGTATCGTGAACTTGTTACCACTTGTCCACTTGTTCAGATGAATGGAGCAAGGAGTCCAGGGTACAAATAAAGAGGAGAGAAAGAGAGGGGATGGGAGGGAGATGGAAAAAATGGGGAAAAGAACTTTGTGAGTTGGAATGTCCATTCTAAATGAAGCTAACAGAGAGGGCTGTCGGTACCCAGTGCTTAGCTTTCAATGTCATTGGAGTGTGGAATGTACTGGCCTATTCAGGTCAGGTCTTTGTTCCGACCTTGATTCCAAGTGTCAGACTTGTAAATGAAACCAAGTTCTGCAGCTTCTCTCTCCACTTGGGTTTTGAAATTGCTTTGAAATAATGTAGAGGAATGAGATCCAATAGCGAGTTCCCGGGCAAGTTAAAATGTTCCCCAACAGTTTCTGTGTGTTACTATTTCAAATATCGAATTTTTGTCCATTCATCCTTTGTCCTAGAGACTGACAGGGGTGGCGCCAGAGTTGATTGCGGGGGAGGGTTCCTGGGTGAATATGAAGGAGGTGTGCTCTGTGGTTGCTGGAAAGAATTTGTCTCAGGTTAGGGGGCTGTGTGTAGGTGAGGATTGGCCTGTCCCCCACGGCCTGCGAGAGTGAGGAGTCATTTTCCAGGCTAAGTTGTAGATTGTTAACGATGCGCTGGATGTGTTTAAGTTGGGGGCTGGAGGTGATGATAAGTTGTGATTATTTTACAAGCACACGGGATCTTTTTCAGGGGAACGCACTGCATTTATTGACAATATAACAATGTAGCATATGCATTTACACCCACACACACATACCCTGGTGATGGAATAGTTACCAGTCTGTTGCTTGGCCTCACCTATTAGCCAGATAGGTCAGGTGTGAGGAAGGAGCTGGGTTTGTGTCAGTCCAGACTGATGCTCTTCTTGGTCTTGATCTTAACAGGACAGAACCCGAAAAACGATACAAGACACCCCTTTCAATACGTGTACAGAATTGCAACATGGAACAAAGGGGTACTTGTAGTCACTTTTACAAAGTGACAAAGTCTTTCAACATTAAACTTCTTCCTATCTAACGCTAACACCACTATGTATTACAATATTCCGTCCCTTCACTTTAACATGCTAAGATCAAAGAGATCTAGAAGTTAACAAAGCTGCCTGGGCTGTCTGAGACCTACATCTTGTATTTAAGTTTAATCCAAACCTCTTGCTATAACATCCATTTATTACAACTGATTTATTAGTTACAAAATTCCAATTTCAGTGCTACATCTTCACTTCCCTGGGTTTCTATTTAATTTTTAAGAACACCTGATAGAGATCCTGTAGGTGTTTGTCTCTGCGACAGCAAGTTTGTGGATAACACTAAGCTAGGGGGAGAGGTAGATATGCTGGAGGGCAGGGATAGGTCCCAGAATGGCCTAGGCAAGTTGGAGGACTGGACCAAAAGAAATCTGATGAGGTTCAACAAGGACAAGTACAGAGTCCTGCCCTTGGGACAAAAGAATCCCAGACATTGTTACAAGCTGGAGACTAACTGGCTGAGAAGCAATTCAACAGAAAAAGACCTGAGGATTACCATGGGTGAGAAGCTGGATATGAGCCAACAGGGGGCCCTTGTACTCAAGAAGGCTAATGGCATATTAGGATGCATTAGGAGGAGCATTGCCAGCAGATCTAGAAAAATTATTATTCCCCTTTATTTGGCACTGGTGAGGCCACATCTGGGTTACGTACAGAGTGGCATGATTTTCCGGAAATGCTTTAAATGGAAAAGTTTTCCGTTAAAAGCATTTTCGGAAAAGAGCATCTAGATTGGCACGGACGCTTTTCCGCAAAAGCACTTTTTGCGGAAAAGCGGCTGTGACCAATCTAGACGCACTTTTGCGCAAAAAAGCCCCGATCGCCATTTTCACGATTGGGGCTTTTTTGCACAAAACAAATCTCAGCTGTCTACACTGGCCCTTTTGCGCAAAAGGGACTTTTGCCAAAACGGGAGCAGCATAGTATTTCCGCAAGAATCACTGATTTCTTACAGCAGGAAGTCAGTGCTTTTGTGGAAATTCAAGTGGCCAGTGTAGATAGCTGGCAAGTTTTTCCAGAAAAGTGGCTGATTTTCCGAAAAAACTGGCCAGTCTAGACACAGCCCTGGAGTATTGTGTCCAGTATTGTAGGCCCCACTACAGAAAGGACATGGATTTATTGGAGAGGGTAAAGTAGAGGGCAACCAAAATGATTAGGGAGTTGGAGCACATGATCTGTGAGGAGAGGCTGAGGGATTTGGTCTTGTTCAGTCTGCAGAAGAGCAGAGTGAGGGGGGATTTGAGAGCAGCCTTCAACTTCCTGAAGGGAGGTTCCAAAGAGACTGGAGAGAGGCTGTTCTCAGTAGTGACGGATGGCAGAACGAGGAACAATGGTCTCAGGTTACAGCTGGGAAGACCTACGTTGGATGTTAGGAAAAATTATTTCCCTATGAGGAAAGCGCTGGAATGGGTTACCTCATGATGTGGTGGAATCTCCATCCCTAGAGGTTTTTAAGTCTCGGCTTGACAAAGCCCTGGCTGGGTTGATTTAGTTGGAGTCAGTCGTGCTTTAGGCAGGGGACTGGACTTGATGACTCCTGAGGCCTCTGCCAGCCCTAGGAATTTGTGATTCTATGTTGGTATATTGTGGGGCCATGCGGGTTCCCATAGCACATGAATAGTGTTTGTGCTGCACATGGTTTTGCATCACCAGTTGGTTCCTTGAGCTGCCAGCAATGATGCCCAGGCCTAGCCCTGAGCGGTGTTCCAGTTGTGACAGTCGACCCTGGATCGTGTCTTGGGTTGGTATTTCCCCACTGTCAGATTTTTAGAAACTAGGTGAATTGGGAACTTACTAGAGCAGGGAATCTGTAGCCTGGGCATGAATGAACAAAGACGTATAATGAGTATCCCTACTTGTGTTTCCTGCTGGAGCCTGTTCAGGTTCACAACATGCAGGAACTACTGACACATGGAGAATCATAAAATGGGGATCGGGCGTTAGTAGGTTGTTCCTACCTCACCTCTCTGAACAGTCAAAATGTCATTGGTCAGTGTGTGGAGAGTGACCAATACGTCCCACCCATGAGAACAGCCCCCAGCAGTGCATGTCGTGTCTCATACAAACATCATCTCTCCATCCAGGTGTTTCTGCAGTGACCATCACCTGAGACCCTGGGCACATACAAGACATCAGAGGAATATTCATGTGACACTATTCTGCATCCGAGTTGGACACGTTCTCCCTTTCTCCATGTCAGATTCCAGCAGAAACAACTTCACCAACCCCTCCACCTTCATCCTGCTGGGCATCCCTGGCCTGGAGACGGCCCATGGCTGGATCTCCATCCCCTTCTGCACCATGTATGTCGTAGCCATCTTGGGGAACCTCACCATCCTGTTGATTGTGAAGATGGAGCCGAGCCTCCATGAGCCCATGTACTATTTCCTCTGCATGCTGGCTGTCGCCGACCTGGTCCTATCCACCTCCATTGTGCCTAAAATGCTCAATATTTTCTGGTTCAATTCCAGAGAAATAGACTTCAGTGCTTGTCTCACCCAGATGTTCTTCATTCAATTCTCTTTACCGATGGAGTCTGGGACACTTATGGCCATGGCCTATGATCGCTACGTGGCCATCTGTGACCCCCTGCGACATTCCACCATCCTGACAAACTCCATTGTAGCCAAGATCAGCCTGGCCGTGCTGCTGCGTAGTGCCATGCTCGCCTTGCCCTGTCCCGTCCTGGCAAGTCAGAGGCCATATTGTAGAACCAACATCGTTCCTGAGCCATACTGCTCACACATGGCCGTGGTGAGCCTGGCCTGTGCTGACATTCGTGCGAGTAGTTACTACGGCCTCTTTGTGCTACTCTGTGTGATGGGACTGGATGTCATTTTTATCGCTCTGTCCTATACTCAGATCCTCAGGGCCATCTTCCGCCTCCCCACAAAGGACGCCCGGCTAAAGACTTTTGGGACTTGTGGCTCCCATATCTGTGCCATCTTAACTTTTTACATCCCTGTTCTTTTCATCTCCTTCATGAACCGCTTTGGCCGGAACGTTCCCCTGCATTTCCACGTTCTCATTTCCAACTTGTATGTCTTACTGCCCCCCATGCTGAACCCCATCATCTATGGGGTGAGGACAAAACAGATCCGGGGTAGGCTGCTCCGGCTCTTTACTCAAAAGGGTACCTAAGGCTTTCTCCTGTTGCTCTTGGTCTGAGATTGAGATCAGAGAAGAGCTGGTTGGTGACGTGGTACTGGGCCCTCTTCTTCTAACTGGAGAGTAAAAGTGACATTAAATTCTGTGCTGGCCTTACCGTGCTGTGTACGTGGAACAAACCGAGCAATCGGTCCGTGTCCAACTCATTCACTTATGAGGTTTCTCAGTTTCTTATTGATGGTAACTTAAGCACTGGGGCCCCTTTCCCTGCCCCATTTCTTCCCTCCAGATTCCCTTCACCTCTTCCCCCCAACGTTTCTGCCATTGTTCTACCTCCAACCCTCTAACCACCAACCTTCTTGCTCTGTCCCCACTTCCCCACCCCCATCGCTCACTGGATCACCTCCACCTCTGTACCCCGCCTCTTTAATTCCGTCTGTTTCTGGGCTGTTTCTGGAGGTGTAGCTGAGTTAGCCTGTAACTGGAAAAAATGTAAAAAACAACAAATAGTCTAGCAGCACCTTAAAGACTAACAAAACATGTAGATGGTATCACGAGCATTTGTGGGCACAACCCGCATCTTCAAATGAAGTATGAAAAGTCCAGATCCAAGAATAAATAAGGGAAGGGAGAGGACGAAAGAGGGAGAAAATAATTTTAAAAAATAGTTAATTCGATTGTTGAAATTACAAGAAGCTGATAACAATTTGAACCTCTTTAAGCACCCATTATTTGGTTGGTTAAGTCATTAGGTTGTGGAAGGTAGTGTGCTACCCATCCAATGTCTTTATTCATTCTTATCTGATAGGAATCAACCTTGTAAATTAAGTTAAGATCCAACCTTTCCCTGTGTATTTGGCTTGCGGAATTGGCTTGAAACAACGTGGTGATGTTAAGATCCATTACTGAGTGCCCAGGCAGGTCAAAGTATTCTCCAGTAGGTTTCTGTGTGTTGCCTTTTGGATATCTGATTTGTGTCCATTAATTCTTTCCCATAGAGACTGTCCAGTTTGGCCAATATACAGGGCAGAGGGGCATCACTGGCATAGATCACATTGGTGGATATGCAGTTAAATGAGATCCTGAATTGGTGGCTGATGTGGTTGGGTCCAGTGATGAAAATGCTTGTGTAGACACGTGGAGAGAATTGGCACTGGGGCTGATTGAAGGGGTGGGTTCCTGGATGATTATGATGGAAGTGTGTTGCGTGGTTACTGGAAAAAATTTGTTTGGGATTAGGGGGTTAAGTGGAGATGAGGCGTGGCCTTTCTCCCAAGGCTTGTAAGGTTTTTTTTCCAGGATAGGTTGTAGATCATTGATAATGTATTGGAGGGGTTTAAGTTGTGGGCTATAGCTGATGACAAGTGGAATTCAGTTGTTTTCTCTTCTTGGCCTGTCTAGAAGTAGTTCATGTCTGGGTACTCTACTAGATCTGTTGATCTGTTTTTTCACTTCTCCAGGTGGGTATTTCAGTTTTAAGAGTGCTCTGTATAGATCCTTTTTTTCTGAACATTTTCCCATGCCAATATATCTTTTCGAGACGAGGAGACCAATTCTATACTCAGTATTCAAGATATGGGCATACCATACATTTACAAAGAGGCAATATGATATTCTCTGTTTTATTCTCTATCCCTTTTTTAATGAGTCCTACCATTCTATTTGCTTTTCTGACTGCCGCCGCACATTGAGTGGATGTTTTCAGAGAACTATCCACAATAACCCCAAGATCTCTCCCTTGAGTAATTGCAGCTAAATTAGCCCCCGTCATTTTGAATGTATAGTTGGGAATATTTTTCCAATGTGCATTACTGTATATTTACTTTACATTTAAGAACATTACATTTCATTTCCCGTTTTCTTGCCCAGTCACTCAGTTTGGTGAGGTCTTTTTGAAGCTCTTCACAGTCTGCTTTGGTCTTAACTATCTTGGGCAGTTTGGTATCATCTGCAAATTTTGCCACCTCACTGTTCGCCCCTTTCTCCGGGTCATTTATAAATAGGTTGAATAGGATTGGTCCCAGTATGGACTCCTGGAGGACAATAGAATCTATTAATGAAGCCAGAGGAATATATTAATGAAGATTCTCTAAGTCTTAGTAAGGAGAGTATGGAAGATGACAAAATACAGTTATGATTTCTGGAATAACAATCAAGTGAAAAAGATCCAATTCAATATTATTGCATAAGGGCCTGCAGATGAAATTTTTTTTAAAGTGCATATATACAAATGCTAGAAGTTTATACAAGATGATGGGTGAATTAGAGAACCTTTTATTCAATGATGATGTTGATATAGGGAACATAGATTTTGGTGGATTGAGGATAATCAATTAAACAGAGGAATAACAGCATACACTGTCCCTTGGAAGGTCATGCTGGTGAGGGAATGGGATTAGAGGTGAATGAATGATTTAATCAAACAAAGTAAAAATCTGAAAAGAACCAAACTGTCCAATAGAATCTCCGTGGGTAGTAATTCCATGCTCTGAGAATAAGACTCTAGTCGTAAGGGTATATCATAGACCAAAGGGCCAGAGTGGTGATAGCGATAGTGAAATGCTGTGGAACATTAGAGTAGATGTAAGATAATTTTTTTTAAAATAATACCATTGAGGGTTTTCAACTATCCCCATATTGAGTGGGTCCATGTCACCTCAGGTCAGTATGAAGAGATAAAGTTTCTTGACTCCTTCAAAGACTGTTTCTTGGATCAGTTATCCTTGACCACCCAAGAGGAACGGCAATTCTCGATTGTATCCTAATTATATGAAAATATTTAATTTCACCAACGGGAAGAACACTTAAACCCCATGGTGAGAGACATTTCTACAGAACCCAAAAGTGCCACTGTCACTGATAACCACAATAAAAGAAGCACAGAGAGATAAAAATGCACCTCACAAGAGTGGAAGTTAGATCCCTGTGAAGAATATGGAAAGAAGCATGGACTCCGGCAAACGAACGATGAGGGTCACATGAAGGAGGCCAAAAGAGAATGTGAAGAGAGCTTAGTCAAGGACCCAAAATGTAACAGCAAAAAGTCAGCAGGAGAAGGAACCATGAGGATGAACCATCTACGCCCCTCTAAGAGGAATGTTACGATGAGTAGAGCGCTGGCTGGATTGGAGGGATAGAGTCATTCCCTGGCCCCGGGGGCAGACTGGAAATGTGAGAGTGGGCAGCAGATGAAAGATTGTCATTCCCCTTTGAAAGGGAAGATCATTGATGAAAGATTTTGGGACAGTAAAGTTTGGATACAGTCTCCTACAGTCTTGTTGCTGGTAATTACAGAAGTATGGCCTGGGTGAATGGACTGTACGTTGGATAGAAACCTCGCTCTGAATGGGGAGTGACCAACTATTTGATGTCTAGTTGGCAGGCACGATCCAGCAGAGCACCCCAGAGGTTGGTCTGGGACTGATTTTGTTCAATATCTTCATTACGGATCTGGATGATGGGTCAGTCGGCACCTTCAGCAAGTTCATGGATGGCACAAAGCTAGGGGGAGAGGTAGATACGCTGGAGGGCAGGGAGACAATCTGGAATGATCTACACAAATCTGATGAGGTTGCACAAGGACGAGTGCACAGTCTGACACTTGGGACGGAAGAATGCCAGGCCCTTCTAGAGGCTCGGTATAGACAGTCCAAGCAGCAGATCTTCACAAAAGAATTATAGTAGGTGACAGACAGGATAGGAGTCAACACTGTTCTTGTAGCCAAGAAGGCTAATGACATCGGGGGGGTGCAATGGTGGAACCATTGTCAGCATATTTAAGGAAGTGATTATTCTCCTTTATTTGGCATTGGTGAGGCCACATCTGGAGTTCTGTTTCCAGTTTTGGCCTCTCAGCCACACAAAAGATGTGAAAAAATAGGAGAGAGTCCATCAGAGGACTCTGAGGGGGCTGGAGCACATGACATATGAGGAGAGGCTGTGGGAAATGGGCTTATTTCATCTACAGTAGGGAAGAATGGGGTGTATGTGACAGCAGCTTTCAGTGACCTGATGGAGGATGGAGAGAGGCTGTTCTCAGTGATGACAGGAGACAGAACAAGAATCAAGGGTCTCAAGTTGAGCTTGGTGAGTCTGGGTTGCATACAGCTCAGGGAGGTGGTGGACTCTCCTGGGGTATGTCTACACTACTGCACTAATTTGAACTAACTTAATTTGAATTAGTTAATTCGAACTAAACTAATTCGAACTAGTGCATCTAGACCTAAAAACTAATTTGAATTAGCGTTTTGCTATTTCGAACTAGCATGTCCACATTGAGTGGACCCTGAACCGAGGTTAAGGCTGGCCGGAAGCAGTGCCGGCAGGGCATCAGGTTAGGACTTAGAACATGGAGCTGCTGCCTCAGGCTAGCCGAGGGCTGTGCTTAAAGGGACCCGACCCCCACCCCGGACAGACAGTTCTCAGGGTTCCCCACTTGCTTGTCTACCTCGATGAGGGACAGCAAAGCAGTCCTGGCTTGGAGTGCCCTGAATGCCCACACTCGGCACATCACAGCACTCGGCCATCAGCCTGGCTGCACTTGCCGCAGGCTGCCATCCGGGGGGTCAATTGGGGGACTGTCAGGATCCAGGAGGCCCTGCAGGAGAGCTTCCACCCAGAGGAGCCTGCAGAGCCACCCCAGTCCTCCCCATCGGTGGCTCTTACCCCATTCCTCCTTCACCTCCTTCCACTTACCCCTCCCTAGCCCCCCTTCCTGATGTAAAAAACAAAGGACACGTGTGTTCAAAAATAGAAACTCTCTTTATTTAACAAAATTGGGGGGAGGATTAACCTCTGGGGAGACTGGGAAAAGGAGGTCAGAGGGGGGAAGAGAGAGGGTGGGAGAGGGGAGGTGGAAACCTGGGAGGAGGGAGCTGGAAGGGGGAAGCCAGGGGAAGAAGGAGGAGGGGAAGTATCAAACTATGGTACACCATATCTTCAGTACAGTGTACAGACGTGGTCTCCTCACCCCAGAAAAAATATTTTGGCCTTGGAAAAGGTTCAGAAATGGGCAACTACAATGATTAGGGGTTTGGAACGGGTCCCATATGAAGAAAGGCTAAAGAGACTGGGACTTTTCAGCTTAGAAAAGAGGAGACTGAGGGGGGATATGATAGAGGTCTATAAAATCATGAGTGGTGTGGAGAGGGTGCATAAAGAAAAGTTCTTCATTAGTTCCTATAATAAAAAGACTAGAGGACACTGTCACATTACCGAATTGGAGGGAAGCAGCCAGATCGCTGCTGCACCCCTAGGTGGGGGTGTTGGCTCCAGAAATTGGTATAAAGGGAGCCATGTGGAGTATTGAATAGGAGTGGTGTGGAGAGGGCCGATAAAGAAAAGTTCTTCATTAGTTCCCATAATAGAAGGACTAGAGGACACCAAAGGAAAGGAATGGGTAGCAGGCTTCAAACTAATAACAGAAAGTTCTTCTTCACAAAGCAAACAGTCAGCCTGTGGCACGAGACAAATCTCTTGATCATTGTCTTTGGTCCATCCCCTCTGGGGTACCTGGTGCTGGCTGCTGTCGGCAGACAGGCTACTGGGCTAGATGGACCATTGGTCTTATGTTCTTATGTTCTTATGTTCTAAGCTCAGGGCTCAGGGTCGGGGGTCTCACTGGACCAATTTGATTTTCATGAAAACCTGCTCCTGGGTTCGCATGTGGCCTTTGGTGGCCAGGCTGGCAGCTATCCTGCCCTAGACGGCCACTTTCCTGTGTCTAGTGCAGAGGTCGTGGACGTTGGAGGCCTCCCTTCAACCTCGATGAGGTCCATGATCTCCGCACTAGACCAGGCGGGCGCCCGCCTCTTGTGGCCCCGGGCAGGCTCTTGGGAGCCACCAACCTCATCCTGGGAAGAGGCGGAGGGCTGGGTGGCAGCGGGTGGCTGGCTCATCTTGTGCCAGGTGCAGAGTCTGCTGGCTGGGTGCTGTCAGTCTTGCAACTGGCACAGGCACCGTAGCCAGGCCGTGCCCCTTTAAGAGCTCCAGGGCTGGGAGGGGGCAGAAAAGTTTCCCTGGTTGTGCCCAGAGTGGCCACCAGGGCAAGCTGGGGAGGGCTAGCCTCCCACTAGTTCGAATTAAGTGGCTACACAGCCCTTCATTCAAACTAGTTACTTCGAACTAGGGTTAGTCCTCGTAGAATGAGGTTTCCCTAGTTCGAATTAAGCGCTCCGCTAGTTCGATTTAAATTCGAACTAGCGGTTTGTATGTGTAGACGCCATTAAAGTTAATTCGAACTAACGACTGTTAGTTCAAATTAACTTTGTAATGTAGACGTACCCCTGGTTTCTAATTCCAGGTTTGACAAAGCGCTGGCTGGGACAAGTTAGTTGGGGTTGGATCTTCTTTGAGCAGGGGGTTGGCCTGGATGGCCCCTGAGCTCTCTTCTAACCTTAACCATCCATGGTTCTACGATTCTCTGCGAACTGATGAGTATTCAAGTGCTCGTCATTCCCTCCCAACATACAGTCCCTGCCAGAGCTGGGGTCAGTTTCCCTCTTTGCAAGCTGAAGAGACTGTGGTCACAGGGAAATCAGCTCTCCTGGTTCTGTCCGTTATACTGACCCTCAATCTCTGTGTGACCCTGCGCCAGCCTCTGCCTCAGTTTCCCTGTCTGTAGAAAGGGGAGAGGCTCAGAGAGACTTTCCTTTGCTAGGTGATGTGAAGACCCTGCAGGGAAAGGTGCTGCCCGGAGGGATGATAATTCCCGATGAGAGTCACTGATACCTGGCCCTTTAGTGACAGCCCATAGTCCTCCAGAAGGTGGTTTTGACACCTCATGGATATCTGTGTCCAGATCTGTAGGTTCAGTCTCTGCGTGTCTTGCCTGGGCATTGACAAGGAACAAGCACCTATGGAGACCTACGAGTTATCTCTGGTTTTCTTAGTAGTCAGCAATACTTTTACAATACACACAAGTGCCCAGAGCAGCCAAGTCCTCTGACTCAGCCCAGAGCCCAGGAGTTCTCCTCGCCCTGTGGGAAGGGCCTTAATTGCTGTTTACTCCTGAAGCTGGAGAAATAGCCCAGAAGCCCAAACAAGGAAAGAGTCACGGGAGAGTCACTGCCTAGAAAGTCCCTGTTCCCCAGCCTGTTTGCATCCAGACGCCGCTTCTCCCCAGAGGCCGAGTGAACCCCAGTGGGATGGCCCAGAGCTGGGTTATAACCATGCCCAGCCCTGTGCCGGCTCTCGGTGCGGGACGCTGCTGCAGACGCTGGGCTGAGAGAGGTGCAGGATGCAGCTGCCTGAGGGGGATTCGCAGGAGAGACCCGTCCCTCTCAGCACTCACAGGTACCAGCTCTAGCTGAGGAGCTCCCCTGCTCCACACACCCACTGCAATGGGGTCTCGATGGCATAGACAGTGAGTCTGTGCACAGACACTGAACGTTCTGGGGCCCTTGCCGCAGGGGAGGAAGTGTTAGGTCCAGAGTTACTGGCTAAAATGGCCCTCTTTGCGGGTGGCCTCTAGCCCAAGGCAGCTGCTTTTCGGGTGCAAAGTGGATCCTGTCGGATGAAAGGTGCTAGCAGATGGACAAGGCAGGAGAATATTCTCTGGCCATGGCTCAGAGCTGACTCAGACCCACAGAGTCAAATCTCCCCTGGGAGCAATAATTGAGCAAGGGCCAGAGAAGCCGGCTAGGTGTCACTGTCCAGACACTGTCACCGCCCCCCCGGCATCTCAGGGCTCTGGCGGGTAGCGGGAGGCTGTTACGTGATTTGTATCTGCTGGGAAGGGGAACGGCTGCTCGGCCAGTCCCTCCCCAGCCGCTAGCAGGGCCTGGCGTTCTTCTGGCCTCGGGGCAGGACTCTGCACCTGGCCTTGTGGAACCACCTCAGATTTCCTTTGTCTGCAGCCTGCACGTGACTGTATCAAACCCTGTGCGTGCACGGGCCCCGCTCAGCCAGCGCTCCGGATCCATCGGCGCCTGCCCCGGGCTCCTCGTTTTAACCCTCTGCTGGCCTTGGGCTCAGGCACGGCTTTTCTCTCCAAATATTTTCCATTTGCTTCTGCCCACTGACAAAACGATGTGAGGGCACGAGACCTACAAGTGATCACTGCAGAGCCCAGCTGGAAACAGCCCCATTGGCTGACAGGCCCATGGACATCGGCTGCTTGTGATCTGGGAGTGACCAGATGTCAGTCCATTGTGTCCACACTCTGCTGTTGCAGAATGTGCATTTTTGGTCTGTCAGGTTTCCCTCTTACATCAAACGCCTCAGGGAAATCAAAGTCTCTTCCATCTGCACAGTTCCCTTCTCAGCCAGATGTGCACTCGTATTAGTGGAGTTTTCCAGACTTTATGCTGGTGACTGGCACTAACTAATCCCAGACCAGATTCTCAACTGTCTCCTAACCTGGCCAGTTCTGCCCATGGTCTGTTTATTTTTAATAGTTTCTGTTTAACACTCGTCTGCCTGATAATAGACGGGAATGTATTTCATTACCTCATGCTACAATAGTCCCGTACAGTGCTTCTTTGTGAATGCAGAACAGAAATATTTTGTGAGTACATCGATCTTTTCTGCAACATCAGTGGCTTTTCTTTCCCCTTCTCGAAAGTGGCAAATCCTTGTTAAGGTGCATTTTGTACTTAATATACTTAATGCTCTTATTTTGGTCCTTCTGAGCTCTGCCAGGCATGGATTTCTCAGGGTATATCTACACTACCCTCCTAGTTCGAACTAGAAGGGTAATGTAGGCATACCGCACTTGCAAATGAAGCCCGGGATTTGAATTTCCCGGGCTTCATTTGCATAAGCCGGGCGCCGCCATTTTTAAATTCCCGCTGCTTCGAACCCCGTGTAGCGCGGCTACACGGGGCTCGAACTAGGTAGTTCGGAATAGGAACCTAGTCCCATTTTACTGTCTAAATGTCTCCTCCCGATCATTATTTGTGATAATTTCCCTTTGCTTTGAAGTGGCAGCCTTTTGATATTTAGATATTATTGGTTGGGAAGAAAAAGGCTCAACGTCTGTAACTAAAACTTTTTTCAAAAAAGTCGCTATGGTGCTGAAGGACTATTCTAACAAGAAATGTCAGTGGTATCATGAGCTTTCATGGGCACAACCCACTTCTTCAGATGACTGGAGCAAGGTGTTTAGGGCTCAAATAAATAGCAGAGAAAAACAGGGGTAGGGTAGAAAAAAGAGAAGAAAAAACAGGAAAAAAATCTTGTCAATTATAGAGGGCATGTCTACACTACATCTTTTTTTCGATAAAGGGATGTAAATTAGACATAGCAATATTGCAAACGAAGCGGGGATTTGAATTTCTTGTGCTTCATTTGCCTATTGGCGGCCACCACTTTTTTCTGAAATTGGGCTTTTTAGGAAAAAAACGGCAGTTTAGACGTGAATCTTTCGAAAATAAAAGCGTTTTTCGAAAGATCCTGTATTCCTCGAAAAATGCCTGTTAGACATCCTGTAGCTGTTCAGTGGAGAAAACCTGGTTGTATCTTAGGACCTGGCTGTAAACAATTGATAGTGAAATGTGTATTGGATGGAAGCTAGAGGCATGAAAGTAAGTGTAACAGTATGTAGGTGTCTGGTATAACGTGATGGAAATGTGACCATTGTTTAATTGTACTGTAGTGTCAAGGAGGAGGATCTCTCTTGTGGACTGGTCCAGGCCGAGGTTGATGGTGGGGTGGAAGTTGTTGAAATCCCTGTGGAATTCTTCAAGTGCTTCCTTCCTGTGGGTCCATATGAGGAAGATGTCATCAGTGTAGTGTAGGTAGAATAACCTCCCATGCTGTAACCTCTCCCCTTAGCTTAGGGTCATCCACAAACTTGCTGAGGGTGCAATCCATCCCCTCATTCACATCATTAATAAAGATGTTGAACAAAATTGGCCCCAGAATCGACTCTTGGTGAACTCCTCTTGAAACCGACCGCCAACCAGACATTGAGCTGTTCATCACTACCCTTTGGGCTCGACAATCTAGCCAGCTTTCTACCTACCTTACAGTCCATTTAGGCAATCCTTATTTCCATAACTTGCTGGCAAGAATATTGTGGGAGACCGCATGAAAAGCTTTGCTAAAGTCAAGGTCTATCACATCCACTGACTTCCCCATGTCCACAGAACCAGTTACCTTAGCTAATCAGATTGGACAGGCATGACTTGCCCTTGGTGAATCCACGTTGACTATTCCTGATCACTTTCCCTTCTTTGAAATACTTTAAAATGGATTCCTTGAGGATCCCCTCCATGCTTTTTCTGGGGACTGAGGTAAGGCTGACTGGTCTGTAGTTCCCTGAATTGTCCATCTTCCCTTTTTTAAAGATGGGCACGACATTTGCCTTTTCCAGTCATCCAGAACCTTTCCCGATCTCCATGAGTTTTCAAAGTTAACTGCCAAAGGTTCTGCAATGACATTTGCCAACTCCCTCAGTACCTCCGGGTGCATTAAATCCAGACCCATGGATTTGTGTATGTCTAGCTTTTCTAAATGGTTCTTCACCTGTTCTTTCTCCGCCGAGGGCTGGCCAACTTCTTCCCATACTGCTCTGCCTCGTGCAATAATCTGGGAGCTAACCTTGTCTGTGAAGAAAGAGGCAAAAATAGCATTGAGTACTTCGCCTTTTTCCACAACTTTTGTCACTAGGGGTGTGTCTAAACGACATGGCTCCGTCAATGGAGCCATGTAGATGAGGCTGATCGGCAGAGGGAAATGAAGCCACTATTTAAATAATCACGGCTTCATTTAAATTTAAATGGCTGCCATCTGCCGACCAGCTGCTGATCAGCTGTTTGTTGGCAGATCTGGGCAGTCTGGAAGCACCGCGGTCGACAAAGAAGCCTTTGTCAACCGGCACAGGTAAACCTGGTTTCCCGAGGCATACCTGCGCCGGTCGACGAAGGCTTCCTTGTTGACTGCAGCGCGTCCAGACTGCCCCGATGTGCCGACAAACAGCTGATCATCAGCTGGTCTGCAGAGTGCGGCAGCCATTTAAATTTAAATGAAGCCACGATTATTTAAATCGCGGTGTCATTTCCCTCTGCCAATCAGCCTCCTCTACATGGCTCCATCGATGGAGCCATGTAGTTTAGACACACCCTAAGTTACCTCCCTCATCCAGTAAAGGCCCCACACCATCTCTAATTACCCACTTATTGCTAATATGCCTGTAGACGCCTTTCTTGTTACCCTTCATATCCCTTGCTAGCTGTAATTCCTTTTGCCTTCCTAATTACTCCCCTGCATTCTCGAGCAATACATGTATACTCCTCCCTAGTCATCTGTCCAAGTTTTCACTTCTTATAAGCTTCCTTTTTGTGCTTAAACTCGCCAAGGATTTCACTGCTAACCTGAACTGGTCACCTACCATATTTGCTTTTACTACTGAGCATCAGGATGGTTTCTTCCTGAGCTGCCAGCTCTCCTGAACTCCTTTCCACTTCATGTTAGCATCCCAGGGGATCCTTCCCAGCAGTTCCCTGAGGGAGTCAGTCGGCTTTTCTAAAGTCCAGGGATCTCTGTCATATGCTTCCTCTTTTGTCTCGTCCCTAAACATTCCCAGACATTTCCGTCTGCCTGCAAAGGGCAGCTTCCTCCATTCTCATAGCCTTTCTGGAAAACCCTATCGCCATCTGCTCTGTCCTTCAGAGTGACTGGGTGACCAAACCTGAGCGAATGTCCAGACCAAGTAATTCTCCACCCCGTTCCTTTGGCACCTGAACAGTGTTTGTGTTGGGCACAGTTCTTCATCAAAAGCTGTTTCCATTGAGCTGCCAGCAATGATGCCCAAGCCTTTCCCTGAGGGATGTTCCAGTTGAGACGTTTGCCCCGGTACGTGTCTTGGTTTGGCATTTCCCAACTCTGAGATTTTTAGAAACTGGATGAATTGGGACTATAGTAGGGCAGAGACTCTGTAGCTCGGGCATTAAGGAACAAAGATATATAAGGAGTATCTGCACTTATGTTTCCTGCTGGAGTCTATTCAGGTTTCCTGTATCACAACACACGAGCTCCATTAAGAAGTGGAGAATCATAAAATGTGAAATGGGCGTTAGTAGGTTGTTCATACCTCACTTCTCTGAATAGTCAAAATGCCATTGTTCAGTGTGTGGAGAGTGACCAATACGCTCCACCCATGAGAACAGTCCCCAGCAGTGCATGTCATGTCTCTTATGAACATTGTCTCTCCATCCAGGTATGCTGTGACCATCACCTGACATCCTGGGTACATACAAGAAACTGAAGGAATATTCATGTGACTCTATTCTGCATCCAAGTTGGACACTTTCTCCCTTTCTCCATGTCAGATTCCAGCAAAAACAACTTCACCAACCCCTCCACCTTCATCCTGCAGGGCATCCCTGGCCTGGAGACGGCTCATGTCTGGATCGCCATCCCCTTCTGTGCCATTTACGCCATAGTGATGTTGGGGAACTTTACCATCCTATTCATTGTGAAGATGGAGCTGAGCCTCCATGAGCCCATGTACTATTTCCTCTGCATGCTGGCTGTCACCGACCTGGTGGTGTGTACGTCCATCCAGCCCAAAATGCTGAGCATCTTTTGGTTTAATTCCAGGGAGATACATTTCAGTGCCTGCCTCACCCAGCTGTACTTCATTCAGTGGTCTTTACTGATGGAGTCTGGGATACTCACGGCCATGGCGTTTGATCGCTATGTGGCCATCTGTGATCCCCTGAGACATTCCACCATCCTGACAAACTCCATTGTAGCCAAGATTGGCCTGGCCGTGTTTCTGCGTGGTGTTATACTCCCATTGCCCTATCCCATCCTAGCAAGTCAGTGGCCGTATTGTAGAACCAACATCATTTCTGAGCCGTACTGCTCAAACCTAGGTGTGATGAGCCTGGCCTGTGCTGACATTCGTGTGAGTCGTTACTACGGCCTCGTTGTCATACTCTGTGTGATGGGGCCAGATGCAATTTTTATTGCTGTGTCTTATACACAGATCGTCAGGACCATCTTCTGCCTCCCCACAAAGGACGCCCGACTCAAGACTTTTGGGACCTGTGGCTCTCACATGAGCGCCATCTCAGCCTTCTACATCCCAGTTCTTTTCATCACCTTAATAGGCCGCTTTGGCCAGAATGTGCCCCGGCAATTCCACGTTCTCATTTCCAATTTGTGTGTCTTCATGTCCCCCATGCTAAACCCCATCATCTATGGGGTGAGGACCAAACAGATCCGGGACAGGCTGCTCCGGCTCTTGACTCAAAAGGGTAACTAAGGGTTTATCCTGTTGCTCTGAGATCAGACAAGAGCTGGATGGGGAGATGGTGCTGTGTCCTCTTCTCTGAAATTGTGATTATAGCATGAAAGTGACATTTAATCCTGGGCTGGCCTTACTGTGCAGTGTCCATGGGTCATACCAAACAATCGCTCTGTGTTCCACTCATTCACTCGTGGGATTTTCCTCTTTCTAATGTCTAGTAACTTGAGCACCGAGGCCCCTTTCCCTGCCCCATTTCTTCTCTCCAGGTTTCCTTCACCTCTTCCCCAAAACTTTCTGCCTTTGTTCTACCCCCATCCCAAACTGCCAACCCTGCTCGCTCCTCACCTCTCCACCCCCATCACTCACGGGATCACCTCCACCTCTGTACTCTGCCTTCTTGATTCCGTCTGCTCCAAGGCTGGGATGGGAGCTGCTGCAGTCTGATGAGGAGCCTGGCCTGAGGGCAGGGAAGACACAGCGCTGGAGCCAACATGCTGGGCAGGAGCAGAGAGGGAAGCCAGGAAGCACGTACAAACCCAGTTGAGAGTTGGGGCAGGGCTGTGTTGCTGAATAGGAAGATTATGCTTCCTACTACATGTGGGCCCTAACGCTCTGCTAGAAAACCATGACAAATAAGTTCAGTGTGTCATTTCCTTTTTTTTCAATACCTCCCTGCCGGCGTCCATTCCAGGGAGGGTCCCT
Organism: Pelodiscus sinensis; assembly: GCF_052426305.1. Lineage (NCBI taxonomy): Eukaryota > Metazoa > Chordata > Testudines > Trionychidae > Pelodiscus > Pelodiscus sinensis. Next base: position 356,333,907 of record NC_143052.1, on the reverse strand, counting down.
GCAGTGGTTTTGGGCTGGGTGCAATTTGGCATGAGTCAGTCTTGGGAGGCAGGGCAGGGGATCAGCTGTGAAACTGGGAGGGCAACAGCTGGGAGAAGCAGAAGGAGATGCAGGGAAGGAGAATGTCACATTGAAGCAGCTGGGACACTCCTTTGAGATGGTGTCATGGGACCCTCTCATCTGTAGGAGATGGAACTTCACTGGCTTTCATCTAGACAGACATATGTGTATTACTGGGGAAGAGCTGGTGGTTGTGATACATGCAGACACCAAGGACATAGGGATGGAGAGGAGATAGGAGTTCCACAGGCTGACAGTGTGCTGCATGAAGAAAAACTTCCTTTTGTTTCTTTTTATCCTGCTGCCTATTAATTTATTTTGGTGACCCTTAATTCTTCTATTATGGGAGTAAGTATGTAATATTCCCTTAGACACTTTTCCCACACCAATCACGATTTTATAGACCTCTATCATATCCCTCTTCCCCCTTAGTCTCCTCTTTTCTAAGCTGAAAAGTTCCCTTCTAATTAATCTCTCCTGCTATGGCTGCCATTCCAAACCCCTAATCATTTTTGTTGCCCTTTTCTAAAACTTTTCCAATGCCAATATACTTTTTATGAGATGAAGAGACCACATCTTCACACAGTATTCAAGATGTGGGTGTGCAGGAGGAATAACAGGTAGTTCGATTTAGGGGCTTTATTTCGAACTACCGGGTCCCTGTCATGTGTAGACGTGGGCAGTTAGTCTGGACTTGTAAATTTCAAAAAGTGGCGACTGGCCGGGAAGATACAAATCAAGAGCCACTCCCCCTGCCGGGCTTCTGCTCGCAACCAGAGGCTCCCAGCTGGGAGACAGGCCATGACTGGTGCTGGGAGCCTCTAGTCCCATGCAAAAGCCAGGCGGGGGCGGGAAGGGCTGGGAGTTCCAGCCCCAGCCCCCGCCCCACCCGGCTTTTGCGTGTGACCACAGGGCTCCCAAAGCCGATCGCGCTCCGCCTCCCAGTCACTCACCTGCCCCCACCAGGCTTCCCTCTGGCACCCCACTGGAAATTCACAAAATACCAGACATTGCACATGTCCAGTATTTTCTAATTTTTTCTACTGGACAGACGGTGCAAATACTGGACTGTCCGGTAGAAAACTGGACACCTGGCATTCCTAGCCCCACCAGGAGCGCCGCTCAGCTGGGCCCCAGGCAGCAAGCGGCTGTTTGGGGTCCGCGCTCCCCATGCATCGGGAGCACGGACCCCAAATGGCCGCTTGCCACTGCTTGCTCCGTGGCCCAGCTGAGTGGCGCTGGTGCTGCACCACTCAGCTGAGCCTCGGTGGGATTGGAAAGGGGGCGGGGTGCTGACGTACATGGCCAGGGGGCGGGGCTGTGTACGTTACTGCCCCCCCTTCCTCCTCCCGCCGTGGCACTAAGTGTTGCGCCCCTCAGCCGGGCCACCGCAGGAGAGGGGAAGGGGGGGTGATGATGTAGACAGCCCTGCCCCCTGGTCGTGTAGGTCACCGCCCCGCCCCTCCTCCCCCGCGATAGCCCGGCTGAGCGCGCAACACTCAGCTGAGCCGCCATGGAGGGAGGAGAAGGGGGCGGGGTGATGACGTACACGGCCAGGTGTATCGGGGGCTCAGAAGGGGATGTGGGTACCATCAATAGCCCCCCCACAATTGAGGAAGCTGGCGCCGATAGGGTCCACGCCACCCAGGCTGATGACCCTGCGTAGCAGAACAATGTTGATGGACCTGCAGAAGGAGACAAACAGAACAGAGAATCGCAGAGTCGTTGGGAAGTCACCAAGACCCACACACTTCCCTCCCCCAACCACACCAGGAGTCACCTCCTATGTACCCTCCCCCGGCAGGACTGTGTGAGGGTGGAACTGGAGAACCACCTGTAGACGGGGGCTTCCCCCCACCCTCTTATCCCTAGGGTTCCCCTTTCCAGCACTTCATTCCCCAGGACTGCAGACTGAGAGTGCAATACCTGCATGATGAGGGCCCCAATGGTTGACTTCCCCATGCCGAATTGGTTCCCAACAGATCGGTAACTGTCCAGTGTGGCGAGCTTCCAGAGAGGGATGGCGACCTGCTTCTCCAGGTGGATGGTGGGTCTCATCGTGTGTCCCGTAGAATGAGGGCAGAAGTGAGCCAGGCACACAGGTCGAGAAAGCTCTCCTTCCTCATTCAAAAATTCTGGAGCCACTGCTGGTCCATGACGAGCCGGTCCCACCAGTCGGAATTGGTGTCCAGCTGCCAGAAGCGACAGTGCACAGTGGGGTGCAGCTGGAAGAGCTGTGCTCCCCGACAGAGGTCGAGGGTCTCCTCAGACAGTTGGGGGTCGTGTTCTTGCAAGGCCAGGAGGGCAGCCGGCAGAAACTGCTGCAGAAACAACAGCATGATAGGAAGTGGCTGTCACCTACCGAGAGGCAGCGCCGGCTCCATAGCAGCGAGTGCTGTGGTGTCCAATAAAAGGGTGACCAAAACATACAGGGAATATACTTTGCTGTCCTTCGGAGAGGTAGGCAAGCAGGAGAAGAACCTGGAAACAGTTGTCCAGTGTCTCAGATAGCCAAAGGCAGAAGCTTCAAGAAGTAACTGCCAACGTGATGCCCTGCTTGGAGTGGTTCTGAGTGGCCTTAAATGCAAGTTAGTTGAATCAATATGGAGGCTTTATTTTGAAAGAGCTCAGTGCTATGTTGATGGACTTTTTGGCTGTGTCTAGACTGGCCAGTTTTTCCGGAAAATCAGCCGCTTTTCCGGAAAAACTTGCCAGCTGTCTATACTGGCCACTTGAATTTCTGCAAAAGCACTGACTTCCTACTGTCTGAAATCAGTGCTTCTTGCGGAAATACTATGCTGCTCCCGTTCGGGCAAAAGTCCCTTTTGCACAAAACTTTTGCACAAAAGGGCCAGTGTAGACAGCTGAGATTTGTTTTCCGCAAAAAAGCCCCGATGGCGAAAATGGCGATCGGGGCTTTTTTGCGCAAAAGCGCGTCTAGATTGGCATAGACACTTTTCTGCAAAAAGTGCTTTTGCGTCAAAGTGTCCTGCCAATCTAGACGTGCGTTTCCGAAAATGCTTTTAACGGAAAACTTTTCTGTTAAAAGCATTCCCGGAAATCATGCCAGTCTAGACGTAGACTTTGTGTATAGAAGGGCTATTTCAAAATACATCCCGGAATAGCTTATTCTGAAATAAGTGTGCACTGTAGACATATCCTTAATGAATTCCCACAGTCATCTGTCTCTAGATCTGTATAGTCACTCTCTGCCTAGCCTGCCCAGGCATTTACGGGGTACAAGGACCGATGGAGACCTAGGTATTATCCACAGATTTCTTGGTATTCAGAAATATTTTTACTCTGTACATAAACACGCAGAGCAGCCAAGTCCTCTGACTCAGCCCAGAGCCCAAGAGAAGGCCCCTTAATTGCTGTTTACTCCTGAAGCTGGAGAAATAGCCCAGAAGCCCAAACAAGGAAAGAGTCACTGGAGAGTCACTGGCTAGAAAGTCTCCGTTCCCCAGCCTGTTTGCATCCAGATGCTGCTTCTCCCCAGAGGCTGAGTGACCGCACCCCCGGAACGGCCCAGAGCTGGGTTATAAGCAGTGCCCAGACCTGTGTCGGCTTTTGGCGCCGGACGCTGCTGCAGATACCAGGCTGAGAGAGGTGCAGGACGCGGCTGCCTGAGGGGGGTTCCCAGGGAAGACACGTCCCTCTCAGCACTCACAGAAACCTGATCTAACTTCCATTCTTGAGCGATGCATCCTGCTGAAGAGCAACCCTGCTCCACACACCCAGTGCACTGTGGGAGTGGTGGGATAGACAGTAAGTCGGGGTCCTTTCTGCTTTGCACAGCCACTAGCTGTTCTGGGGCCCTTGCCGCAGGGGAGGAGGTGTTAGGTCCAGAGTTATTGGCTAAAATGGCCCTCTTTGCGCGTGGCCTCTAGCCCAAGGCAGCTGCTTTTCAGGTGCAAAGTGGATCCTGTCGGATGAAAGGTGCCAGCAGATGGACAAGGCAGGAGAACATTCTGTGGCCATGGCTCAGATTTGAGTCAGATCCTCAGAGGCAAATCTCCCCTGGGAGCAAGAATTGAGCAAGACCAGAGAAGCCGGCTGTGTGTCACTGCCCAGACACAGTCGCCTCCTCCCCGGCATCTCAGGGCTCTGGCTGGTAGTGGGGGCTGTTGCCTGACTTGTATCTGCTGGGAAGGGGAACGGCTGCTCGGCCAGTCCCTCCCCAGCCGCTAGCAGGGCCTGGCGTTCTTCTGGCCTCGGGGCAGGACTCTGCACCTGGCCTTGTGGGACCACCTCAGATTTCCTTTGTCTGCAGCCTGCACGTGACTGTATCAAACCCTGTGTGTGCATGGGCCCCGCTCAGCCAGCGCTCCGGATCCATCGGTGCCTGCCCCGGGCTCCTCCTGGTAACCCCTCTGTCGGCCTTGGCTCAGGCATGGATTTTATCTCCAGACATTTTCCATTTGCTTCCTGCTCATTGATAAAACTATGTAAGAGCTCAAGGCCTACAAGTGATTGCTGCAGGGACCTGCTGTAAACAGCCCCATTGGCTGACAGGGGCCCATGGCCATCGGCTGTCTGGGATCTGGGAGTGACCAGACGTCATTCCACTTTACAGAGCTCTACTGGTATTGCTGGTGTCAATTTTTGGTCTGTCAGGTTTCCCTCTTACATCAGATGCTTCAGAGAAATCCAAGTCTCTTGCATCTGCACAGTTCCCTTCTCAGCCAGATGTGCACTCGTATTAGTGGAGGAGTTTTCCATGCATTATGCTGGTGACTGGCACTAACTAATCCCAGACTAGATTTTCAATGGTGTCCTAACCTGGCCAGTTCTGCAAATGTTCTGTTTATTTTTAATGGTTTCTATTTAACACACTTCTGCCTTTTATTTGTCTTTAAAAAGCACTGGCTCTGATGCCATCTGATTGCGCACCTCTGGGTGCAAATGAGATGTTGTTGATTGCTCTTTTCACAAGCCCTGGTTTTGTGACTCAAAGTTTCTATGGGTATGTCTACACTACAAAGTTAGTTCGAACTAACGGATGTTAGTTCGAACTAACTTTAATAGGCGCTACACTAGCGCTCCGCTAGTTCGAATTTAATTCGAACTAGTGGAGTGCTTAGTTCGAACTAGGAAAACCTCATTTTACGAGGATTAAGCCTAGTTCGAACTAGCTAGTTTGAATTAAGGGGTGTGTAGCCCCTTAATTCGAACTAGTGGGAGGCTAGCCCTCCCCAGCTTTCCCTGGTGGCCACTCTGGCCAACACCAAGGAAACTCTATGCCCCCCTCCCGGCCCCGGACCCCTTAAAGGGGCACGGGCTGGCTACGGTGCCCGTGCCAGGTGCAAGCCTGCCAGCACCCAGCAGCAGACCCTGCACCCGATGCCCCCCAGCCCCCCCCCCTCTTCCCAGGACCACGCTGGTGGCTCCCAGGAGCTTGCCCGGGACCGCAAGAGGCGGGCACCCACCTGGACTAGTGCACACATCGTGGACCTCTTCCACGACCTCCGCACTAGGCACAGGAAAGTGGCCGACTAGGGCAGGAGAGCTGCCAGCCTGGCCACCCAGGAGCAGGTGTGCATGAAAATCAAGGGGGTCCACTGAGACCCCCGACCCTGAGCCCTGAGCTTACAATGGCCGTCCTGGGTCAGACCAAAGGTCCATCTAGCCCAGTAGCCTGTCTGCTGACAGCGGCCAACCCTAGGGACCATGGAGGGGATGGACAGAAGACAGTGACCAAGCCATTTGTCTCGTGCCATCCCTCTCCAGCCTTCCATAAACCTTGGGCAGGGACACCACTCCTACCCCCTGGCTAATACCACTCCATGGACCCAGCCTCCATGACTTGATCTCACTTCCCTTTAAACTCTGTTCTAGTTGTAGCCTTCACAGCCTCCTGCAGCAAGGAGTTCCACAGGTTGACTCTTTGCTTTGTGAAGAACAACTTTCTGTTACTAGTTTGAAGCCTGCTACCCATTCCTTTCCTTTGGTGTCCTCTTGTCCTTCTTTATGGGAACTAATGAAGAACTTTTCTGGATGCACCCTCTCCACCCAACTCCTGCTTTTAGAGACCTCTATCCTGTCCCCCCTCCGTCTCCGCTTTTCTAAGCTGAAAAGTCCCAGTCTCTGTAGCCTCTCTTCATATGGGATCTGTTCCCAACCCCTGATCATTGTAGTTGCCCTCCCCTCTCCCAGCCTTTCTCTTCCCCTCTCCCCCCTCCTTTTCCCAGTCTCCCCCAGTTTTGTTCAATAAAGAGAGATTCTATTTTTGAACACAATTGTCCTTTATTTTGTACATCAAGAAAAGGGGCTAGGGAAGGGTAAGTGGAAGGAGGTGAGGGAGGAATGGGGTACGAGCCGCCGATGGGGAGGACTGGTCTGGCTCTGCGGGCTTCTGGGGGTGGAAGCTCTCCTGCAGCCCCCCAATTGTCCCCTCTCCCTAGATGGCAGCCTGCGGCAAGTGCAGCCGGGCTGATGGCCGAGTGCTGTGATGTGCCCAGTGTGGGCACTCCGGGCACTCCAAGCCAGGACTGGTTTGCAAGCGGGACACCCCTGAGAATTGTCTGTCCGGGGTGGGGGTCTGGACCCTTTAAGCGCAGCCCTCGGCTAGCCTGAGACAGCATCTCCACGCTCTAAGTCCTCCTCTGATTCCCTGCCGGCACTGCTTCCGGCCATCCTTAACCCCGGTTCAGGGTCCACTTAACGTGGACATGCTAGTTCGAATTAGCAAAACGCTAATTCGAACTCGTTTTTAGTTCTAGGCGCGTTAGTTCGAATTAGCTTAGTTCGAATTAACTAATTCGAACTAAGTTTGTTCGAATTAGCGCTGTAGTGTAGACGTACCCCCTGTTAGATGCTGTTTGACAGCCTTGTTGACTGAATAGACGGGAATGTATTTCAGCACCTCACGTCGCATGAGTCCGTCAAAGTGCTGCTTTGTGAGTATTTCTCTCACAGGCCTTGGGAGACAGGACAATCTTCACCAACAGAAAAACCCCTAACCTGGCAGTAATGTTTTCCAGCAACCACTCACCACATCTCCATCATGCTTATTCAGGAACCTGCCGGTGCAATCAACAAAACTTCTAGCTCTGTCAGTCTCTATGACATTCGAAATAGTAACTTGCCCGCGCACTCATTAATGGATCTTTAAGTGACTTCAAAGCAATTTCAAAAACCAGCTGGAGACAGAAGCTCCAGAACTCGGTTTAATTTAATTTAATTGACATTCTAATGACATCGAAAGCCAAGCACCAGATACTTACAGCCCACTCTGTTAGCCTCATTGAGCACGGACATTCTAATTGACAAGACTTTTTCCTATTTTTCTTCCTTCACTTTTCCCCCCCATCCCTTCTCTTTTTCTGCGATTTATTTGCATCCTGGAGCCATTACTACATGCATCTGAGAAGTGGGTTGTGCCCACAATAGCTCGTGAAACCATAGAATCATAGAATCATAGAATAACAGGACTGGAAGGGACCTCGAGAGGTCATCGAGTCCAGCCCCCCGCCCTCAAGGCAGGACCAAGCTCCGTCTACACCATCCCTGACAGATGTCTATCTAACCTGTTCTTAAATATCTCCAGAGAGGGAGATTCCACCACCTCCCTTGTCAATTTATTCCAATATTTGACCACCCTGACAGTTAGGAATTTTTTCCTAATGTCCAATCTAAACCTCCCCTGCTGCACTTTAAACCCATTACTCCTTGTCCTGTCCTCAGAAACCAAGAGGAACAAATTTACTCCTTCCTCCTTGTGACACCCTTTTAGATATTTGAAAACCGCTATCATGTCCCCCCTTAATCTTCTTTTTTCCAAACTAAACAAGCCCAGTTCATGAAGCCTGGCTTCATAGGTCATGTTCTCTAAACCTTTAATCATTCTTGTCGCTCTTCTCTGTACCCTTTCCAATTTCTCCACATCTTTCTTGAAATGTGGCGCCCAGAACTGGACACAGTACTCCAGCTGAGGCCTAACTAGTGCAGAATAGAGCGGCAGAATGACTTCACGAGTTTTGCTTACAACACACCTGTTGATACAACCTAGAATCATATTTGCTTTTTTTGCAACAGCATCACACTATTGACTCATATTCAACTTGTGGTCCACTATGACCCCTAGATCCCTTTCCGTCATGCTCCTTCCTAGACAGTCGCTTCCCATCTTATATGTATGGAACTGTTTGTTCCTTCCTAAGTGGAGCACAGCTAGAAACCATCTACATGTTTTGTCAGTCCCTAAGTTGCTACAGAACTATTTATTGTTATTGTTTTTTAAGGATTTTTTTTTACTTGGAATTGATCTGTTTTTCCACGAGAGGGTCATCAGTTCCATTTTTTTATTTTGTTCTTCTCTTAGAATCATAGAATCCCAGGGCTGGAAGAGACCTCAGGAGTCATCGAGTCCAGCCCCCTGCCCAAAGAAGGACGAACCTCAACTCAATCATCCCAGCCAGGGCTTTGTCAAATCGTGACCTCTGGGGATGTAAATTCCACCATCTTCCTAGGTAACCCATCCCAGTGCTTCCCCACCCTCCTAGGGAAATAGTTTTTCTTAATATCCAACCTAGACCTCCCCCACTGCAACTTGAGCCCATTGCTGCTTGTTCTGCCATCTGCCACCACTGAGAACAGCCTCTCTCCATCCTCTTTGGAACCCCCTCTTCAGAGAATTAAAGGCTGCTCTCAAATCCCCCCTCACTCTTCTCTTCTGCAGATTAAATAAGCTCAAATCCCTCAGCCTCTCCTCGTAGGTCATGTGCTCCAGCCCCCTCAGCATTTTGGATGCCCTCCACTGGACCCTCTCCAATGTGTGCACATCCTTTCTGTAGTGGGGGGCCCAGAACTGGATGCAATACTCTAGATGTGGCCTCACCAGTGCCAAACAAAAGGCGAATAATCATTTCTCTGGATCTGCTGGCAATGCTCCTCCTAATCCAACCTAACGTACCATTAGCCTTCTTGGCTACAAGAGCACCCTGTTGACTCATATCCAGCTTCTCATCCACTGTAACCCCCAGGTCCTTTTCTGCTGAACTCCTACTTAGCCAGTTGGTCCCCATCCAGTAACAATGCTTGAGATTCTTTTATCCCAAGTGCAGGACTTCATCAGATTTCTTTTGGCTCAATCCTCCCATTCGTCTATGTCACTCGGAACGCTACCCCTACCCTCCAACGTATCTACCTCTCCCCCAGTTTAGTATCATCCACAGATTTGTTGAGGGTGCAACCCAACCCCTCATCCAGGTCATTAATAAAGATGTTGAACAAAACTGGCCCTAGAAACGATCCTTGGGCTTATCCGCTTGAAACTGACCTCCAATCAGAAATCGAGCCATTGATAAGTACCTGTTGGGCCCAACAGTCTAGCCAGCTTTCTATCTACCTTACAGTCCATTTATTCAGTCCATACTCCCTTAACTTGCTGACACGAATATTATGGAAGACTATATCAAAAGCTTTGCTGGAGTCAAGGTCTATCACGTCCACTGTCTTTCCCATATCCACAGAGCCAGGTACCTCATCATAGAAGCTAATCAGATTGACCAGGTATGACTTGCCCTTGGTGAATCCATGTTAACTATTCCTGATCACTTTCCCCTCTTCCAAGTGCTTCAAAATGGATTCCCTGAGGATCCCTCCATGATTTTTCCGGGGACTGAGGTAAGACTGACCGGTCTGTAGTTCTCTGTATTGTTCTTCTTCCCTTTTTTAAAGATAGACATTACATTTGCCTTTTTCCATTCATCTAGGACCTCTCCCAGTCTTAACGAATGTTCAAAGATAATAGCCAAAGGCTCTGCAATGACATTAGCCAACTCCCTCAGTATCCTTGGATGCATTAAATCCGGGCCCATGGATTTGTGTATGTCTAGCTTTTCTAAATAGTTCTTAACTTGTTCTTTCTCCATGAAGAACTGTCCACCTCTTTCCTATACTGTGTTGCCTTGCACAGGAGCTGACCTAAACTGTGAAAAAAGGCAAAAAAAGCATTGAGTACTTCATTTTTTCCCATATTATCTGTCATTAAGTTATGTCCCTCATCTCAGCTGTGTCTAGAGTTGAAGCAAAATGCAGGACAATGTAGCACTTTAAAGACTAACAAGATGGTTTATTAGATGATGAACTTTCGTGGGCCAGACCCACTTCCTCAGATCAAATAGTGGAAGAAAATAGTCACAACCATATATACCAAAGGATACAATTAAAAAAAATGAACACATATGATAAGGACAAATCACATTTCAGAACAGGAGGGGGATGTGGGGGGGGGGGAGGAAGGAAGGTTAGTGTCTGTGAATTGATGATATTAGATATTAGATATTGATGATATTCGGTAACCGGGTTTGGTTCTTTAAAGGATTTGAAACCACAGAGAGAGGAATACTTCTTTTTAGGGTTAAACAAAGATTATTTATTTTTTCTATTTACTTTATAATCAATTTTCCATTTAAATCAATTCATTATTTTTGATTCTTTTAAGACAATATAATATACAAAGAAAAAGTAGAAAAACAGTACAGTTAAAAATAACAAGAAATAATAACTTCTCCTACTGATATACCCTCCTGAGTTACCTTTAAGAAATTTATGGAGTTAACAGTTATATAATACTCACGTTAAGAAAGATAGAAGCATTGCTTAGATTCAGGAGATATTCTTTTCTTTATGTTTTTCCTTTCTTTGGATTTTTCGTTGCAACTTACGACCGGTATTCGTTCCCCTTTCGGAGCTTATTTGTTCCCCTTTCGGAGCTTACGTACGGCAGCGAGATTCAGCGCCGGGGAGGGAGCCCTGGTTGATCAGACCTGGCTTTTCGGATTCGCAACCCGTCCGCTCGTGGTCTGTTTCAGCCCACCTTATATACCCTGTTTCGGTATTTTGGTACTCCTCCACTCGCCTGACAATTGCTGACGTTAGATTTTTGTTGTCTCATTCTGCCCTTACAAAAAACTTTCGTCTGCTCCATTTGGGGTAATCAGCACTTTGTTGCATACTGCTGTCTGAGTTACTTACTTCCCTAAAAGCGGGGTTATTGTTGGTCAACCAATCAAATTTTGTTTTTATTTTTATCTCCTGTATCTGAGTGTGCTGCCTTTCCTTTCCACTTACAATTAAACTGGTGCTCATTTGACATATTCTGGGTAGGCCTCAATACCTTCCTTTCACAGTGGGGAGAGTGGGATGTTTGTGAGTTAATGGTATTAGAGGTGATAATTGGGGAAGCTATCTTGGTATTGGGTAAGATAGTTTGAGTGTTTGTTCATTCCTTTTTGGAGAGTGTCGAATTTTAACATGAATGACAGTTCAGAGGATTCCCTTTCAAGTGCAGATGTAAAAGGTCTTTGTAGCAGAATGCAGGTGGTTAAGTCATTGAGAGAGTGTCCTTTCTGGTTAAAATGGCAAGCAACTGTTTTTTCTTTGTGGATCTTGTCTGATATCTGTTTTGTGGGCATTAATCCTTTGGTGAAGTATCTGAGATGTTTGTCCAATGTACATAGCAGACGGACACTTTCGGCACATGATAGCATAGATTATATTTCTGGATGCGCAGGAATATGTGTTCTTGATCTTATAACTCACTTGGTTAGGTCCAATAATGGTATCAGCAGAATGAATATGTGGACAAAGCTGGCAACGGGGTTTGTTGCAAGGGAAAGTACGAGGGTTGGTATTAGTGTGGTATGTCCTGTGGTTGCTGGTAAGAATCATCTTGAGGTTAGGTGGTTGTCTATAGGAGACTATGGGTCTGTCTCCCAGAGCCTCTTGGAGTATGGTATCCTGTTCCAGTATAGGCTATAGTTTATTGATAATGTGTTGGACAGGTTTAAGTTGGGGGCTGTAGGTGATGACAAGTGGTGTTCTATTGTTGGTTTTCTTGGGTCTGTCTTGAAGTAGATGGTTTCTAGGTATTTGTCTGGCTCTTTCAATTTGCTTTTTTATTTCTCCAGGTGGGTAGTTGAGGTTTATAAATGCTTGGTAGAGATCCTGAAGTTTCTGGTCTCTGTCAGTGGGGTTAGAGCAGATGCGGTTGAATCGAAGGGCTTGGCTATAGATGATGGATCGTGTGGTGTGTTCTGGATGGGAGCTGGAAGCATGTAGGTAACTGTATGAGTCGGTGGGTTTTCTGTAGAGAGTGGTGTCTAATTTTCCATTGTTGATTTGTACTGTGGTGTCCAGGAAGTGGATCTCTCGTGTAGAATGGTCCAGGCTGAGGTTGATGGTGGGGTATAGGTTGTTGAAATCTCTGTGGAATGTCTCCAGTGTTTCTTGGCCATGCGTCCAGATCATAAAGATGTCATCGATGTACCGTAGGTAGAGGAGGGGTGAAAGGGGACGGGAGTTGAGGAAACGTTGTTCTAGGTCAGCCATAAAGATGTTAGCATACTGTGGGGCCATGCGTGTACCCATGGCTGTGCCGCTGATCTGGAGGTATAAGTTGTTCTCAAACTGGAAATAATTGTGGGTGAGAACAAAGTTACATAGGTCTGCTATCAGGTTGGCAGTAGTGTCCTCTGGGATAGTGTTTCTAATTGCTTGTAATCCGTCTTCATGTGGGATGTTGGTATATAGAGCTTCTACATCCATGGTGGCAAGGATGGTGTTATTGGGAAGGTTATCGATGTTTTGTAGTTTCCTTAGGAAGTCAGTAGTGTCTCGGAGATAGCTGGGGGTATTGGTTGCGAAGGGTTTGAAAAGAGAGTCTACATAGCTGGATAGACCAGTAGTGAGCGTGCCAATACCAGAGATGATGGGATGTCCGGGGTGCTCAGGTTTATGGATCTTGGGAAGTAGATAGAACAATCCTGGTCGGGGGTCAGAAGGTGTTTCTGTGTGGATTTGTTCCCGAGTAGCTGTGGGGAGGCTTTTAAGGAGACAGTGTAGTTGGTTTCTTTCTTTCTAGAGTTGGTTTCTTTCTAGAAAATGATACGCATACTTTTTCGGCTTCTTTTTTTGAAAGGGCGAAATGTTAGGAAAAAAACCCTTTTCAGCTCATCCCTTCCTCCTCATGAAACAAGGTTTACAGGAATGCAGAAAATTTTTTTGGAAGAACAGATGCATTCTTCTGCAGTCTAGATGTTGCCTCAGTAAGAACCCGACACTCCCTCTGATAACCCTCTTGTTACGAACATGCTTATAGAAACCTTTCTTGTTACCCTTCACATCCCTTGCTAGTTGCAACTCCAGTTTCACTTTTGCCTTTCTGATTACTCCCCTCAGTTCTTAAGCACTATATTTATACTCCTCCCTAGTCATCTGTCCAAGTATCCACTTCTTATAAGTTTCCTTTTTGTGTTTAACGTCACCAAGGATTTCCATGGTTGGCCAATCTGGTCACCTACCATATTTGCTTTTCTTACCTTGCTTCGGGATAGTTTCTTCCTGAGCCTTCAATAAAGTTTCTTAAAAATACTGCCAGCTTTCCTGGACTCCTTTCCTCTTCATGTTAGCATCCCAGGGGATCCTGTCTATCTGTCTGAATTGGGCAGCCTCCGCCATTCTCATAGCCAATCTGGGAAGTCGTCTTTCCATCTGCTCTGTCCTGCAGAGTGACTGGTGACCAAAACTGAGGGAATGTCCCGACCAGGTAATTCTCCACCCCGTTTCTCTGGCACCTGAACAGTGTTTGTGTTGAACACAGTTCTGCATCGCTAAGCTGTTTCCACTGAGCTGCCAGCAATGATGCCCAAGCCTTTCCCTGAGCAGTGTTCTGCTTGGCACATTCGCCCTGATATGTGACTTTGCTTGGTGTTTTCCCACTCTCAGATTTTTAGAAACTGAGTGAATTGGGAACTTACCACAGCAGGGACATTGTAGCCTGGGCATTAAGGAACAAAGACGTATAATGAGTATTCACATATGTGTTTGCTCTTGATAATTATTCATGTTTCTGCAACGCAACATATCGGCATTACAGACACATGGAGAATAATAAAATGTGAGATGGGCGTTAGTAGGTTGTTCATGCCTCACTTCCCTGAACAATCAAAATGTCATTGTTCAGTGTGTGGAGAGTGACCAATACGCTCCACCCATGAGAACAGCCCCCAGCAGTGCATATTGTGTCTCATACGAACATTGTCTCTCCATCCAGGTGTTTCTACAGTGACCATCACCTGAGACTCTGGGCACATACAAGACATCAGAGGGATATTCCTGTGACACTATTCTGCATCCGAGTTGGACACTTTCTCCCTTTCTCCATGTCAGATTCCAGCAAAAACAACTTCACCAACCCCTCCACCTTCATCCTACTGGGCATTCCTGGTCTGGAGATGACCCATGTCTGGATCTCCATCCCCTTCTGCACCATGTATGTCGTAGCCATCTTGGGGAATGTCACCATCTTGTTCATTGTTAAGACGGAGCCGAGCCTCCATGAGCCCATGTACTATTTCCTCTGCATGCTGGCCATCACCGACCTAGTGCTGTATACCTCTATTATGCCCAAAATGCTGAGTATTTTCTGGTTCAATTCCAGTGAGATAGACTTCAGTGCTTGTCTCACCCAGATGTTCTTCTTTCAGTGCACTTTACCGATGGAGTCTGGGACACTCATGGCCATGGCTTTCGATCGCTACGTGGCCATCTGTGATCCCCTCAGACATTCCACCATCCTGACGAACTCCATTGTAGCCAAGATCGGCCTGGCCGTGCTACTGCGTGGTGTCATACTCACATTGCCCTGTCCCCTCCTGGCAAGGCAGTGGCCATATTGTAGAACCAACGTCATTCCTGAGCCGTACTGCTCACACATAGGTGTGGTGAGCCTGGCCTGTGGTGACATTCGTGTCAGTAGTTACTATGGCCTTTTCGTGCTTCTCTGTGTGATGGGGCTGGATGTGACTTTTATCGCAGTGTCCTATACTCAGATTCTCAGGACCATCTTCCACCTCCCCACAAAGGAGGCCCGGCTCAAGACTTTTGGGACCTGCGGCTCCCACATCTGCGCCATCTCAGCCTTATACATCTCCATGCTTTTCATCTCCTTCACGAGCCGCTTTGGCCGGAACGTGCCCCTGCATTTCCACGTTCTCATTTCGAACTTGTGTATCTTGATGCCCCCCATGCTAAACCCCATCATCTATGGGGTGAGGACCAAACAGATCCGGCACAGGCTGCTCCGGCTCTTTACTCAAAAGAGGACCTAAGGGTTTCTCCTGTTGTTCGGGCTTTGAGACTGAGATAAGACAAGAGCTGTTTGGGGACATGGTGCTGGGCCCTGCTCTCTGAAATTCTGACTATAGCATTGGTACCAATTTGGAAAGGACAGACATATAGAGGAAGAATGGATTCCACCTAATATTGAATTGAACCAGATTGATGTCACTTAAAATTAACATGGTCATAGATGAATTTATAGATCAAAGGCTGGGAGAAATAACATCAGAACATGAGAATGGCCACACTGGGTCAGACTAAAGGTCCATATATTTCTGTATCCCATCTGCTGACAGTGGCCAATGTCAGATGGCCCCTAGGGAGTGACCAGAACAGGGAATCAACACGTGATACCTCTCCTGCCATCCATTTCCAGCCTCTGACAAAAAGAGGCTATGGACACCATTCCTACCCATCATGGCCATTGGTGGACCTACCTTCCATGGATATCTCTAGTTCTTTTTTGAACCCTTTTAAAGTTCTACTCTTACAACATCCTCTGGCAAGGAGTTCCACAGGTTGACTATTCGCTGCATGAAGAAAAACTTCCTTTATTTTGTTCTAAGCCTGATGCCTATTAATTTCATTTGGTGACCCCTAGTTCCTATATTATGAGATTAAGTACATAATTTTCCCTTATTCACTTTTTCCACATCAGTCATGATTTCATAGACATCTCCCTTTAGTCTCCTCTTTTCTCAGCTGAAAAGCTCCAGTTTTATTAATCTCCCCTCCTACGGCTACCATTCCAAATCCCTAATCATTTCTGTTGCCCTTTTCTAACCCTTTTCCAATTGGCTGTACCATGGTTTTATACAGAGACAATAAGCTGTTCTCTCTCTTATTCTCTATTCCTTCTTTAATGATTCCTAACATTCTGTTGTGGGAGTCTATATGAAAAACACCTGGGGTAGGGCTGGCAGGTCTCTGAGTGGTTTCTCAAGGTTCCCCCTCCCTAGAGCGGGAGGCTCACACAATCCAGATTCTTCTATAATCCTCAGATTCCCCTTGAAAGAAAGGCGCCAGATCCTTGAGCCAACCCCTCTCTTCTCACCCAACACACCCAACACACCAGAGCTGGGGTCAACTGCCCCCTCAGTGTGACAGTGAGTCTGTGATGGTTATAGGGAAGTCAGGACTTGTGGTTCTGTCATCCTGCCACTCAATAGCCGTGTGACCCTGGAGAAGCTTGTGCCTCAGTTTCCCTGTCTGAATACAAGGGAAAGGCTCACAGTGACTTTCCTTTGCTTGGTGTTATGAAGATCCTGTGGGGAAAGCTGCTATCCAGGGTGATGATAGTTACTGATGAGAATCACTGATCCCTGGTCACCTAGGGTGCATTAACACTTCACCGTTGTTTCAGAATAACAACTATTATTCTGAAATAACAATGTAAGCGTCTACACAGCATTTTCAACTTTTAGAGGGCTTTTTGGGGTAGGATTAGTGGATTCAGTTTGGGGCTGGGACACAGAATTCTAAATCCGCTCTGCCGTCAACCACCTTTACGGCTTCCACAAAACAATTATCCGTTTATGCTGTGTCCATTTTCCCATCTGTAAAATGGAGACATTTACCTACTTCATGGTAGGTGTTTGAAGTGTGCATATGGGCGGCCTTCCTCGAACCTGTGAGCAGGAGCCCGGGGGTGCTCAGATGCAGCCTCCTGGGGCTGTGGGGTGCAGAATGGTGCAGCACGTGTATCCACGTGCACGGACTACAGCAGCATGGCCAGCTCCTTGCCGCTCGCCACCTCCACCCTGTCTCTGTGGGAAAAAAAAGGTCACTTGCCTGATGTTCCCTCCCTGGCCTTGGAGGGTGCCTGGGACACATCCAGGTCATGGGATACCGGCGCTAGTGTGACGGAGGTACTGGTGCTTGCTGTGTTGGGGTCCTCCTCCTCCTTGGTTCTAGCCCCTGGTAGGCAACAATAGTTGTTTCCAGCCCAGCGTCTACCCCCAGGGGTGGGGAAGGGGCTGAACCGCCCCTCAGGATTCAGTGCAGATCTTGATAATAGGGGCAAGAGTGGGATTCTGCCCCGAAGTGTGAGCTGCGCTCCCTCACCCTAGTGTAGTCCTGGCAGAACTCTTACTTTCATATCTACCTGCTCCTGGGTCCAGATGTGGCCCTTGGTGGCCAGGCTATTGGCCATGTGGCTATAGATGTCGGTTCTCCTCATGGCCCCACACCGCAACGAGGGCCAGGAACTCCACCCCAGAGCTGGATGGCTCATGCCTCTTTTGTCACCTGGCAGGCTCCTGGGAGCCGACAGCCCAGAGTGATCGCTGGGAGGGGTTCAGGGCTCTGGAGGAGCTCAAGGGTCTACCATGCTGGCCAGATGTCATGTTGTGGCAGCAGTGGTATGACTGGAGGCTGCCAGGGCCAGCTTTGTGACCTCACCACCTTCAGAAGGAGACAAACAAAGAAGAGAATCACAAAGCGGTTGGGAAGACACCTAGCCCCACACCCTTCCCCCCAACCACACCAGGCGCATAGCTCCAGAAATGTCTCCATCCTCATTCGAAAATTCTAGAGCCACCGCTGCTCCATCACGAGCCGGTCCCACCAGTCGGAATTGGTGTCCAGCTGCCAGAAGTGACAGTGTACAATGGGGTTCAGTTGGAAGAGCTGTGCTCCCAGACAGAGGTTGAGGGTCTCCTCAGACATTTGGGGGTCGTGTTCCTGCAGGGCCAGGAGGGCAGCCTGCAGAAACTGCTGCAGAAACTACAGCATGACAGTAAGGGGCTGTCACCTGCCCAGAGGCAGTGCCAGCTCCCTAGAAGGGAGTGCTGTGGTGTCCCATAAAAAGGTGACCAAAACATACAGGGAATATGCTTTGCTGTCCTTCGGAGAGGTAGGCAAGAAAGCAGAAGAACCTGAGAAGAGCTGTTCAGGGGGGTCCCTTTAAACATGCATCTCAGACAGCCTCAGGCAGCAGCTCCAGGAAATAACCACCTACCTGATGCCCTGCTTGAAGTGGTTCTGGGTGACCTAAAATGCAAGATAGTCCAATCAATATGCAGGCTGTGTTTGGAAACAGCTCAGTGCTATTTTGATGGACTCTTCATGTATAGAAGCGCTACTTTGACATAAGCTATTTTGGAAAATAAATTTGGAATTGCTTTTTCCTAAATAAGGTGTGTTTAGACTTCACCTCTCTGTCGACAGACATGTAGATAAGGTGCATCGCAATTGCTAATGTAGCAAGGATTTAAGTAGCCCTCACTTCATTAGCATACACATGGCCGCCGCTTTTTTAGAAATGGAGTTTTTTCGAAAAAAAATGGCAGGCTACACGTGGATCTGTCGAAAATAAATCCTCTTTCGAAAGATCCTGTATTCCTCAAAACATGAGGTTTACAGGCTCTTTCGAAAAAGGGGTTTTGTTTTCAACATATCCTCGTCTAGACTGCCGTTTTTTTTTAAAAAACTCTGTTCTGAAAAAAAGTGGCAGACATGTTTATGCTAACGAAGCGTGGGATATTTCAATCTCTGCTTCATTAGGAATTTTGATGTGCTTGATTTGCATCCCTCTGTTGACAGAGGGATGTAGTCTAGATGTAGCCTTAGTGTGCAGTGTAGACAGATCCTTAGTGACGGTCCATGTGCCTGCAGAAAGTGGTTTTCACTCCCCTCAGTCATCTGTCTCTACAACTGTATGTTCTCTCTCTACCTAGCCTGCCTGGGCATTTACGGGTTACAAGGGCCTGGGGAGACCTAGGTATTATCCAAGGTTTTCTTAATAGACAGCAATATTTTTACAATGTACATAATTGCACAGAGCAGCCAACAAAAAACGGGGAGGGCTAGCTCAGTGGTTAGAGTATTGGCTTGTTAAATGCAGGGTTGTGAAGTCCAGCCTTGAGGGAGGCAGTTAGGGATGTGGGTCAATTATGTCAGGGGTGACACTGGGTCCTGTCATGAGGGTGGGGGACTGGACTTATTGACTTCCCAAAGTCCCTTTGAGCTCTAGGAGATAGATAGCTGTATCTCCTCCGACTGAGCCCTGGAGGTCCCATCCCTATTGGGAAGGGCCCTTAATTGCTGTTTACTTCTCCAGCTCTATAAATAGCCCAGACATGGAAAGGGTCATTGGCTAGAAATTCTCTGCTCGCCAGCCTTTTTGCATCCAGATGCTGCTTCTCCCCAGAGGCTGAGTGAACCTCCCAGGACTTCCCAGAGCTGGGTTATAACCAGAGCACAGCCCAGTGCTGGCTGTGGGCGTGGGGATGCTGGGCTGAGAGAGGTGCAGGACAAGGCTGTGTTAAGGGGGTTCCCAGGGAAGACACGTCCTTCGCAGAACTCACAGGTACCAGCTCTGGCTGAGGCGCTTGGCTGCTCCACACACCCAGCGGCCTGCGGGCGTGGTGGGATAGACAATAAGTCGGATCCTTTCCGCTTTGCACAGACACTGAACGTTCTGAGGCCCTGACCCAAGGGACGACTTTTTTCTCAGTGTTATAGAGTGCGGAGGGCAGCCCAAGGCCGCCTCATTTCAGGTGCAAAGTGAATGCTGTCGGGTGAAAGATGCTAGTAGATGGACAAGGCAGGACAATGTTCTCTGGCCACAGCTCGTAGTTTACTCGACCCCCCTCACCCCTTGAAAAAAAACTCCCCATTTTTTGAACTGAGTCAAGCCCTCAGCAGCCGGCTGTGTGTCACTGTCCAGACACTGTCACCTCCTCCCCGGCATCTCAGGGCTCTGGCTGGTAGCGGGGGTTGTTATCTGACTTGTATCCACTGGGCAGCAGAACGGCTGCTCGGCCAGTCCCTCCCCAGCCGCTAGCAGGGCCTGGCGTTCTTCTGGCCTCGGGGCAGGACTCTGCACCTGGCCTTGTGGATCCGCCTCAGATTCCTTTTGCCTGCAGCCTGCATGTGACTGTATCAAACCCTGTGTGTGCACGGGCCCCGCTCAGCCAGCGCTCCGGATCCATCGGTGCCTGTCCTGGCCTCTTCCTGATGATACATTAAATCTGGCCCCAAGGGTTTGTGCATGTCTAGATTTTCTAAATAGTTCTTAACTTGTTTTTTGTCCTCCGACGGCTGGCCACCTCCTTCCCCTACTGCGTTACCTAGAGCAATAGTCTGGGAGCTGACTTAATCTAGGAAGAAAGTCAAAAAAATCATCGAGTACTTCAGCTTTTCCCACATCATCTGTCACTAGGTTACCTCCCTCATCCAGGCTGTGTCTAGAGTGCGTTTTTTTTTCTGGAAAAAGGTACACAACTTTTTCCCACTTCTTTTGTCAGAAGGGGCCTAATGCGAGAAAAACCTTTTTTCAGCTCATCCCTGCGTCCTCGTGAAACAAAGTTGACAAGGATGCCGAAAAAATGTGTCTGTACTTCTGAAAAAAACTGTAGCCGCAGTAAGAGCCCCACAGCCTCTCTGATCACCGTTCTTATTGCCAACATGCCTGTCGAAAACTTTCTTGTTCCCCTTCACATCCCTTGCCACCTGCAACTCCAGTTGCACTTTTGCCTTCCTGATTACTCCCCTGAATTCTGAAGTAATATATTCATACTCCTCCCTAGTCATCGGTCCAAATTTCCATTTCTTATAAGCTTCTTATTTGTGTTTAACCTCACAAAGGATTTCCATGGTAAGCCAATCTCGTCACCTACCGTATTTGCTTTTCCTACTGTGCATCAGGATGCTTTCTTCCTGTGATTTCAATAAAACTTCTTTCACATATAGCCATCTCTTCTAGACTCCTTTCGCCTTCATATTAACCTCCCAAGGGACCCTGCCCATCAGTTCTCTGATGGAGTCAAAGTCTGCTTTTCCGAAGTCCAGGGTCCTCTGTCATATGTGTGCGCATTTGTCTCTTCTCTAAACATCCCGGCCTTGTCTAGACTGGCATGATTTTCCGGAAATGCTTATAACAGAAAAGTTTTCCGTTAAAAGCATTTTCGGAAAAGAGCATCTAGATTGGCACGGACGCTTTTCCGCAAAAGAACTTTTTGTGGAAAAGCGTCCGTGGCCAATCTAGAAGCGCTTTTGCACAAAAAAATTAGGATTGCCATTTTTGTGATCGGGGTTTTTTTGCGCAAAACAAATCTCACTGTCTACACTGGCCCTTTTGTGCAAAAGATTTCGCAAAAGGGACTTTTGCCCGACCGGGAGCAGCATAGTATTTCCACAAAAAGCACTGATTTCTAACAGTAGGAAGTCGGTGCTTTTGCGGAAATTCAAGCGGCCAGTGTAGACAGCTGGCAAGTTTTTCTAGAAAAGCGGCTGATTTTCCAGAAAAACTGGCCAATCTAGACACAGCCACCCAGGCTTTTCCATCTGTCCTCAAAGGGCAGCCAACTCCATTCTCATAGCCAATCTGGGAAACTCTCTTTTCATCTGCTCAGCCCTTCTGAGTGACTGGTGACCAAAACCGAGGGAATTTCCACACCAGGTAATTCTCTACCCAATAAATTTAGCAACTGAACAGTGTTTGTGTTGGGCACGGTTCTGCATCACTAGCTGATTCCATTGAGCTACCAGCAATGATGGCCAGGTGCTTCCCCGAGGGGTGTTCTGATAGGCATGTTTGCCCCAGTACGCTTCTTGATTTGCTGTTTCCCCACTCTCAGATTTTTAGAAACTGGGTAAATTGGGAACTTACCACAGCAGGGACGCTGTAGCCTGGGCATTAAGGAACAAAGACGTATCACAAATATCCACACTTGTGTTTCCTGCAGTACAACACATTGGCATTATTGACACATGGAGAATCATAAAATGTGGAATGGGCATTAGTGGTTGTTCATGCCTCACTTCTCTGAACAGTCAAAATGTCATTGGTCAGTGTGTGGAGTGTGACCAATACACTCCACCCATGAGAACAGCCGCCAGCAGTGCACGTTGTGTCTCATACGAACATTGTCTCTCCATGCAGGTGTTTCTACAGTGACTATCACCTGAGACTCTGGGCACATACAAGACATCAGAGGGATATTCCTGTGATACTATTCTGCATCCAAGTTGGACACTTTCTCCCTTTCTCCATGTCAGATTCCAGCAGAAACAACTTCACCAACCCCTCCACCTTCATCCTGCAGGGCATCCCTGGCCTGGAGACGGCTCATGTCTGGCTCTCCATCCCCTTCTGCACCATGTATGTCGTAGCCATCTTGGGGAACTTCACCATCCTGTTCATTGTGAAGATGGAGCCGAGCCTCCATGAGCCCATGTACTATTTCCTCTGCATGCTGGCCGTCATCGACCTAGAACTGTATACCTCTATTATGCCCAAAATGCTGAGTATTTTCTGGTTCAATTCCAGAGAGATAGACTTCAGTGCTTGTCTCACCCAGATGTTCTTCTTTCAGTGCACTTTACCGATGGAGTCTGGGATACTCATGGCCATGGCTTTCGATCGCTACGTGGCCATTTGTGATCCCCTCAGACATTCCACCATTCTGACGAACTCCATTGTAGCCAAGATCGGCCTGGCCGTGCTGCTGCGTGGTGTCATACTCACATTGCCCTGTCCCCTCCTGGCAAGGCAGTGGCCATATTGTAGAACCAACGTAATTTCTGAGCCGTACTGCTCTCACATAGGTGTGGTGAGCCTGGCCTGCGCTGACATTCGTGTGAGTACTTACTATGGCCTTTTTGTGCTACTCTGTGTGATGGGGCTGGATGTGACTTTTATTGCTGTGTCCTATACCCAGATTCTCAAGGCCATCTTCCGGCTCCCCACAAAGGATGCCCGGCGCAAGACTTTTGGGACCTGCGGCTCCCACATCTGTGCCATCTCGGCCTTATACATCTCCATGCTTTTCATCTCCTTCACAAACCGCTTTGGCCAGAATGTGCCCCTGCATTTCCACGTTCTCATTTCGAGGTTGTGTATCTTGATGCCCCCCATGCTAAACCCCATCATCTATGGGGTGAGGACCAAACAGATCCGGGACAGGCTGCTCCGGCTCTTAACTCAAAAGGGGCCCTAAGGGTTTCTCCTGTTATTCGGGCTTTGAGACGGAGGTAAGACAAGAGCTGTTTGGGGACACGGTGCTGGGCCCTGCTCTCTGGAATTCTGACTATAGCATGGGAACCAATTTGGAAAAGACAGACATATAGAGGAAGAATGGATACCACCTAATATTGAATGTAACCAGATTGGTGCCACTTAAAATTAACATGGTCATAGATGAATTTATAGATCAAAGGCTGGGATCAAATAACACCAGAACATGAGAATTTCCAGACTGGGTCAGACTAAAGGTCCATATATTTCTGTATCCTGTCTGCTGACAGTGGCCAATGTCAGATGCCCCCGGAGGAAGTGACCAGAACATGGAATCCTCACATGACCACTCTCCTGTCATCCATTCCCAGCCTCTGACAAATGGAGGTTAGGAACCCCATTCCTACCCATCATGGCTAATAGTCATTAATGGACCTACCTTCCATGAATCTCTCTAGCTCTATTTTGAATGCTTTTAAATTCCTACTCTTACAACATCCTCTGGCAAGGAGTTCCACAGGTTGACTATTCGCTTCATGAAGAAAAACTTCCTTTAGTTTGTTTTAAGCCTGGTGCCTATTCATTTCATCTGGTGACCCCCTAATTCCCATATTATGAGATTAAGTACATAATTTTCACTTATTCACTTTTTCCACATGAGTCATGATTTCATAGACATCTAGCATATCTCCCATTAGTCTCCTCTTTCCTAAGCTGAAAAGTTCCAGTTTTATTAATCTCCTCTGCTATGGCTGCCATTCCAAATCCCTAATCATTTCTGTTGCCCTTTTCTTAACTTTTTCCAATTGGCTGTACCATGGTTTTATACAGAGGCAATAAGCTGTTCTCTCTCTTATTCTCTATTCCTTCTTTAATGATTTCTAACATTCTATGTGCTTTTTTGGCTGCCACTGCACAATGCGTGGATGTTTTCAGAGAATTATCCAAAATGGCTCCCAGATCCCACTTTTGAGTAGTTGTCGCTAAAATAGTCCTGATCATTTTGTATGTATAGTTGGGATTATTTTTTCCAATGTGCATTAAATTGCATGTATGAATGTTAAAATTAATTTGCCATTTTGTTGTTTAGTTTGGTGAGATCTTTCTGAAGCTCTTCACAGTCTGCTTTGGTCTTTACTACCTTGAACAGTTAAGTCTCATCTGCAAATTTTGCCACCTCACTGTTCACTCCTTTCTCCAAATCATTTATAAATAGGTTGAATCGGAATGGTCCCAGTTTGGACACCTGGAGGACAATAGACTCTATTAATGAAGATTCTCTAAGTCTTAGTAAGGAGAGGATGGAAGATGATAAAATACAGTTAGGATTTGTGGAGTAACAATCAAGTGAAAATGATCCCATTCAATATTATCACATAAGGGCAGGCAAATGAAAAGGTGACAACTTTAAAGTTCTTATATACAAATGCTAGAATTTTAAAGAAGATGTGTTAGCTAGAGAACCTCTTATTTAATGAGGTTATTGATGAAATAGGCAACACAGAACTTGTTGGACTGAGGATAATCAATCAGACCAAGGAATACCAGGATGCAATGTTCCTTAGAAGGACAGAACAGGTTGTGATGGTGAGGGAATGGGACTAGAGGTGAAGGAACGATTATGCTGAGTAGAGCTGGCAGGAAAGCCTCCCCCTTCCACTCACATACGTTGTGCAGCACACAACATGCTGCCACCATGGGAAGGATATTGTGCTCGACGAGGTCGAGGCGGGTGAGGAGGCACCGTAATTGGGCTTTCAGGTGTCCAAAGGCCCCCTCGAACACCATGCGATCCCTGGTGAGCCTGGCATTGAAGGCCTGCTGGGAGGGGTTGAGGTGCCCCGTGTATGGCTTCATTAGGCAGGGCTGTAGGGTGTAGGCAGCATCCCCCACCAGGCACATGAGCATGTCCACATCCCCATCCCTGATATGGCGGTCGGGGAAGAAGGTCCCAGTGTGTAGACTCTGGCACATGGAGGAGTTCCGGAACACCCTGGCGTCGTGTGCTTTGCCGAACCAACCCACATTAATGTCCATGAACTGGCCCCGGTGGTCAGACACGGCCTGCAGGAGCACGGAGAGCTAACCCTTCCAGTTAATGTAGAGGAAGGCTTGGTGATGCGGAGCATGGATGAGGATGTGTGTCCCATCGATGGCCCCCCCGCAGTTGGGGAAGCTGAGGGTGCCGAACCCCTGGATGACCATGTCCGGGTCGGTGAAGTGGACCACCCTGTGGAGCATCACCCAGTTGATGGCCTTGACCACCTGCAGAGAGACACAGCAAACCGCAAATCACTGGGGCGCCCGGGTGTCTGGGAGTGTTTGTTCCCTGGCACTGCCCCACGCCCCAGTCCCAGAAGCAACCCCCGCGGATGGCATTTAGTACGGCCGGGACAGACCGAACCCTCCCATGCAGGACACTTTCGCTTCCTCCCCCTCCTGTTTTCCCCGGGGCGGCCCATCCCCTCCTTGCTGCCACCCTACCCCCTGGCCCAGTGGCCGGTGAGTGCCATACCTCCATGAACACTGCTCCGACGGTGGATATCCCCACGCTGAACTGGTTCACAACAGATCGGTAGCTGTCCGGCATGGAGAGCTTCCACAGGGTGATGGCCACACTCTTCTCGAGGGGGATGGCGGGCCTCATGAGAGTGTCCCGTGACTGCAGAGCACGAGCGAGCCACTCACAGAGCTTTAGGAAGGTGTCCCTCTTCATCCTGAAGTTCTGGGTCCACTGTTGGTCTCCTCAGAGCTCCAGGACGATGCAGTCCCACCAATCGCTGCTGGTGTCCAAACGCCAGATGCAGTGGGGCACACTGGAGTCTGGATGCTACTGTGGCTCCACCACAACCCCCAGGGAGGCCAGGGGGAGAGGCAGAGGGCTGACATGCACCAGGCAGGCGGCAAGGAAAACGCTTTGCTGTCCCTTGGCGAGGTAGTCAAGCAAGCGGAGAAGCTGAGAACTGGCTGTCCAGGGGGGTCCCTTTAAGCACGAGCCTCAGATAGCCTCAGACAGCAGCCACACAGAGCAGCTATTGACCTGATGCCCTGCTGGAACCAGTTTCAGCTGCCCTTAAATGCGACCCAGCCTCCAATCAGTGTGGACGCGCTAGTTCGAATTAGCAAAACTCTAATTCGAATTAGTTTTTGGGTCTAGGTCAATGCCGGCTCCATAGCAGGGAGTGCTGTGGTGTCCAATAAAAGGGTGACCAAAACATACAGGGAATATACTTTGCTGTCCTTCGGAGAGGTAGGCAAGAAAGCAGAAGAACCTCAGAAGAGCTGTTCAGGGGGGTCCCTTTAAACATGCATCTCAGACAGCATCAGGCAGCAGCTCCAAGAAGTAACTGCCTACCTGATGCCCTGTTTAAAGTGGTTCTGGGTGGCCTAAAATGCACGTTAGTCCAATCAATATGCAGGCTGTGTTTGGAAACAGCTCAGTGCTATTTTGATGGACCTTTTGTGTGTAGAAGCGCTATTTCGACATGAGCTATTCTGGAAAACAAATTCTGGAATTGCTTTTTCCTAAATAAGGTGTGTTTAGACTTCACCTCCCTGTCGACAGAGAGATGTAGATGAGGCACATCGAAATTACTAATGTAGCAATGGTTTAAATATCCTGTGCTTCATTAGCATACACATGGCCGCCGCTTTTTTAGAAACGAAGTTTTTTCAAAAAACCTGGCAGGCTAGACTTGGATCTGTCGAAAATAAACCCTTTTTTGAAAGATCCTGTATTCCTGTCCAGCAATATTTTTACAATGTACATAAATGCACAGAGCAGCCGACTAGCAACGGGGAGGGCTAGCTCAGTGGTTAGAGTATTGGCTTGTTAAACACAGGGTTGTGAATTCCAGCCTTGAGGGAGGCAGTTAGGGATGTGGGTCAATTATGTCAGAGGTGACACTGAGTCCTGTCATGAGGGTGGGGGACTGGACTTATTGACTTCCCAAGGTCCCTTTGAGCTCTATGATATAGATAGCTGTATCTCCTCCGACTGAGCCCTGGAGGTCCCCTCCCCATTGGGAAGGGCCCTTAATTGCTGTTTACTTCTCCAGCTCTATAAATAGCCCAGACATGGAAAGGGTCACTGGCTAGAAATTCTCTGCTCGCCAGCCTCTTTGCATCCAGATGCTGCTTCTCCCCAGAGGCTGAGTGAACCCCCCAGGACTTCCCAGAGCTGGGTTATTACCACAGCACAGCCCAGTGCTGGCTGTGGGCGTGGGGATGCTGGGCTGAGAGAGGTGCAGGACAAGGCTGTGTTAAGGGGGTTCCCAGGGAAGACACGTCCTTTGCAGAACTCACAGGTACCAGCTCTGGCTGAGGCGCTTGGCTGCTCCACGCACCCAGCGGCCTGTGGGCGTGGTGGGATAGACAGTAAGTCGGATCCTTTCTGCTTTGCACAGACACTGAACGTTCTGAGGCCCTGACCCAAGGGTTGAGTTTTTTTCCAGAGTTATAGAGTGCGGAGGGCAGCCCAAGGCCGCCTCATTTCAGTTTCAAAAAGTGGATCCTGTCGGATGAAAGATGCTAGTAGATGGACAAGGCAGGACAGTGTTCTCTGGCCACAGCTTGTAGTTTACTCGACCCCCTCACCCCTCAAAGAAAA
The DNA here is from genome assembly GCF_052426305.1 of Pelodiscus sinensis. NCBI lineage: Eukaryota > Metazoa > Chordata > Testudines > Trionychidae > Pelodiscus > Pelodiscus sinensis. Next base: position 356,306,152 of record NC_143052.1, on the reverse strand, counting down.
ACTCCCCTGGGAGGAAGAACTGAGTCAGGCGCTCAGCAGCCGGCTGTGTGTCACTGCCCAGACACTGTCACTGCCCCCCCCCCCCCCGGAATCTCAGGGCTCTGGCTGATAGTGGGGGGGCTGTTACGTGATTTGTATCCGCTGGGAAGGGGAACGGCTGCTCGGCCAGTCCCTCCCCAGCCGCTAGCAGGGCCTGGCGTTCTTCTGGCCTCGGGGCAGGACTCTGCACCTGGTCTGTGGCTCCGCCTCAGATTCCTTTTGCCTGCAGCCTGCACGTGACTGTATCAAACCCTGTGTGTGCACGGGCCCCGCTCAGCCAGCGCTCCGGATCCATCGGTGCCTGTCCTGGCCTCTTCCTGATGACACATTAAATCTGGTCCCAAGGGTTTGTGCATGTCTAGATTTTCTAAATAGAAAAGAGGAGACTGAGGGGGGATATGATAGAGGTCTATAAAATCATGAGTGGTGTGGAGAGGGCAGATAAAGAAAAGTTATTTATTAGTTCCCTAAATAGAAGAACTAGAGGACACCAAATGAAATTAATAGGTAGCAGGTTTAAAACTAATACAAGCAAGTTCTTCTTCACACTGCGTGTAGTCAACCTGTGGAACTCCTTGCCAGAGGAGGCTGTGAAGGCTAGGACTATAACAGAGTTTAAAGAGAAGCTAGATAATTTCATGGAAGTTAGGTCCATAAAAGGCTATTAGCCAGGGGATAAAATGGTGTCCTTGGCCTCTGTTTGTCAGAGGCTGGAGAAGGATGGCAGGAGACAAATCGCTTGATCATTGTCTTCGGTCCACCCTCTCTGGGGCACCTGGTGCTGGCCACTGTCGGTAGACAGGATACAGGGCTAGACGGACCTTTGGTCTGACCCAGTACTGCCGTTCTTACGTTCTTATATATATGTTCTTAAACAGAAAGAGATCAGAAGGATGCTTGTGACCCATCATGATCACTTAGTTGATTTTAGGAGAAATGAGAATACAGATTGTGTTATAAAGAAAAGACGATGAATGGTTACTATAGAGAACTTTCTGGGAGTCTGGCTGGTGAGTCTTGCCCATATGCTCAGGGTTTAGCTGATCGCCATATTTGGGGTGGGGAAGATTGGCAGAGGCCCTGGAGGTTTTTCGCCTTCCTCTGTAGCATGGGGCACAGATCACAGCTGGAAGATTCTCTGCATCTTGGGGTCTTCAAAGTATTTGAAGGCTTCAATATCTGAGATCTAGGTGAGAGGATTATTCTAGGAGGGATGGGTGAGATTCTGTGGCCTGCACTGTGCAGGGGGTCAGACTAGATGATCATAATGGTCCCTTCTGACCTTAAGTCTATGAGGGTATGTCTACACTACCACCCTAGTTCGAACTAGGGTGGTAATGTAGGCAACCGGAGTTGCAAATGAAGCCCGGGATTTGAATTTCCCGGGCTTCATTTGCATAAAGCCGGGCGCCGCCATTTTTAAATGTCCGCTAGTGCAGACTCGGTGCCGCGCGGCTACACGGCTACACTAGCGGACATTTAAAAATGGCGGCGCCTGGCTTTATGCAAATGAAGCCCGGGAAATTCAAATCCCAGGCTTCATTTGCAACTCCGGTTGCCTACATTACCACCCTAGTTCGAACTAGGGTGGTAGTGTAGACATACCCTGAGTCTATGAGTTAAAAGTTTGTACTAACTGAAGCTTTGTTTTGGAAGTAGATTGCTACCTTACTAAGGCAATTGTATCCTTTTTCCCATGTGAAACCATTGTGCAGTTCCTGAGGAGAGGGAGTGAATGAGTGTGGAACGTGGGTGTTTGGAAAAAGATAACAACTTGAAGGTTCAGCAATTTCAGAGTCCAGATGGTCTAGGAAGCTGGAGGACTCAGGGGCACCAAGGTACCATCAACTGGACTGCAGATGAGGCAAAGAACTAGGGGTCGCCAAATGAAATCAGTTAAGTATCAGGTTTAAAATAAAAAAAGGAAGTTTTTCTTCATGCAATGCATAGTCAACTTGTGGAACTCCTTGCCAGAAGATGTTGTGAAGACCAGGACTTTAAGAGGGTTAAAAAAGAACTAGATACATTCATGGAAATTTGGTCCATCAATAGCTATTAGCCAGGATGGGTAGGAATGATGTCGCTAGCCTCTGTTTGCCACAGGCTGGGAATGGGTGACAAGGGAGGGATCACTTGATGATTCCCTGTTCTGTTCACTCCCTCTGGGGCATCTGGCATTGGCCACTCTTGGCAGACAGGACACTGGGCTGGATGGACCTTGGGTCTGACCCAGTGTGGCCGTTCTTGTGTTCTTATGTACCGATGACATTTATACGGCTTTGGAGTTCAGAGTAAGCACCCCTATACTGATACGAGAACCTTGGGATAACACTGGAAAGGAGGCACCAACGTACTGATGTCAGAAGAGAAAGAAGAACAACTTCCAGATAAACAGACGTTAAATAGAATGGATGGTGATTGATTCAGAGCTAACAAAACAAAATGGATAGACCCGAATGGGAGAAAAGTCCTATAAAAGATGGGGTGTCTAGTGTGAACCTCCAGGTCTCCTCTTGTCAAGATGGGAGCATTGGTCCAGACTGAAAGAAGCCCCATGTACCGGTAGTTCGGAATAGGCACCCTAGTCCGAACTACCTAGTTCGAGCCCCATGTAGCCGCGCTGCACGGGGTTCGAAGCAGCGGGGATTTAAAAATGGCGGCTCCCCGCTTATGCTAATGAAGCCCGGGAAATTCAAATCCCGGACTTCATTAGCAAGTGTGGTATGCATACATTACCCCGCTAGTTCAAACTAGCGGGGTAGTGTAGACATACCCTGAGTGTCTTCTAAAGCCAAGTGAATGAGGAGGTCCCGAGGGAGTAACACAAAGGGGTCAGGTACTATAGTCCCACCTGTATTCATAGCAGGCACAGAGCAGCCGGTCCCAAGGAGACTGAAACCAATGGGGCAAATCCAGCCCTGATAAGAATCCCTCATACTGACCTGACAGTACCTGACAACAGGTAAATTGTAAATATGGGTAACCAGGCACCAGTTTCAGAAGGTCCTCTGCAAGGGGGAATGTAAGGGGAGTACTGGCCCCTATCTAAAACACAGTGATAACTTTTGATTGGTCCTTTCCCTGCACTAAAAGGAAGGGGAAGGTCAATGGGAAACCAGGAGGCTATATGGGTCAGTCTGATTGACAGGCTGGCAGTCCAATGAGGGAGTCCATAGGTGAGTGGTTCTGGGTGAGCTGGGGCTGCCTGGGCCAGAGCAGGGAAGATCTAAGGGGAGAGCAGGGCCAGGGCTGAGCAGGGAGCAGAGCCGGGGGGCAAGGGAACAGCGCAGGGAGCGGGAGCAGAGCTGCAGCAGCCAGAGCCAGGTCCCAGGGAGCAGGGCTGGGGGCAGAGCTGGGGCAGGGCTAACCAGAGGGACCAGGGAAGCAGCCCAAGGAGCTGGAGGCAGAGCAGCAGCAGGGCGGGGGCTGGGTTGAGATGCAATGAGCAGCTGGGCAGAGCGAGGGGAAACTGGGCCCCACTTTGAGACCCCACCAGCACCAGACCTTGCAGGCTGGACATGGAGGGGGATCCCATAGAGACAGCTGGCCCTGGAAGAAAAGCCCTGACGCTCACGTGGGCCCTGCCAGAGCCCCAAGGCATCCCTGCAGCATGGCCCATGGCTGAGCAGGGGCTGGGACATGTGAGGGCCAGACTGTGAGCTGCCCTGACATCCCAGTGACCACCCGAGGCAGGCACCACCCCCAACCCAATCCCTGTGCCTCTCCTCCCCCCTCCCAGGTTCTTTCCCCAGTTGCATGTAACCCAATTACACCAAAAATGGAGGATCTTGTTTAAAAAACCAAAGGTCTGCTTTATTGTATCCATGTGGGGAGAGGGGGGAAGGTGGGAAGGAGAGCAGGGGAAGGGAGGGGCAGGGGAGGGAAGGCACAGAGGGGCAATGCACAGGCCCCTTGAGGGGAGACCTAGGGGAGAGTGACATTCTCCCTCAGGGCCTCTTGGATGCGCACAGCACCCTGATGGGCCTGCCAGCTGGAGGCCATGTGTGGCTACTCAAAGGTCCTGGCCAAATGCTCGGCCTCCACTCCCACCCAGGCAGGAACGTCTCCCCCTTGTTCTCAAAGATATTGGGCGGGACACAACAGGCTGACACCACTTGGGGGATGTTCCACTCAACTTGGTTGAGCAGAACATCCCTTTCAGATGCCCGAAGGTGCCCCCCACTGCCAAGCAGGCCCTGCCGAGCCTGGTGTTTAAACGTTCCTTGCTTTGGACAAGGTGTCCCATGTAGGGCTTCATCAGCCAGATTGGCTGTGTCCCCCACTATCTGCATATCCGACCTCGATGGTGCAGTCAGGGAAAATAGTGCCATCATACATCTTCTCATAGAGGCTGGAGATTCAGAACAGACAAGCATCGTGCACCTTCCCTGACCACCCAACACTGATGTTCCTGAACCGGCCTCAATGGTGCATGAGAGCCTGAAGCACAATTGAAAAGTACCCCTTGTGGCCGGTGTATTCGGGGGCCTGGTGGTTGGGGGTCAGGATGGGGATATGGGTGTTGTCAATGCCCCACTCATAGTTAGGGAAATCCATGGCGGCAATTCCAGCAACAATGGGTCCAAGTCATCCAGGAGGATGAGCCAGCGCAACAGAATGGTGCTGTTGGCTCTCACCACCTGTAGGAGACAAACAGAATCACAGATTTGCAGGGTCCTTGGGAAGTCCCTGAGGCCAACCACCCTCCCAATCAGATACACCAGGACCAACCCCCAACTCATCCCATCCCCCGGAAGAGATTTGTGAAGATGGAACTGAAAACCTTTCCAGGGAGGGAGCCTCCACCACTCCCCCCATTTCCCTAGGGAACCCCACTCCAGCAGTTCACCACCTTCCTGGAGGAATAGCAGGAGAGTGCCATACCTGCATGACCATGGCCCAGTGGTTGATCTCCTCATGCCAAATTGGTTTCCGATGGAGAGGTAGCTGTTGGGCATGGCGAGCTTCTGGATAGCGATGGTGACCCGCTTCTAGAGAGGGATGGTGGGTTTCATGTGAGAGGCCCATTGCTAAGGGCAGGGGCAAACCACTGGTAGAGCTCCATGAGGGATTCCTTCCACACGTGGAAGTTCTGGAGCCACCGCTGGTTGTCCCACTACTCCATGACGATCCGGTCCCACCAGTCAGAACTGGTGTCCCGTCATCAGAAGCGGCAGTGCACGGTGTGCAGGGAAGGACAGGAAGGATCAGGCTGCATGAGCAGCACATGAAGACAGAAGAGGCGGTGCACTGCAATGAGCTGCAGGTCCTGTTCCTACAGCGCCCTGAGGGCAGCAACTGCAGCAGGAGTGTGGCGTGGGGGTCTAAGAGCCATCGACTGCATGGAGGCGGGTCCAGCGTCATGGCTGGAGTGCTGTGGTGCCCGCAAGGGCAATCAGAGCAGGCAATGAAAAGGCTTTGCTGTCCCTCAAGGAGGTAGGCAAAGGAGAAAAGGCTGAGTCACGGCTGTACAAGCGGGTCCCTTTAAGTTCGAACCTCTGAGAGACTCAGGAAGCAGCTCCAGGAAATGACTGCTCTCCTGATACCCTACCTGAAGTGCTTAACTATGATTCAGTCTCCAGTGAGCGTGGGCATTCTATTTCCAAATTGCTCAGCACCATCTCAATGGGCATTTGCTGTGTAGACGCGCTATTTCAAAATAAGCTATTTTGCAGTTTCTATTCCAAAATAGCTTATAACAAAATAAGCATGCAGTATAGACGGACCCTTAGGGACAGTCCATGAGCCTGCAGAAAGTGGTTTTGACTCCCCAAACAAATCTGTCTCCAGATCTCTGTGTTCACTCTCTACGTGTCTTGCCTGGGCATTTACAGGGTATTATCTCTAGTTTTCTTAGTAGTCAACAATATTTTTAACCATATTAACAAATGCACACAGCAGCCAATTCCTCTGACTCAGCTCACAGTCCAAGAGTTCTCTTCTCTCTTTGGGAAGGGCCCTTCATTGCTGTTTACTCCTGAAGCCGGAAAATAGCCCAGACAGGGAAAAAGTCACGGGAGAGTCACTGGCTAGAAAGTCTCTGTTCTCCAGCCTGTTTGCATCCAGATGCTGCTGCTTCCCTAGAGGCTGAGTGAACGTCACTGGGATTACCCAGAGCTGTGTTATAAACGGTGCACAGCCGTGTGCTGGCTCTCAGCGTGGGACACTGCTGCAGACGCTGGGCTGAGAGAGGTGTGGGACCCAGTGGCCTGAGTGGGATTCTCAGGGAAAACACGTCCTTCTCAGCACTCACAAGTACCTGTCTCTTCATGAGGATTTCCCCTGCTCCACAAACCCAGTGCAATGTGGGCATGATGAGATAGAGTAAGTTAGTGTCCTTTCTGCTTTTCACAGGTACTAACCCATCTAGGGAGTTTTAGTTCAGTGTCATTGCTCAAAACACCCCTCTCTTCTGATGGCCTCTCGCCCCAAGGCAGCTGCATCTCACTGGCAAAGTGGATCCTGTCAGATGAAAGGTGTTGTTAGATGGAGATTACAGGACAATACAGGACAGGTTTGTCGGGGGACGGTGATCTAAACCCTGAGGCAGGTGGGGAAGTGGGATACCGGGAAGAAACACAGAAGAAGGAGCAACAAAGCAGGACCCCTGATTCGTATGGAGAAAGAAGGGCAATTGGCTATTTATCTAAAGTGTTTGTGTATGAACACCGAAAGCCTGGGAAACAGACAGGAAGAATTAGAAACCCTGGCACTGTCTAAAAAATATGAGGTGATTGGAATATCGGAGACATGGTGGGATGACTTGCATGACCAGAGCACTGTCATGGAAAGGTATAAACTATTCAGGAAAAACAGGCAGGGAGAAAAGGAGGAGGAGTTGCATTGTATGTAAGAGAGCAGTAGGACTGCTCAGAGCTCCTGTTTATAGAAGGACAGAAGCCTGTTGAGAGTCTATGGGTTGAGATTAGAAGCGGGAGCAACAGTGGTGATGTTGTGGTCAGTGTCTGCTATAGACCAGATCAGGTGGATGAGGCAGATGAAGCTTTCTTCAGATAACTAAGAGAAACTTCCAGATCACAGGCCCTGGTTCTCACCCAGACATCTGTTGAGAGACCAATACAGCAGTACACAGACAATCCAGGAAGTTTTTGGAGATGAACCTGGGCAGCAGTGCTCATGAGATGGTCGATTTCAAGATCCTGACCAAAGGAAGAAAGGGGAACAGCAAAACACACACCCTGGACTTCAGAAAGCAGACTGTGACTCCCTCAGAGAACTGATGGGCAGGATCCCCTGGGATGCTAAAATGACGGGGAAAGGAGATCAGGAGAATTAGCTCTGTTTTAAAGAAGCCTTAGAAAGAAGCAATCCCGGTGTGCAGGAAAAAAAGCAAATATGGCAGGTGACCAGATTGGCTTACTAGGGAAATCCTTGATGAGCTTAAACACAAAAAGGAGCTTACAAGAAGTGGAAACTTGGACAGATGACTAGGGAGGAGTATAAATATATTGCTCGAGAATTCAGTGGAGTTATCAGGAAGTGAAGCGCAATTGGAATTGCAGCGGGCAAGGGATGTGAAGGGGAACAAGAAAGGTTTCTACGGGCATGTTAGCAATAAGAGGGTGATCAGAGAGGGTGTTGGGCCCTTACTAGTTGAGGAAGGTAACCTAGTGACAGATGACATGGGAAAAGCTGAAGTACTCAATGATTTATTTGCCTCTGTGTTCACTGACAAGGTCAGCTCCCAGACTAATGCATTAGACAATGGAGTAGGGGAAAGAGGTGGCCAGCCCTCGGTGGGGAAAGAACAAGTTAAGACCTATTTAGAAAAGCTAGACATACAAAAATCCATGGGCCCGGATTTAATGCATCCGAGGATACTGAGGGAGTTGGCAAATATCATTGTGGGGCCTTTGGCCATTATCTTTGAAAAATCATGGAGATCAGGAGAGATCCTGGATGACCGGAAAAAGGCAAATGTAGTGCCCATCCTTAAACAAGGGAAGAAGGACAATCCAGGGAACTACAGACCAGTCAGCGTCACGTCAGTCACCAGAAAAATCATGGAGGGATCCTCAAGGAATCCATTTTGAAGCACTTGGAAGAGGGGAAAGTGATCAGGAATAATCAATGTGGATTCACGAAGGGCAAGTCGTGCCTGACCAATCTGATTAACTTCTATGATGAGGTAACTGGCTCTGTGGGAAAGTCAATGAATGTGATCTACCTTGACTTTAGCAAGGCTTTTGATACGGTCTCCCACAATATTCTTGCCAGCAAGTTAAGGGAATATGGATGGGATGCAGGGACTGTAAGATGGATAGAAAGCTGGCTAGACTGTCAGGCCCAACGGGTAGTGATCAAAGGCTCGATGTCAGGTTGGTGGTTGGTTTCAAGCAGAGTGCCCCAAGAATCAGATCCATGGCCACTTTTGTTCAACATCTTTATTAAAGACCTAGATGAGGGGCTGGATTGCACCCTCAGCATGTTCGTGGACGACACTAAGCTAGGGGGAGAGGTAGATATGCCGGAGGGCAGGGATAGGGTCCAGAGTGACCTAGAAAGATTAGAAGCTTGGGCCAAAAGAAATCTGGTGAGGTTCCGTTCTGTGTCTGTACAATCTGTCTGTGGGATCTGCATACCTCTTACAAGGGGATAGTAGCCACAGACTGCAGTTCGTATTTTCTCTTTTCTTTTTCAAGCTCTTTGGGGAAAAGAGCTTTGGGTACCACTGGGGTTGGTTTCAGGTGTCCATCCCTGTTTGTGGGTTCAAAAGCACTTGATGGTGGCAGCGGATTTTCATCCCCCAAATCCAGGTTTCTAGGTTCAGGGAAGTTTTATACCAAAGCCTGGAAAGAGAAGGTTTTGGGGGACTTTTGTGGGCCCCCACTTCTGCATTCATTGTGCCAGAGTGGGGAATCAGCCTTCACAGCACCTGAACAGTGTTTGTGATGAGCACGGTTCTGCATCACTAGCTGTTTCCATTGAACTGCCACCAATGACGCCCAGGCCTTTCCCTGAGGGGTGTTCAGGTTGGGATGTTTGCCCCAGTACGTGTCTTGGTTTGTTATTTCCCCACTCTCTGACTTTTAGAAACTGGGTGAATTGGGAACTTACCACAGCAGGGACATTAAGGAACAAAGGCATTAAGGAACAAGGATGTATAATTAGTATCCACACTTGGGTTTCCTCCTGATACCTATTCATGTTTCCTGCATCACAACAAATTGGTACTATTGAAATGTGGAGAACAATAAAATGTGCAATGGGCATTAGTAGGTTGTTCATACCTCACTTCTCTGAATGAATAGTCAAAATGCCATTGTTCAGTGTGTGGAGAATGAGCAATATGTTTCACCCATGAAAATAACCTCCAGCAGTGCATGTCATGTCTCATACGGACATTGTCTCTCCATCCAGGCATTTGAACTGTGACCATCGCCTGAGACCCTGGGTACATACAAGACATCAGAGGAATATTCATGTGACTCTATTCTGCATCCGAATTGGACACTTTCTCCCTTTCTCCATGTCAGATTCCAGCAGAAACAACTTCACCAACCCCTCCACCTTCATCCTGCTGGGCATTCCTGGCCTGGAGACAGCCCATGTCTGGATCTCCATCCCCTTCTGCGCCATGTACATCATAGCCCTCTTGGGGAACTTCACCATCCTCTTCATTGTGAAGATGGAGTCGAGCCTCCATGAGCCCATGTACTATTTCCTCTGCATGGTGGCCGTCAGTGACTTGGTCCTCTCCACGTCCATCCTGCCCAAAATGCTGAGTATCTTCTGGTTCAATTCCAGGGAGATCAATTTCTGTGCCTGCCTCACCCAGATGTTCTTCCTTCACTGTTTCATAGTGGTGGAGTCTGGGATCTTTGTGGCCATGGCTTTTGATCGCTATGTGGCCATCTGTGATCCCCTGAGATATTCCACCATCCTGACAACCCCCGTGGTGGCCAAGATTGGCTTGGCTGTGCTGTTGCGTGGTGCCATGCTTGTACTGCCCTGTCCTCTCCTGGCAAGGCAGTGGCCATATTGCAGAACCAACATCATCCCTGAGCTTTACTGCTCACACATCGCCGTAGTGAAGCTGGCCTGTGCTGATATTCGTGTCAGCAGTTACTACGGCCTCTTTCTGCTATTCTGTGTGTTGGGTCTGGATGTGATTTTTATTGCTCTGTCCTACACCCAGATCCTCAGGGCCATCTTCAGACTCCCCACCAAGGATGCCCGGCTCAAGACTTTTGGGACCTGTGGCTCCCACCTCTGTGCCATCTTGGCCTTGTACGTGCCTGGTCTTTTCCTCTCCCTCACAAATCGCTTTGGCCAGAATGTGCCCTTGCATTTCCAAGTTCTCATTTCCAACTTGTACCGCTTGACAACCCCTATGCTAAACCCCATCATCTATGGGGTGCGGACCAAACAGATCCGGGACAGGCTGCTCCAGCTCTTTGCTCAAAAAGGGATCTAAGGTTCCCACTGTTACTCTGGTGAGACCCAAGAAAAGCAGGTCAGTGATGTGGTGCTGGGCCCTCTTCTCTGAATTTCTGACTAGTGAGTGAAAGTGACATTAAACCTTTTTCTTGTCAGTGGGACAAACTGAGCAATCTGTCTTTGTTCAGCTCATTAACTAATGGGGTTTCTCAATTTCTCATTGCTAGTAACTTGAGCACTAAAGTCCCTTTCTCTGCCCAATTTGTTCTCACAATTCTCTGTCCCCTTCATCACCTCTTTGTCCTCAAAGTTTTTGCCTTTGTTCAAACTCTATCCCCAAACTCCAATCCTCTTGTTCATTCCTCACCTCCTGAACCCTAATCACCCACTGGATCGTCTCCCTCTCCCACTCCTGCCATCTTGTTTCCAGTTAGATGTTTAAGGTTGGGAGTGGTATTTTGTTGCAGGAAGGCAAAAGCTATGAAAGAAGAGATCATTGTGTGATTTTCTGTTTCATTTTTCAGTAAGTCTCTGCTGGTATCCGTAGCAGGGAGAGTCCCTGCAGTGGGTGTGGGCTGGGAGCCCTTTGGCCTGAGCCATGTTTCAAGGGGGCAGGGCAAGTGATCAGCTTTGAAGCCAGGAGGACAACAGCTGAGAGAGGCAGAAGGAGAAGCAGAGAAGGAGAACGTCACATTGGAGCAGCTGGGACACTCCTTCGAGATGGTGTCATGGGATCCTTTCATACGAAGGCTACCTCTCCAGGGGAGGCAACTCTGCCTAGTATGAAAAAACTGTTAATGGGGGATTCAATAATCAGAAACTTAGGGTACGTCTACACTAGCCCCCTAGATCAATCTAGGGAGGCTAATGAGGATGGCCAAAATTGCAAATCAAGCCCGTGATTTAAATAACCTGCACTTGATTTGCATGTTCCCGGCCGGTCGCCATTTTAGAAATTGACTAGCCTGAAGTAACTGCCCGCGTCTTCACGCAGCAGTGAAACGGGATTCTGATTTAAAGCCCCTAAATCGAATTAGCTGGTAAACCTCATTGCAGGAGGAATACCAGCTAATTTGAGTTAGGGCTTTAAATCGGAATCCCGTTTCACTGCCGCGTGTAGACGCGGGCAGTTACTTCAGGCTAGTCAATTTCTAAAATGGCGACCGGGAGGGAACATGCAAATCAAGCGCGGGTTATTTAAATCCCGGGCTTGATTTGCAATTCTTGTTGCCCTCATTAGCCTCCATACATCAATCTAGGGGGTTAGTGTAGACGTACCCTTATATAGCTGGGTTTGTGACGACCTGTAGAACCGCTGGTGTCTTGTGTGCCAGGTGTAAAGACTGTGGAGCTCTTGAGACATCTAGATAGACTTATGTATATTACTAGGGAAGAGCTGGTGGTCATGGTACATGCAGATACCAATGACACGGGGAAGGCCAAATATAGACTGCTGGGTAAGACGCTGATGTCCAGGATCTCCATAGCAGCATTCTCAGAAACGCTTCCACTCAGAAACACAAGGGTAGTGAGACAACAGAAGTGTAGGGTCTCAAGATGTGTATTAGATTATTGAGTAGGGAAGAAGAGGCTAGATTCATTAAGAACTTGGAAACCATTTGGGAAAGGAAAAGCATATGCAGGAAGAATGGGCTCTACTCAAAACTAAATAGGACAAGATTGCTGGCACTTAAAATGAATAAGGTCCTTGAGCAGTTTGTAGAGTAAGGGCTGGGGGAAACCAAGAGAATCTATTAATGAAGATGCTTATTATGTCTTAATAAGATGGCGAGGATGGACCAATGGAGTCAGGATTTGACCAGAAACAAACAAATGGAAAAGAAACAAAGGTGAGGGGTAAGATAGATACGCCGGAGGGCAGGGATCGGGTCCATGGTGATCTGCACAAGTTGGAGAGTTGGGCCAAAAGAAATCTGATGAGATTCAACAAGGAGAAGTGCAGAGTCCTACACGTAGGACCAAAGAATGCCAGGCACAGCTAGAGACTGGGGACCAATTGGCTAAGCAGCAGTTCTCCATAAAAGGACCCGGGAATTAAAGTGGCCTAGAGCACTTACCCAGCATTGCTCAGTTCCTGACCTGTAGATATTTTTTTAATAAAAGAAAATTGTATAAGCTTTATTGAGATGATGATTGTGCAGGGCTGGGAGTGAGGTGGTGTGTGTGGGGACGGCTGAGGGCAGGGGCTGGGGGTGAAGGAGTTAGACCGGGCTGTTAAGCTGTGGGAGGGCTCTGGGGAGGGAGTGGGGGACTCAGGGCATGGGGTGGGTGTGCAGGACTGGAAGTAGGGGGCTGGGAAGTCAGGGGGATGGAGGGCTCAGGGTAGAGGGCTGTGGGGGTTCAAGGCAGAGGGAGAGGGGTGCAGGAGTAAGGGCATGATTGGGAGGTGCAGGACTCAAGGCAAGGCATTGGATGAGTGGAGGGCTTAGGCCAGGGGTAGGAGTGCAGGGGTCGGGGCAGAGGGTGGAGATACAGAATCAGGACAGCTGTTGGGGGTTTAGAGCAGGGAGTGGGGCAGGCTGTTGTAAGGTGGGGGGTCTCAGTGGGGCGCTTGGGGCAGGAGATAGGTGCGCAAGAGATAGGGTAGGGGGATGCATGAGTGGAGGGCTTAGGCCAGGGGGAGGAGTGCAGGAGTCATGGCAGGTGGTGGCGATTCAGGAATCAGGGTGGGGTTTGGGGTTGGGTGGGGCTCAGGGGATGAGGGTGCAGGAGGAAGGGCACAGGCTGGGAGGTGTGGAGGGGCTCAGGACATGGTGTGGATTTGGGGGGGCTTAGGGTATGGAGCCGGCCATGCAGGAGTGAGGGCAGGAGGTTAGTTCCTGAGGCAGTCTCAGGGCAGGGGGTTGAGCGTGTGGGAGGCAGAGTCCAGAGGATGGGAGTATGGGAGTGAGGGCGGAGCTGGGAGAGTTGGTGGCTGAGGACAGGGGTGGGGGTTCAGCAGTGAGGGTGGGGGCAGATGGTAGGAGGCGGAGGATGCAGGGTTAGGTATGTGATGGGGCTCAGAGAGGGGCAAGGACCTGGGAGGTATGCATCGGGGGCTTGCTGGGGCCTACCACAGTGGCTAAGTAGTTGCTGGTCTGCGGGTGGGAGGCAGGGCTGCAGTGCTGGGCCCCGGCATCTCCTCCAGGCCTTGTTGTCCCCTCCAGGGATCGTGGGGGTGGCCATGGCATGGTTTCTGGCTTCGGCATCATCTCCGGTAGGGGGAGGGGCAGGCCTGCAGTTCCCAGCCCTGGGGTATTTTGGGGAAGGAGGCTGGACCAGGCTGTGGCTTCCAGCCCCTCCCCGGGGGTGGGCTGTCGTCCCCAGCGCTGGCCTGTGCTCCAGGAGCAGGGGACTGAGACAGGCCCCGGTTAACGACCTCGGCCTGTGGTTTGGAGAGGGAGGGACACACTCATCCATGGCTCCTAATCCCCCACCTGTGCTCCAGGTGCGGGGGACTAAGACAGGCCTCGGTTAATGGCCTCAGCATGTGTTGGGAGGCATCTTCCCGTGCCCCAGCCTGAACTTGGGAGGAGGGGGGGCAGACCGGGTTCCCTGACCCTGGCTTCAATTAGGGCGTGTTTGGAGGACAGGGAAAGTCATTGCAATGTGTTCACGGTACTGACGGATAGTAAGTGCCTCCTCACCCTTGGGGGGCTCCTTGTGGGTTGAGGGCCTAGTGGGGGTCTCAGGTGAAGGAATTAGGGGCCGAGGGCAGAGGGGTCTGTATCTGCGGGGGTGTTGCACAGGACTGGGGTTGGGCGGTGGATGACTCACGGCAAGAGGGGGTGTATAAATTAGGGCCGGGGTGGGAGGCGCAGGGCAGGGAGGTTAGGATGGGGGCTGGGAGGTCTTGGCGAGCTTACTGGATCCTGGCACAGAATCGACGTTGGATCTGGTCCATGGGGTGGACTTCCTGGGTCTGGCACCTTGGCCGGGGGGAGGCTGCTGTTACTGGCCTTGGCCTGAGTTCAGTGGGGGAGGACCAGGGTGGGCCACCCTGTGCAGGCCAGGGCGTAGCTCATAGACTCACAGACTCTAAGGTCAGAAGGGACCATTATGATCATCTAGTCTGACCCCCTGCACAGTGCAGGCCACAGAATCTCAACCACCCCTCCTAGAATAATCCTTTCACCTAGATCTCAGATATTGAAGCCTTCAAATGGTTTAAAGACCCCAAGAAGCAGAGAATCCTCCAGCTGTGATCTGTGCCCCATGCTACAGAGGAAGGCAAAAAACCTCTAGGGCCTCTGCCAATCTACCCTGGAGGAAAATTCCTTCCTGACCCCAAATATGGCGATCAGCTAAACCCTGAGCATGTGGGCAAGACTCACCAGCCAGACACCCAGAAAGTTCTCTATAGTAACTCCTATCATCCCTCCATTGACCTATTCCCACTAATAGTGAAAGGTCAATTAGGGTATGTCTACACTACAATGTTAGTTCGAACTAACTTTCATAGGCGCTACACTAGCGCTCCGTTAGTTTGAACTTAATTCGAGCTAGCGGAGCGCTTAGTTCGAACTAGGAAAACCTCATTTTACGAGGATTAAGCCTAGTTCGAACTTACTAGTTCGAATTAAGGGGTGTGTAGCCCCTTAATTCGAACTAGAGGGAGGCTAGCCCTCCCCAGCTTTCCCTGGTGGCCACTCTGGCCAACACCAGGGAAACTCGTCTGCCCCCCTCCCGGCCCCGGAGCCCTTAAAGGGGCACAGGCTGGCTACGGTGCCCATGCCAGGTGCAAGCCTGCCAGCACCCAGCCAGCAGCCCCTGCACCTGGCACGGCACAGAGCCACCCACCCGATGTCCCCCAGCCCTCCCCTCTTCCCGGGACCAGGCTGGCGGCTCCCGGGAGCTTGCCCGGGACCGCAAGAGGCGGGCACCTTCCTGAGCTAGTGCAGACATCGTGGACCTCGTCCAGGATCTCCGCACTAGGCACAGGAAAGTGGCCGTCTAGGGCAGGAGAGCTGCCAGCCTGGCCACCCAGGACCAGGTGTGCATGAAAATCAAGGGGGTCCACTGAGAACCCCGACCCTGAGCCCTGAGCTTACAATGGCCGTACTGGGTCAGACCAAAGGTCCATCTAGCCCAGTAGCCTGTCTGCCGACAGCGGCCAACCCTAGGGACCCTGGAGGGGATGGACCGAAGACAGTGACCAAGCCATTTGTCTCGTGCCATCCCTCTCCAGCCTTCCACAAACTTCGGGCAGGGACACCACTCCTACCCCCTGGCTAATACTACTCCATGGACCCAACCTCCATGACTTGATCTCACTTCCCTTTAAACTCTGTTCTAGTTGTAGCCTTCACAGCCTCCTGCAGCAAGGAGTTCCACAGGTTAACTATTTGCTTTGTCAAGAACAACAACTTTCTCTTACTAGTTTGAAGCCTGCTACCCATTCCTTTCCTTTGGTGTCCTCTAGTCCTTCTTTATGGGAACTCTGGAAGAACTTTTCTGAATGCACCCTCTCCACCCTACCCCTGCTTTTAGAGACCTCTAACCTGTCCCCGCTCCATCTCCTCTTTTCTAAGCTGAACAGTCCCAGTCTCTTTAGCCTCTCTTCATCTGGGACCTGTTCCCAACCCCTGATCATTGTAGTTGCCCTCCCCTCTCCCAGCCTTTCTCTTCTCCTCTCCCACCTCCTTTTCCCAGTCTCCCCCAGTTTTGTTCAATAAAGACAGATTCTATTTTTGACCACACGTTTTCTTTATTTTGTACATCAAGAAGAGGGGCTAGGGAGGCGTAAGTGGAAGGAGGTGAGGGAGGAATGGGGCACGAGCCCCCGATGGGGAGGACTGGGCTGGCTCTGTGGGCTTCTGGGGGTGGAAGCTCTCCTGCAGCCCCCCAATTGCCCCCTCTCCCCAGATGGCAGCCTGCGGCAAGTGCAGCCGGGCTGATGGCCGGGTGGTGTGATGTGCCCAGTGTGGGTACTCCGGGCACTCCAAGCCAGGACTGGTTTTCAAGCGGGGCACCCCTGAGAACTGTCTGTCAGATGTGGGGGTCGGGTCCCTTTAAGCGCAGCCCTCGGCTAGCCTGAGACAGCATCTCCACGCTCTAAGTCCTCCTCTGATGCCCTGCCGGCACTGCTTCCGGCCATCCTTAACCCCGGTTCAGGGTCCACTTAACGTGGACATGCTAGTTCGAATTAGCAAAACGCTAATTCGAACTAGTTTTTAGTTCTAGATGCGTTAGTTCGAATTAGCTTAGTTCGAATTAACTAATTCGAACTAAGTTAGTTCGAACTAACTCTGTAGTGTAGACGTACCCTTAGTTACCAAGATCATGTTATCTCATCAAACCATCCCCTTCATAAACCCATCTAGCTTAATCGTGAAACCAGATAGATCTTTTGCCCCCACTACTTCCTTTGGAAGGCCGTTCCAGAACCTCACTCCTCTAATGGTTAGAAACCTTTGTCTAATCTCAAGTCTAAACTTCCTACTAGCCATCTTATATCCATTTGTTCTTGTGTCCACATTGGTATTAAGCTTAAATAATTCCTCTCCCTCCCTGGTATTTATCCCTCTAATATATTTAAAAAGTGCAATCATGCCCCCCTCAGCCTTCTTAGCTGATGGAGGGGGGGTCGTCTCCCTAGCCTGTGGTTCGTGGAGGGATGGGAGGGCCTGAGGCCAGGCCTGGGGCTGGCCCAGGCACCCTCCCCCCCCCCAGCCTGTGCTCCCATGGAGGGGTCTACCCCAGGAAAGTTCCCCACATGATAATTCATGGAGGATTTTTTTAAAGGACTCGCCTCGCTTTTCTCTGATGGTGAAACATTGACCGATGGACGGTTTCACTCGTTTGAAGCTCGCTGGGTTCTGTACGTTTCCGACAGCGGCAGACCTGACAGCAGCACAGCCCTGCCTCTGCATGTCTGCAAGTAGCATCCCTGTGCCCATAGGAGAGACCTCTCTGGACAACACCGCCTTCCCCCTCCCAACACCTGGAACGATATTCTCCCGCTGACCCAGTGCCGTCCACAGCAGCGCTACGGTTGGCCAGGGGGTGTTTTTTCACACCCCTGACTGACAAAGTGTGAGTGCAGACAAAGCCTGAATTGCATGATGGTTACTGTCCCCTGCCTCCAGCCCTGCCGTGGGAAAGGTGCAACGTTTTGCTGGGCTCCTTGGGGCCCAAACCCAGCTCCTGTCAGTCACAGAGCTCCAAACACCCCGCGCAGCCAATTCCTCGGACTCAGCCCAGAGCCCAGGAGTTCTCCTCTCCCATTGGGAAAGGCCTTTAATTGCTGTTTTTCTCCTGAAGTTTGATAAATAGCCCAGACAGGGAAAGAGTCACGGGAGAGTCACTGCCTAGAAAGTCTGTTTCTCAGCCTGTTTGCATCCGGATGCTGCTTCTCCCCCAGAGGTTGAGGGAACCCCCCTGGGACGGCCCAGAGCTGTGATATAACCAGTGCACGGCCCTGTGCCGGCTCTCGGCGCGGGACGCTGCTGCAGACGCTGGGCTGAGAGAGGTGCGGGACGCGGCTGCCTGAGGGGGAGTCCCAGGGAAGATATTTCAGCGTCGGGATTCACAGGTATCTCTTGCTGAGGAGCTCCCCTGCTCCACACTCCCCAGTGCACCGTGGGCATAGTGGGATAGCCGGTAAATCTGGGGCCTTTCTGCTTCGCACAGACGCTAAACGTCCTGGGGTCCTTGCCCCAGGTGGGGTGAGTTTTACTCCAGCATTACTGGCTAAAATGTCCCTCTTTTCAGATGACCCCTGGCCATTAAGGCAGCTGCATTTCAGTTGCTAAGTGGATCCTTTGGGATGGCAGGTGTTAGTAGATGGACAATACGTGACCGTTTTCCTTGGCCGTGACCTGTAATTTACTCCGCTGGGAGCAAGAACTGAGCCAAGCCCTCAGCAGCCGACTGTGTGTCACTGCCCAGACACTGTCACCTCCTCCCCTGGCATCTCGGGGCTCTGGCCATTAGCGGGGGGCTGTTACCTGACTTGTATCTGCGGAGAAGCAGAGAGGTTTTGGGGCTCCCCTCTTGAACACTTTGAAGCATTTTTCAGCATGGGCCAGACATCTTCTCCCCTGGCTTAATTGGCTGCGCTGTGATGCCTGAAACTTACAAGAAAGAAATCAGCCAGAATCAAACAGCCAGCGTGGGGCATTTCAGTCCAAGCACCTAATGTTCAGCCAACGCATACACTGAAAATGGTTTTGTCAGGCAGCCTTAACTCAGTACAATGTCACCAAAGTCACCAGTAATATCCTATCCAGTGCTTCAATAGGCAGGGAGTTCCACAGGCAAAACAGGCCCTGTGTGAACCATTATTGGATGAATGCCATCTGGTCCCGGTGACTTGTTACTGTTTAGTTCATCCATTTGTTCCAATGACACCTCAATCTGGGACATTTCCTCAGGGAATGTCTGGGAATCTCCCCAATATCCTCAGCTGTGAAGACTAAAGTTAAGAATTCATTTAGCTTCTCCGCAATGACTTTATCAGCTTTGAGTGCTCCTGTAGCATCTCAGTCATCTAATTGCTCCACTGGTTGCTTAGCAGGCTTCCTCCTTCTGATGTACTTAAAAAATCATTTTGCTATTACTTTTTGAGTTTTTGGCTGTCTGTTCTTCAAACTCATTTTTGGCAAGTCTTCTTATATTTTTATACTTAACTTGACAGAGTTTATGCTCCTTTCTACTTTCCTCACTAGGATCTGACTTACACTTTTTAAAAGATGTCCTTTTGTCTCTCACTGCTTCTTCTACCTGCTTGTTAAGCCACGGTGGCATTTTTTGGTTATCTCACTGGGTTGTTTTTTTTTAATCCAGGGTATACATTAAAGTTGGGCCTCTATTATTGTGTCTTTGAAAAGTTTCCATGCACCTTACAGAGATTTTACTTTTGTCACTCTACCGTTTCAATTCTCTTTAATTAACCTCCTTATTTTTGTGTAGTTCCCCTTTTTAAAATTAAATGCCACAGTGTTGGGCTGCTGAGGTGTTTTTCCAACCATAGAAATATTAAAATTAGTTACATTATGGTCACTATATCCAAGCAGACCAGTTATATTTACCTCTTGGACCAGATTCTGCGCTCCACTTAGGACTAAATCAAGAATTGCCTCTCTCTTTGTGGGTTTCAGAACCAGCTGCTCCAAGAAGCAGTCATTTAAGGTATCAAGAAATTGTATCTCTGCATCCCACCTTGAGGCAATGAATACCCATTCAATATGGGGATAGTTGAAATCCCCCACTATTATTGAGTTTTTTTTCTTTTAATAACCTCTCTAATCTCCCTTAGCATTTCATAATTACTGTCACTATCCTGATTAGGGGGTCAATAATATATCCCTACTGCTATATTCTTATTATTTGCACATGGAAGTATTAGCCATATGTTCTATGGAACATTTTTGCTCATAAGTTTTTACTTCATTTGATTCTACATTTTCTTTCACGTATAACTCTATTCCCTGAACACTCCCCGACCTGTTCAGTCCTCCTTATATATTTTGTACCCTGGTATGACTGTGTCCCATTGATTGTTCTCATTCCACCGAGTTTCTGTGATGCCTATTAGCATAAAATCATAGAGCTGGAAGAGACCACAGGAGTCATCAAGTCCAGCCACCTGCCCAAATGAGGACCAATCCCAATTAACCATCCCAGCCACGGCTTATTCAACCTGAGACATCTGCCATTTTCTGATGTGTTAGACTCTTTTACATTTGATTGTATCTCATCAGATCTGACCCATGCTTCCATCCTCTCCCCCTGACTAAAATATAGAGACTGTCCCCTAAGAAATGTCCCTATTAATATACCCTCCTGTAAGAAGATGTCTCTGTCCGATCCATGTGCTCCTCCACAGATGTTGACTTTTCCCCAGCCCTTAGTTTAAAAACTGGTCTATAATGTTAAGTGCCAGCAGTTTGGTTGTGTTTTGGTTTAGATGGAACCCATCCTTCCTGTCTAGGCTCCCCTATCCCAAAAGTTTCCTCGGTTCCTAAAAATTCTAAAACCTTCCTCTCTACACCATCATCTCATCCACACATTGAGACTCCGAAGCACTACCTGCCTACCTGGCCCTGAGTGTGGAACTGGAAGCATTTCAGAGAATGCTGCCATAGAGGCCCTGGATTTCAATCTCTTTCCAAACAGCCTAAATTTGGCTTCCAGGACATCTCTCCGACCCTTCCCTATGTCATTGGTACCTACATGCACCATGGTCACCGGATCCTCCCCAGCACTACACATAAATCTATGTAGACTTGTGAAAGATTTGATGTGAATGTTACTGTTTAACAGTGGAATAAATTTCATGTTAATAAGTTACCCTGTAACAAAGTTTATGATTTTTTTTGGAAAAATAAAAACATTTTAAATCATTCTAGAACAGTAATTAGTAAACACACCTCATGCAAGAGGGACAAAAATCACTATAGTAGTAAAGCTTTTCAGTTACTACCTGAGAATAAATATAAAGATTTACACAGCAGAGGAAACTTGCCTGTGGTCTACGAAGGAAACTGAGGCACGACACCTCATGAATGCAATAATTAAACAGTGAAATAATTCACCATAAACTCTTAAAGGGCAGAAGTCATTAAAAACTGGCCTGGCTTAAGAACAAAAACCTAGGTAAGCAGGGGGAGGTAATTTCAGGCAAAACAGAGGAATCAGCAAGGATATTTGTAAAATAAAGGAATATTTGAAGCAATGATCTGCCACCCAAAAGCGGAAGGAAAATGTTCTTTATGTGTTTCAGAAAATCAGAAAAACCTAGAACCAGCTGAAGATCAACCTAAAACACCATGGATCTGCTGTTGTAACAAAGATTGGGTTTTATGTTTTATGTTTGTGTTTGTCTTGTGGTGTTTGCTCTTACAGCTAGCGTTGTCACGTATTGTGTTTAAAACAACACTGCATTAGGCAGTAAAAGAGGATTATGGAACACAAGGTTTGTCTAATGGGCTATGTCTAGACTGCAAGCCTCTTTTGAAAGAGGCTCTTTCGAAAGCATCTTTCGAATGAGCCTCTTTCGAAAGAGAGCGTCTAGACTGCACGGAGAAATTTCGAAAAAGCGGCTTGCTTTTTTGAAAGAAAGCATCCAGTGAGTCTGGATGCTCTCTTTCGAAGAAGCCCTATTTACATTGAAGAACGCCTTCTTTCGAAAGAGGAACTTTCGAAAGAAGGCGTTCTTCCTCGTAAATTGAGGTTTACCGCCATCGAAAGAAAAGCCGCGTTCTTTCGAATTAATTTCGAAAGAACGCAGCTTGAGTCTGGACGCAGGGGAAGTTTTTTCGGAAAAAGGCTACTTTTCCTGAAAAAACTCCTGAGTCTGGACACAGCCATGGTAAAAATGAAAGGAATAAACATAAAAATGTAAAGCACAAGGTTAAATTATTATGAATATGTGGAAGCATTTGTCACTTAAAAAAATCTGTGTTAACTGGAAATTTGAATGAGTTTCCACATTGCTAGCACTGCTAAATGCACCTGGAAGGTGTATTACTGTAAGGGGCAGAACTGTAAAGGCAAAGGAATAGCTCAATTAAAGGTTATTATCTTTGGTTGACAGCCAGAAGCAGCAGCTAGAAAAAGTAACGAAAAGACTCCCCAAACTGTCTTTCAAGTGTAACAATTGGCCTCCGTAGGTTGAGCAGAACTTGTTTCTCTGAATAGTAAAACTGATATTTTTTCAGTGTGTGACCAATCTGTTTCAACCATGACAACAGCCTCCAGTAGTTCACAGAGTGTGTTATATTGATGCTTTCTCTCCATCCAGGCATTTCTTCTGGGACCCTCACCTGAGAAGTTAGGTATAGTCAAGAAGGCAGGGGAACATAGGGGTGACACCGTTCTGCCTCCGCGTTGGATGTCTCCTTTCTCTTCATGGCAGATTCCGTTGCAATTAATTTTACCAACCCCTCCACCTTCATCCTGCTGGGCATTCCTGGCCTGGAGATGGACCATGTCTGGATCGCCATCCCCTTCTGCACCATGTACATCATAGCCATCTTGGGGAACTTCACAATCCTATTCATTGTGAAGAGGGAGCCGAGCCTCCATAAGCCCATGTACTATTTCCTCTGCATGCTGGCCGTCACCGACCTGGTCCTATGCACATCCATCCTTCCCAAGACATTGGCAATCTTCTGGTTCAATTCCAGAGAGATCGATTTCAGTGCCTGCCTCACCCAGATGTACTTCATTCACTGCTCCTTAGCAATAGAGTCTGGGATATTCACGGCCATGGCGTTGGATTGCTATGTAGCCATCTGTGATCCCCTGAGACATTCCACCATCCTGACAAATGACATGGTAGCCAAGATTGGCCTGGCCGTGCTGCTGCGTGGTGCCATGCTTGCATTGCCCTGTCCCTTACTGGCAGCTCAGTGGCCATACTGCAGAACCAATGTCATCCCTGAGCCGTACTGCACACACATCGCCGTGGTGAAGCTGGCCTGCGCTGACATTCGTGTGAGTAGTTACTACGGCCTCTTTGTGCTATTCTGTGTAAATGGTCTGGATGTGATTTTTATTGTTGTGTCCTACACACAGATCCTCAGGGCCATCTTCAGACTCCCCACAAAGGACGCCCGGCTCAAGACCTTTGGGACCTGCAGCTCCCACCTCTGCGCCATTTTAGCCTTTTACATCCCAGGTCTCTTCTCCTCCCTCATGCACCGATTTGGCCAGAATGTGGCTCTGCATTTCCATGTTCTCATTTCCAGTTTGGATCTCTTGATGCCCCCCATGCTGAACCCCATCATCTATGGAGTGAGGATCAAACAGATCCGGGGAAGGTTGTTCCGGCTCTTTACTCAAAAATTGAACTAAAATTTTCCCTTGGTGCTCTGGCTCTGAGATTGAAGAGGTGGTTGGTGACATGGTGCTGGGCTACATGAGAACGTAAGAACAACAAGACTGAGTCAGAGAAAAGGTCCATCTAGCCGAGGGTCCCGTCTTCAGACGGTGACCAATGCCAGGCGCCCCAGAGGGAGTGTATAGAACAGGGAATCATCCAGTGATCCCTCTCTTGTCATCAATCACTGTTGGGCATGGAGAGAGACATTTAACCCTGTCCTGACCTTTCTGTGGTGTGTCACTGTGACAAACTGAAGAATCAGTCTGGCTGTGTCTAGACTGCATCCCTTTTCCGTAAAAGGGATGCAAATTAGTGACATCGCAATTGGAAATGAAGCAGAGATTTAAATCCCCCCCGCTTCATTTGCATAAACATAGCTGCCGCTTTTTTCCGGCTCAGAGCTTTGCCGGAAAAAAGCGCCAGTCTAGACGGGGATCTTTTGGAAAATAAAGCCTTTTCCGAAAGATCCCTTATTCCTTATTTTAAGAGGACACCCTGAATATTAGCTTAAACAAAGACCTGACCCGGATGGGCCACTACCTTCCACATTCTAATGACATAAAAAGCAAAGCACGGGGTACTTAGAATACGTACACCCCCCTCTACTAGCCTAATTTAGCTTGGATGCGCTAACTGACAATATTTTTTCTCCATTAACCCCCTTC
This sequence comes from Pelodiscus sinensis, assembly GCF_052426305.1. Classification (NCBI taxonomy): domain Eukaryota; kingdom Metazoa; phylum Chordata; order Testudines; family Trionychidae; genus Pelodiscus; species Pelodiscus sinensis. The sequence goes on along the minus strand of NC_143052.1, from coordinate 356,282,218 downwards.
TCTTTCTCTCCCCATCCCCTCTCATTCTCTGCTATTTATTTGAAACCTGGACCCTTTAACTCCATTCATCTAAGGAAGTGGGTTGTTCCCACAAAAGCTCATGATGGCGCCATTTTTAAATGCCGGCTTGTTCGAACCCCGTGCCGCGCGGCTACACGCGGCACGGGCTAGATAGTTCGAACTAGCTAGCCATTCCGAACTATCTGTAGTTCGGAATGTTCCACGAGGCGTACAGATAGTTCAGAATGGCTTGCTAGTTCGAACTGTCTAGCCCGTGCCGCGTGTAGCCGCGCGGCACGGGGTTCGAACAAGCCGGCATTTAAAAATGGCGCCGGCCGGCTTATGCAAATAAAGCCCGGGAAATTCAAATCCCGGGCTTCATTTGCACGTTCGGTATGCATACATTACCCCGCTAGTTCGAACTAGCGGGGTAGTGTAGACATATCCTGAGGCGCTGCAGGACTATTCACTGGGTTTTAAGTTTTGTTCAGGTACAGACTAACATGGCGACTCCTCTGGAACTTTTATGCATTTTCTGTCCTTTCAGTTTTTAACAACTTACTGGGACCCATCTGTTTTCACTTGTAACCATTTCAATCATGCTGTTTGTATTAAAACACTTCTGTGTTACTATCTGGTTCAGTGTAAATGATAATGATCTGGGCGGGGAGACAAACAGTGTGCACATCTCTCCGTCAGTGAGTACGAGGGTGAACATCCTCAAGAGCTTTCCTTTTGTAAAAATGTATTCAGAGAAAGATGGATTTTTGTGAGGTGTTGACCCCTTTTGACAGTTGGTTTCTTGGTTTCTTGGATGCTGTTCCCTAGGATTGCATCCTCTCAGAGCTGCAATGGTTCAGTGTGCATTGCTCTTTACAGAGGAGGGGAAGGTTAGTTTGCGGGAGACCAGAGAATCTGATCCAGCAGGACAGGAGGGTGGGGAGATTCAGAGACCAAGAAGGGTGTTAGAGGCATAATCAGCAGACCAGGGCACAGTCCCAAATGCTTTTCAGTGTGCACACCCCATCACAACGGTCTCCCAAAGACTTTTTGCTAGCAAGTTAAAGAAGTTGGGCTTGAAGGAAAGGACTAGCTGGTAGAAAGAAAGCTGGCTGGGTTGTCAGAGTCACTGAGCAGTGATCAACAGCTCAGTCATAGGTGCGCACAGCACATTTCATTAGGGTGTGCACCCAAAGAATTTTTAAAAAATGTACTTTGAGCCCCATTAGCCACACCCCTGACCTTGTTAGCCATGTCCCTGACCCCCACTGGCCACAGCTCTGGAGGTAACACTCTCCAGACAAGATGGACACATGGCTTCCCCTCCCCCAAGGACTTTCCCCACTATCCTCCTACCAATAGGGATTAGTTTGCCCCCCACCCCCAACTCCCCTCATGCAACTATCCTGCAGTTGAATTACCCCAATGTGTGAGACATTAACTGGGGGTGGAGAGGCTGGGGGAAGGGTTCCCTCTAAGAGTTTTCTCCCATGAGCAGAATGAATTTTGTGTTGTGCACCACTACTGAGTTTGTGGCTTGTTTGGATGTGCCAGTGTGGCACCTAAGTTATTAATAAATCTCATAAACCTCTACCTTTTCCCTCTGCTGCCATGTCTCCTCCCCTTGCTCCATCAGCTCCCCTGGTGCCTGCTGCCCCCCAGCCCCTCACCCTCCTCTACTGTCCTGACTCCTGCCCTTCTCACTGCCCTCAGCCCTCCTGTGACCTGCCCCTTCCAACAGCCCTTCTCTCCCCCCTGTGCCCACTCCTCCAGTAGCCCCACTCTGATCATGTGAGCTACCCCTCCTCATCCCCTCTCCTAAAACCTCCCCCTACACACCTGCCCTGCCTCTCTCCTCTGGTGCTGGTCCTTCCCCTGCAGGTGTCTGCCCTTCTGCTTCACCCCCAGAATCCCCTGGCACCTGCACCTTCCCTTAGCCCCGCACCCTCCTGGTGCCTCTCGCTTCCCTCACTGCCCCTGCCCCCTTTTTTCCTGATGCCAACCCCCTCACCACCCTCTGCCCCCATTCCCCTCATGCTCCTGTGCCCTCATACATGCCTTGCTCCATCCCTGCCTTCCTCATGCCCACCCCTTCTCCCAGCACCTCCCCTTCCCCCACTCTAGCCCCCAAAGCCCTTACCCTCTCCTCTCCCAGCATCACCCCGTCCCCCCTCTCACTGACACCTCCCCTCCCGCCCTTTCCCTCATTGTCTCTACTTGGCCCCCTGGCATTTGCCTCTCCTCTACCCTGTCCCTTAGCGCTTACACTCCAGGCCTCTCTGAAGTCATTCGGAATTGATACAACCACCTGGGAATCGCTGGCACAGTCTCATCCACAAGGGATGCCAAGCTCTCGAAACAAGGCACATCTCTGAAGCACAACACAAGCACGTGCTGCGCAAGTCCAAAGCTACCAGCGCAATGATTGCAATGCCTACACACGTCTGCCCGACATGTTCCAGGACATTAGGTGCCCGAATTGGACTGATAAGTCATCTTCGGACACACTGTATCCAGTCTCAAAGCACTTAGTGGTGTTGAGGTCTTCATCGACCACGATGGACAAACAACAACACCCTGTCCCTTAGCGCTTTCCCCTTTCTTCTGCTGACCTGCCCCATTCCTTCTGCACAATCCCCTTCCTCTCCCACCCCTTCCTCTTATTTTCCCCTCTCCCCTCCCCTTCTCTTCCTTACCTTCGGCTTCTGCCTTCCAATTCACAGGGCTGGAGTCAGAGCTGGCCCAAGCTACAGGCTGGCCAGGCCCTAGCTGGGGCGCCCCCGGGGCACTGCGCGGTGCTGCTGGTCTGGGCAGGGGTGTCCCTGGGGTGCCTCGGGGGGGCCATGTGGTGTTGCCGGACCGGGCATAAGGGGCAGTGCTGTGGGGCCTGGAGTGCAAAAATGGCTTGGGCTGGCCAGCATTTGTAGTAGGGCCTCAGCTGCTTCTGGATTTAAATATCCCGGGCTTCATTTGCATGTTCCTGGGCGCCTCCATTTTTAAATCCCCCTTAGTCCGAACTAACTGCCCACAGCTAGACGTGGCAGTTAAACGTTAATTCCAACTAACTCCTTAGTTCGAATTAACTGTTACTCCTCGTGGAACCTTATGTAATGTGTTTGGTCCAGTTTATATACTGCCTGATGTCATAAAAGGAACATTCATGTGTCTTCAAAAGCCATGTGCAAAGGCTGTGAGGTTGCACTTTTGAAACAGAGCTATACAGGTGGCTAATTTAAGGGCATTTCCAGAGATGTATTAAGAGACTTTTCTAAGCAGGAGGTGACCAGTTTCAATGACTGGCTCATAGGGTGCATGAGAGGCCAAAGACAGGCAGCAAAAGTGCTCTCAACACAACTAACGGCACAGCCTAAAGTAGGAAAAAGGCTCATGATCAGAAGACCCGTGAGGCTCTCGTCAGACCTGGAAACCATGTTCGACTTCATGCCCATAGATGCCAATGATGTAACAAAATACAGGAAAAAATTGGAGTGCAATCCCCATGTTGTCGATACTCTCAACAGTCCCAGAGTGCTGGTTCACACTGTCCAGCCTGAACAAGGAGGTCCCGAGAGAGTAACACAGAGTGGGGTCAGGCATTCTCGTCCAACCAGGCTTCATGGCAGGCACAGAGCAGCCTGTCCCAAGGAGACTGAAGCCAATGGGGCAAATCCAATCCTGATGAGAATGGACAGATCCCTCAGACTGACCTGGCTTTACCTGCCAATGGATAAATAGAAAATATGGGTAATCAGCCACCAGTCTCCTGAAGGTCCTCTACAAGGGGATGTAAGGGGGATGTGGGCCCCTCACTAAAACAAAGTGAGAATTTTGTATTGGCCCTTCCCTTGCACCAGAAGGAAGGGGAAAGTCAATGGGAAACCAGGCACCTTACACTGAGATCCTCTGGGTGTAATGGAGAAAGGTGAGCTCTCCCAGTCAGCTTTACTGACAGGCTGGCGGGCCAATGAGAGAGCTGGGCCAGAGCAGGGCAGAGCTAAGGGACGAGCAGGGCCCAGGCTGGGCTGAGAGCAGAGCCACAGCAGCCAGCGTCAGAGCAGCCAGATCCACAACCCAGGCAGCTGAGCTGGCGGTAGAGGAGGGCAGCCCTCACAAGATATGCCAGGGGAGCAGTCCAGGGAGCTGGAGGCAGAGCAGCAGCAGTTCTGGGGCTCGGGACTATCTAGACTTTGCCCTACTTACACATTTTAAGAAGTCCGTTCTTGGAGAGAGAAGTGTCTCCCATCCCCCTCAGTCTTGCAAGAAACTGCCCTGCCTCTCAAACACAGAAGAGAGAGAACCCCCCTCTCTTGCTGTTTGAAATTCCTACCTGCATTGTTATTGGCTGACAACTCAACACTCGGCTAGATACAGGAGACATCAGTTAACCCTTTACTCACTGGGTGCTGGTCAGCATTCCTGATTATGACAGATGCATTAACAGGTGTGTTGTGAGCAAGACACGAGAAGTCATTCTTCCGCTCTACTCTGCTCTGGTTAGGCCTCAGTTGGAGTATTGTGTTCAGTTCTGGGCACCGTGTTTCAAGACAGATGTGGAGAACTTGGAGAGGGTCCAGAGAAGAGCAACAAGAATGATGAAAGGTCTAGAGAACATGAGCTACGAGGGAAGACTGAAGGAACTAGGCTTGTTTAGTTAGGAAAGGAGAAGACTGAGAGGGGACATGAGAGTGGTTTTCAGGTATCTAAAAGGGTGTCACAAGGAGGAGGAAGAAAAAGCCTGTGTCTACACTGGGCCACTTATTCCAGAAAATCAGCCGCTTTTCTGGAATAAGCTGCAAGCTGTCTACACTGACCCTTGAATTTCCAGAAAAGCAACGACGCTCTACTGTACAAAATCAGCCGCTATTCCAGAAAAACTATTCTGCTCCCGCTCGGGCATAAGTCCTTATTCCGGAACACTGTTCCGGAAAAGGGCCAGTGTAGACAGCCCAGTAGTCTTTTCCGGAAAAGCACGTCTACATTGGCCACAGACGCTTTTCCGGAAAAAGGGCTTTTCCGGAAAAGCAGACTGCCAATGTAGACGCTCCTTTTCTGGAAAAACTGAAAACGGAATAGGATTCCGTTTTAAGCAGTTCCGGAAATTCATGCCAGTGTAGACACAGTCAAAATGTTCTCCGTGGCCTCTGAGGATAGAACAAGAAACAGTGGGCTTCAACTGCAGCAAGGGAGTTGTATTTTGGACATTAGGAAATATTTTCTACCTGTCAGGGTGGTGAAATACTGAAATAAATTGCCCAGGGAGGTTGTGGATTTTCCATCTCTGGCGATATTGAAGAGCAGGTTGGCTAGATATCTGTCAGGGATGATCCATGGTGCTTGGCCCTGCCGTGAGGGCAGGGGACTAGACTTGATGACCTCTTGAGGTCCCATCCAGATCTAGAATTCTAGGATTCTAGGATAAATACTGAGTTTCAGAGATGGTATCACACAGGTGAGTGGAAGTGGAAGCCCCTCAAGGTCAGGGCTACCAGTTGTTCCATCTCCAGGATGACTATTTCCTTCTTCTCCTCCTTTCTCTCCCCTGGTCTTCTCCTGGCACCTGGCGTTTCCATGGAAGTTCATAAGCAGGAGACTGAGGCTGTGCTATGAGAAGGGAGTTGGGGTGAGACCCAAAGCAGTCACAAAAGTGAATGGAGAGCCCTGTGCTCCCGTCTGTGTGTCTGGTGCAGCCGCCGCGTAATAGCCATTCCCGCTAGCTCCAGTCTAGCTCCCTCGGACATGTGCTCTGCTCTTTAAGGCCCAGGGAATTCTGGTAACAGCCAGGGCAGGGCTGTGCATTGTCGGCATGTCGCACCCACCTAGCAGCTTTTGTTACCACTTCTAAAAGAACAACAAAAAAAGGAGTAGTCCCGTGGCACCTTAAAGACTGACAACTACATCTGAGCATGAGCTTTTGTGGCCAACACCCACTTCCTCAGCTGACGGAATCCAAGGCTGTGTCCAGACTCAGGGGTTTTTTCGAAAAAAGTAGCCTTTTTTCGAAAAAACTTCACCTGCATCTAGACTGCAGCCGCGTTCTTTCGAAATTAAATCGAAAGAACGCGGCTTTTCTTTCGACGGTGGTAAACCTAATTCCACGAGGAAGAACGCCTTCTTTCGAAAGTGCTCTTTCGAAAGAAGGCGTTCTTGAAAGCAAACAGGCTTTTTAGAAAGAGAGCATCCAGACTCACTGGGTGCTTTCTTTCGAAAAAGCGGCTTGCTTTTTCGAAATTCCGCGTGCAGTCTAGACGCGATCTTTCGAAAGAGGCTTGCAGTCTAGACATAGCCCAAGGTATTTATGTCAGTGCCAGCTGTTCCCTGTCAGTTGTAGAACCTGTGTTTCTGAAACTAATTAAGCGGGCTGGATATGTCCCATTCATAGTTTGGATGTGAAAATGTAGGGCAGGAGAAATTCCCTTTGTAGCGTGTGAACTAGTTCATGTCTCTATTCCAGCACAGGGTGAGAGTGTCACGTCTGTCAACTAATTCCAGTTCAGCAGTCTGTCTCTGTAACTCGGTGGTTAAACCCCTTGGCTGTGTCTACACTGCAGGCTTTTTGAGCAAGAACAGCCGTTTTTGCGCAAGTACACTTACAGTAAAGTGTCGGGCCAAGTCTGTGCCTCAGTTTCCCTGTCAGCATAAAGGGGAGAGGCTCACAGTGATTTTCCTTTGCTGGGTGGTTTGAAGACCCCTCAGTGAAAGGTGCTGCCCAGGGTGATGATAGCTAATGATGAAAATCGCTGATCTCTGGTGCCGTAGTGGCAGGCCATGTGGTTCCTGTCTCCCCACACTCATCCGTCTCTAGATCTCTATTCTCACACTCTGCCTTCATGCCTGGGCATTTACAGGGTACGGCGCCTGTGGAGACCTGTGGATTATCCGCAGTTTTCTTAGTAGTCAGCAATAATTTTTCAATAAACACAAAACACGCAGAGTAGCCAACTCCTCTGACTCGGCCCAGAGCCCAGGAGTTCTCCTCGCCCTTTGGGAAGGGCCTTAATTGCTGTTTACTTCTAAAGCTGGAGAAATAGCCCAGAAGCCGAGCCATGGAAAATGTCACTGGAGAGTCACTGCCTAGAAAGTCTGTTCCACAGCTTCTTTGCATCCGGAGGCCACTTCTCCCCAGAGGCTGTGTGAACCCCCCTGGGACGGCCCAGAGCTGGGTTATAACCAGTGCCCAGCCCTGTGCCGGCTCTCGGCGCGGGACGCTGCTGCAGATGCTGGGCTGAGAGAGGTGCGGGACGCGGCTGCCTGAGGGGGGTTCCCAGGGAAACACGTCCCTCTCAGCACTCACAGGTACCAGCTCTGGCTGGGGGCTCCTCTGCTCGACTAACCCAGTGCACTGTGGGAGTGGTGGGATAGACAGTAAGTCGGGGTCCTTTCTGCTTTGCACAGACACTGAACGTTCTGGGGCCCTTGTGTTACTGGTGAAAATGTCCCTCTTTGCGGACGGCCTCTAGCCCACGGCAGCTGCATTTCAGGTGCAAAGTGGATCCTGTCGGATGAAAGATGCCAGCAGATGGACAAGGCAGGAGAATATTCTCTGGCCATGGCTCAGAGTTTACTCGACTCCCTGAGGCAAAACTCTCCTAGGAGCAAGAACTGAGCCAAGCCCTCAGCAGCCGGCTGTGTGTCACTGCCTAGACACTGTCACCTCCCTCCCCCCCCAGCATCTCCGGGCTCAGGCTGTTAACGGGGGGCTGTATCTGCTGAGTATCTGCTGGGAAGCAGAATCCATCGGTGCCTGCCCTGGCCTCCTTGTAATCCCCCTGCCGGCCTTTGGCTCAGGCACAGCTTGTATCTCCAAATGTTTTCAGTTTGCTTCCTGGTCATTGATGAAAATATCTAATCACACAAGGCCTACAAGTGATCGCTGCAGAGCCCTACTTGAAACAGCCCCATTGGCTGACAGGGGCCCATGGACATCGTCTGTCTGGAATCCCGGAGTGACCAGATGTCTGTCTATTTTGTGGGTGCTCTGATGCTATTGCAGAGTGCACATAGTTGATCTGTCAGGTTTCCCTCTTACATCAAAGGCCTCAGAGAAATCAAAGTCTCTTGCATGTGCGCTGTTCCCTTCTCAGCCAGATGTGCACTCGTATTACTGGAGGAGTTTTCCATAAAGCATGTTGGTGACTGGCATTAACTAATCCCAGACCAGCTTTTCTACTGAGTCCTAACCTGGCCAGTTCTGTCAATGTTTTGGTTAGTTTAATAGTTTCTATTTAACACACGTCTGCCTTTGATTTGCCTTTAAAAATATTCTGGTTCTGCTGCTGCCTGATTGTGCATCTCTGAATGCAAATAACGTGTGTCGTAGATCGGTTAGCTCACAAGTCCCGGGTTTCCAAGTGTCTATGGGTATGTCTACACTAGACCCCTAGTTCAAACTAGGGAGGCTAATGTAGGCATTCAAAGTTGCAAATGAAGCTCGGGATTTAAATATTCTGGGCTTTATTTGCATCTTCCCATTTGGGCTCCATTTTTTAATCCCCTTAGTGTAAACTAACTGCCCGCAGCTATACGCGACAGTCAAACATTAAGTCAAACTAAGTCGTGGAAAGAGGTGTAACAGTCAACTCGAACTAAGGACGTAGTTCAAGTAAACGTTTGACTGCCGCGTGTAGCTGTGGGCAGTTGGTTCGGACTAAGGGTATTTAAAAATGGTGCCTGGATGGGAAGATGCAAATAATGCCTGGGAAATTTAAATCCCGGGCTTCATTTGCAACTTCGAATTCCTACATTAGCCTCCCTAGTTCGAACTAGGGAGCTAGTGTAGACATACCCTACAATAGATGCTGTTTAACAGCCTTATTGACTGTTAGTGGACAAGAATGTATTTCATCACCTCATGTGACATGAGTGCCTCTGAGTGCCTCTTTGTGAATGCACAACAGAAATATTTCGGGAATACGTCGACCTTTCCTGCAACATCAGTGACTTTTCTTTCTCTTTCTAGGAAATGGCAGATCCTTTCTTTCTTTTTTTTTTTAAAGATTTGTTGTGTTCTTTATATAGTTAATAATCTCATTTTGGCTATTCTTAGCTCTGCCGGACATGGATTTCTCACTGTTTCTAATATCCCTTAAAATGTCCACAACGTCCAATGTGTATTGTTTGCTATTGATTTTTCCCTTTTCCCTCATTTTTTCTGTATTGCTTCCCTCCCCTGTGTGCTTGCTGGAAAGAATTTGTTTGAGGTTAGGGGGTTGTATGTAGTCAAGGATTGGCCTGTCCCGCAATGCCTGTGAGAGTGAGGAGTCATTTTCCAGGATAGGTTGAAGATTATCAATGATGCCCTGGAGGGGTTTAAGTTTGGGGCTGTAGGTGCTGACCAGTAGTTTTGTGTTTTTTTCTTTGTTGGGTCTGTCTTGAAGAAGCTGATATCAGGGTACCTGTCTGGCTCTGTCAATCTATTTCTTCACTTTCCTGTGTGGGTATTTAAGTTTTAAGAATGCCTGCTAGAGATCCTGTAGGTTTTTGTCTCTGTCTGTGGGACTGGAGCAGATACGGTTGAATCTTAGGACCTGGCTGTAAACAATTGATTAGGAAATGTGTCTTGGATGGAAGCTAGAGGCATGAAGGTGAGTGTAAGAGTTGGTAGGTTTCTGGTATAAAGTGATGGAAATGTGGCTGTTGTTTAATTGTACTATAGTGTCAGGGAAGCGGATCTCTCATGTGGGCTGGTCTAGGCTGAGAGTGATTGTGGATTGGAAGTTGTTGAAATCCCTGTGGAATTCTTCAAGAGCTTACAGTTCATCTTCAAGTTTGACACAATCAACTCTGGATTAAACAAAGACTGTGAATGGCTCGCTAACTACAAAAGCAGCTTCTGCTCTGTTGGTATTCACACCTCCAGATCAGCTACTAGAAGTGGGCCTCATCCTCCTTGATTGGATCCACCTCGTCATCTCCAGCCTGATCCTGGCCTGCATATTTATTCCTTCCTCTGGAAATTTTCACTACATGCATCTGACGAAGTGGGTCTTTGCCCACGAAAGCTTGTGCTCCAACACTTCGGTTAGTCTATAAGGTGCCACAGGACCCCTCGCCGCTTTTTCTGATAGTTTTTTCGGAAGAGGATTTTCCAAAATTTGGCCCAGTGTAGACAGACCAAATTTCAGAAAATCCTCCTCTTTCAGAAGAACCCTTCTTCCTCGTGGGAGGAAGAAGACAGAGCTTCGGAAGGAGTGTCCATGCTCTTCAACAAAAAAAAAGCAGAACTCTGGTATCATGGAAAAACTCCATAGACTAGACGTAGCCTAACTGATCATACACTTTTTCTTCCTATTTCTTCCTAAGCTATTTTTTCTTCCTTCTCTTTTCCTCCCCATCCTCTGTCTTTCTCTGCTCTTTATTCGTACCCCAGATCCCTAGCTCTATTCATCTGAAGAAGTGGATTGTACCCATGAAAGCTCATGACCCCATCTACATGTTTTGTTAATCTTTAAGATGGTGCAGAACTTTTCATTGTCTTTTAAGTTGTTTTTTCTCCATGAGAAAGTAATCAGTTCCATTCTTTTTTTCCTCTACCATATTCTTCCTTTTTAGTTTCTTCCTTAAGCATTCCCAGGCATTTCAATCTGTCCACACATGGCAGTTCTCATAACCCATCAGGGAAACCTTCCTTCCATCTACTCTGTCCTTCGGAGTGACTGGGTGATCAAAACTGGGGGAATGTCTGGACCACCCCGTTCCTTTGGCACCTGAATAGTGTTAGTGTTGGGCACTAGCTGGTTCCTTTGAGCTGCCAGCAATGACACCCAGGCCTTTCCCTGAGTTGCGTTCTGCTATGGCACATTCACTCCGGTACGTGTCTTGGTTTGGCGTTACCCACTCTCAGGGTATGTCTACACTACCCCGCTAGTTCGAACTAGCAGGGGTAATGTAGTCATCCACAATTGCAAATGAAGCCCGGGATTTGAATTTCCTGGGCTAAATTTGCATGAATCCGGCCGGCGCCATTTTTAAATGCCGGCTAGTTCGAACCCCGTGTCGCGCGGCTACACGCGGCACGGAGTAGCTAGTTCGGATTAGGCTTCTAATCCAAACTAGCTGTACTCCTCGTGGAATGAGGAGTACAGCTAATTCGGATTAGGAAGCCTAATCTGAACTATCTACTTCGTGCCGCGTGTAGCCGCGCGACACGGGGTTTGAACTAGCCGGCATTTAAAAATGGCGGCTCCCCGCTTATGCAAATGAAGCCCGGGAAATTCAAATCCCGGGCTTCATTTGCAATTGCGGATGACTACATTACCCCTGCTAGTTCGAACTAGCGGGGTAGTGTAGACATACCCTCAGATTTTTAGAAACTAAGTGAATTGAGAACTTACTAGAGCAGGGACGCTGAAGCCTGGGAAATAAGGAACAAAGACGTGTAACGAGTATCCACACTTGTGTTTCCCGATGTAGCCTATTCAGGTTTCCTGCATCACAATATAGTGGCTCTACTGACATGTTCGCCCCAGTACGCTTCTTGATTTGGTGTTTCCCCACTCTCACATTTTTAGAAACTGGGTAAATTGGGAACTTACCACAGCAGGGACGCTGTAGCCTGGGCATTAAGGAACAAAGACATATAACGAATATCCACACTTGTGTTTCCTGCAGTACAACACATTGGCATTATTGACACATGGACAATCATAAAATGTGGAATGGGCATTAGTAGGTTGTTCATACCTCACTTCTCTGAACAGTCAAATGTCATTGGTCAGTGTGTGGAGAGTGACCAATACGCTCCACCCATGAGAACAGCCCCCAGCAGTGCATGTCGTGTCTCATACGAACATTGTCTCTCCATCCAGGTATGCTGTGACCATCACCTGAGACCCTGGGTACATACAAGCCATGAGAGGAATATCCATGTGATACTATTCTATATCTGAGTTAGACACTTTCTCCCTTTCTCCATGTCAGATTCCAGCAGAAACAACTTCACCAACCCCTCCACCTTCATCCTGCAGGGCATTCCTGGCCTGGAGACAGCCCATGTCTGGCTCTCCATCCCCTTCTGCACCATGTACATTATAGCCATGTTGGGGAACTTTAGCATCCTGTTCATTGTGAAGATGGAGCCGAGCCTCCATGAGCCCATGTACTATTTCCTCTGCATGCTGGCCGCTACTGACCTGGTCCTCTCTACATCCATCCTGCCCAAAATGCTGAGTATTTTCTGGTTCAATTCCAGGGAGATCGATTTCAGTGCCTGCCTCACCCAGATGTTTTTCATTCACTGCACTTTACTAATGGAGTCTGGGACACTCACGGCCATGGCCTATGATCGCTACGTGGCCATTTGTGATCCCCTCAGACATTCCACCATCCTGACAAACTCCATTGTAGCCAAGATCAGCCTGACCGTGCTGCTGCGTGGTGTCATCCTCACATTGCCCTGTGCCCTCCTGGCAAGGCAGTGGCCATATTGTAGAACCAACATCATTCCTGAGCCATACTGCTCACACATAGGTGTGGTGAGCCTGGCCTGCGCTGACATTCGTGTGAGTAGTTACTACGGCCTCTTTCTCCTACTCTGTGTGATGGGGCTGGATGTGATTTTTATTGCTGTCTCCTATATCGAGATCCTCAGGGCCATCTTCAGACTCCCCACAAAAGATGCCCGGCTCAAAACTATTGGAACCTGTGGCTCCCACTTCTGTGCCATGCTAGCCTTCTACATGCCTCTTCTTTTCATCTCCCTTGTAAACCGCCTGGGCCAGAAAGTACCCCTGCATTTCCATATTTTAATTTCCAACTTGTATGTGTTGATGCCCCCAATGCTGAACCCCATCATCTATGGGGTGAGGACCAAGCAGATCCACAACAGGCTGCTCCGGCTCTTTACTCAAAAGGGTACCTAAGGATTTCTCCTGTTTCTCTGGCTCCGAGACTGAGATCAGACAAGAGCTGGGTGGTGACATGGTGCTGGGCCTTCTTCTGTGAAATTCTGACTGGAGAGTGAAAGTGACATTAAACCCTGTCCTAGCCTTACCATGCTGTGTCTGTGGGACAAACCGAGCAATCGGTCTGTGTTCAACTCATTCATTCATGGGGTTGCCCACTTTCTAATTCCTGGTACCTTGCACCCTGAGGTTCCTTTCCCTGCCCCGTTTATTCCTTCAATATTTCCTTCACCTCTTCCCCCACAATAAAACATTTTCTTGTTGTTCTACCCCCATGCCTCAAACCACCAACCCAGTTACTCAAACGATGATCAGACAATCTCTCTCCAGCCATCCATCTCTCCTTCCTAGATCATCTCCACCTCCCTTCCCTGCCATTGCAATTCCGTGTGCTCCAAGGCTGGGACAGGAGCGTCTCCAGACTGACTAAGAGTCTGGTCTGAGAGCAGGGAGGACACAGCGCTGAAGCTGACCGGCTGGGCAGGAGCAGAGAGGAAAGCTAAGAAGCACGTACAAACCCAGTTGAGGGTTGCGGGAAGAGTTGAGTTGCAGTCAGGCAAAATTATGCTACATCGTGCATGTGGGCCCTAACGCTCTGCTACAAAGCCAGGAAAAATGAGTTCAGTGTGTCATTTCCCTTTTTTATTATTCAATACCTCCCTGCTAGGGAGGGTCCCTGCAGTGGGTGTGGGCTGGGCACTTTTTGGCCTGAGCCAGGTCTTGGGAGGCAGGGCAGGGGATCAGCTTTGAAGCTGGGAGGACAACATCTGAGAGAGACAGAAGGAGAAGCAGGGAAGGAGAACATCACATTGGAGCAGCTGGGACATTCTGTCAAGTTGGCGTCATGGGATCCTCTCCTACTGAGGCTACCTCTGCGGGGGATGGAATTCCACATAATATGAAAAAAAACTGGCAATGGGGGATTAAATCATCAGAAACCTAGATAGCTGGGTTTGGGATGACCGGGAGAACCACTGGTGACTTATGTGCAAAGACTGTGGAACTCTTGAGACATCTCGATAGACATATGTGTATTATCAGGGGAAAGCAGGTGGTACATGCAAGTAGTAATGATGTAGGGAAGCCAAATATAAAAGATTGAAGTCCAGGACCTCCAGAGTAGCATTTTCAGAAACACGTTGGCTGAAACAGGAGTCATAGAACACTAGAACTGGAGGGGTCCTTGAGAGGTCGTCAAGTCCAGTCCCGTGCCCTCAGGGCAGGATCAAGCATCATCTAGACTGGGGTGGGGGGCAGGCAAAAGGGCCTCTGCAGGCTGTATCCAGCCCTCCAAGCGGGTTGATCATGTCTGCAAAGGCCCTGCCTCTCCTCTGCCCCAGGCCAATTAGGGCCTTGGAGGCAGGGGGTAGCGCATGAAGTTTCCTCCGCCCTGCCAGGAGCTGGAGGAGACTTCGCCCAGTCTTCCACCCCCAAGTCCTGATTGGCCTGTGGGAGAAGAGGGAGCATGCAAAGTCTCCTCCCACTGCAAGGGGCATGGGCACCTCTGTGGGGGCAAAGGTACTTCCCCACCCTCAGTCAATCATGATCTGGGGGTAGGGAAGGAGGGAAGTATCCTGGCCCCGCCCCTTCTGGTGTGGCCTGGGGCCACTTCAAAAATTTCTGAAGTGGTCCCTGGAAAAAAAAGTATTGCCCACTCCTGGTCTAGACCATCCCTGATAGATGTCTATTTAACCTGCTCGTAAATATCTTCAATGATGGAGATTCTACAACCTCCCTTCGCAATTTATTCCAGTGTTTAACCGCCCTAATAGTTAGAAAGTATTTCCTAATGTCCAACTTAAACCTCCCTTGCTGGTGTTTAAGCCCATTGCTTCTTGTCTCATCCTCAGAGGACAAGGAGAATATTTTTTCTCCCTCTTCCTTGTGACACCCCGTCAGATACCTGAAACCACTATCGTGTCCCCTCTCAGGCTTCTTTTTTTCAAACTAAACAAGACCAATTCTTTCAGTCTTCCCTCATAGCTTGTATTCGCTAGACCTTTCATCTAGCGAACCTTCTCAGGACCTTCTCCAATTTCTCCACATCTTTCTTGAAATGCGGTGCCCAGAACTGGACACAATCCTCCAACTGAGGCCTAATCAGTGCAGAAGAATGACTCCGAAGCATGAAGATCAACAGATGGAAATGCAGAGTCTCAATGGCTGTGTCCAGACTCAGGGGTTTTTTCGGGAAAAGTAGCCTTTTCCCGAAAAAACTTCCCCTGCATCCAGACTCAAGCCGCGTTCTTTCGAAATTATTTCAAAGAACGCGGCTTTTCTTTCGATGGCGGTAAACCTCTTTTTACGAGGAAGAACGCCTTCTTTCGAAAGTTCCTCTTTCGAAAGAAGGCGTTCTTCAATGTAAATAGGGCTTCCTCGAAAGAGAGCATCCAGATTCGCTGGGTGCTCTCTTTCGAAAAAGCGGATTGCTCTTTCGAAAGATCCGCCTGCAGTCTAGACGCGATCTTTCGAAAGAGGCTCTTTTGAAAGATGCTTTCGAAAGAGCCTCTTTCGAAAGAAGCCTGCAGTCTAGACATAGCCCAAGTGTGGATGAGATTGTAGTAGAAGGTGGAGGGGGTTAGATTTATTAGTAACTTGGGAACTGTTTGAGAAAGGAGAAGAGTATACAGGAAGAATGGTCTCCACATCAAATTCAATGGGACCATATTGGTATCACTTAAAATTACCAGGGTGTCAACTCAGAAGGCCAGGGCCCAACAGGGCTGTAGATTCGCTTCAAGACAGAGTCAATTAGGATAGTTGCTTTTATTAATCTCACTATGTGACTACTGTTATAGGCTTAATACTGCCAGATGGCTACACAGCTACTGCAAAGTAATACATGAATAAGTACAGGCAGAGCAATGCATAAAAACGAGCAACAGGCACTTGGAAATGCTTACGCCCCTTCAGTCCGCAAGGAGTCCTGTTCTAGTCACCGAGTGTGACTAACCGGGCCGGGTCTGGGCACAGCTGAGGGCATCTTCTCAGGGCAAATTGCTCAAACTTGGGGCTCCTTACAGCCCCAGACTAGAGACCTTCCCAAACAGGCCACAAACCAGTCACACCGAGCACTACAGCTTCCAATCTGTCCATCCAGAAGCCTCACAAGCAAAACCCCTCAGACACCTGAGCTCTTCCTGTGACCAGGGCCTAGCACACAAATGAGGGGTTATACAACCCAATCTCACCTACCTCAAATGGGTTCGTCTGGTCCCAAGAAACCAGCTACAGGTCCCAATCAATTTACACTCTGGATCTTAACCACAAGATCATGCTGAGCCAATCCGTTACAATCTAAAATCTACTGAATGAAAGAAAAGCAGGAGAGTCAGGTTGTTAAGGAGAATACATCACATGCACCGAATCACCAAGTTCTCATTGCAGGCTCTTAGCAGAGATGTTACAGCCTGCTGGCTTATAAGTCTCTGGTGCACATCCTATCTCAGGATGGGTCCACGGTTCTTTCCGGCTCCTTGTTCCCTGCAAGGCTGCGTTTGGGATCAGGAGCTGAACTGAAGACCAGATGGAGATTTCCACATGGCACTTATATACTTCTCCTGGCATCTTCCTGGCCAGAGTAGGTCACATGGTTCAGGGATCCATCCTTGTATCACATGCTTTGTGCCAACTTTTGGGGTAACTCCCCCCCCCATGGGTGCAGCAGTGATCTTTAGAATCCAATAACGTGACACCTCGTACCCGGCCACAGTGGATGTGGCTCCAGCTGGGGGGATCCAGGGCACCTTCCAAGGTTTAGGTCCCTGGTGAGACTCAGCAGGCATGGGACTCCCTACACCAGCTATGCTTCAGTTGTTTACTGGGTATGCGTGTGCTTGGCTCAACGCCATTCTTGTCACTCTTATGACAGCCAGTTCTCAGCTTTCCCTGCTTGCTTGCTTACCTCAATGAGGGACAGCAAAGCATTTTGTCTCTGCGCGCTCTGGTTGCCCTCACTCGGGACACCACAGCACTCTGCAACATGGAGCCAGAGCTGCCCCTGGGCACTCTGGTGCTTCTTTTTGATGCGTTGCTGTGAGCCTGGCTGCACTTTCTGCAGGATGCCATCCGGGAGGTCCATCGGGGGGCTGTCAGTATCCAGGAGGCCCTGCAGGAGAGCTTCCACCCCGAGGAGCACTAAGAGCCTCCCTGGTGTGCCCCAATGGGGGCTTGTGCCTCATTCCTCCCTCATGTCCTTCCACTTACTCCTCCCTAACCCCCCTTCCTTATGTCAAATAAATTACATGTATTTTCATGAACACAAACTCTCTTTATTTAACAAAACTGGGGGAGAGGAGAATGAAACTCTGGTGAGACTGGGAAAAGGAGGCAGGAGAGGGGAGAAGAGAGGGTGGGAGAGGGGAGGGGGAAACCTGGGAGGAGGGAGCTGGAAGGGAGACGCAAGGAGAAGAAGGGGGAGGGGAAGCTCAGGGCTCAGGTTTGGGGGTCTCACTGAACCAACTTGATTTTCATGCTAACCTGCTCCTGGGTTCGCATGTGACCTTTGGTGGCCAGGCTGGCAGCTATCCTGCCATAGACGGCCACATTCCTCCATCTAGTGCAGAGATCATGGATGTTGGGGGCATCCCCCCTGAACCTGAATAAGGTCCATGATCTCCACCCTGGATCAGCACCTGCTTTCTCCTGGCCCTGGCAGGCTCCTGGGAGCAGGCAGACTGCTCCTGGGGAGCGGTGGAGGGCTGGGCTGCCAGTGGTTTGCTGGCTCATGTTTTGGGGCCACTGGGTCAGGGGCAGTGACTGTTGGCTCTGGGCTGGCAGGCTTGGAGCTGGCATAGGCACTGTGGCCAGAGTCAACCCCTTTAAGGGCTCTGGGGAGGAGGGAGGGAGAGGAGTGTTCTTGGCTGAGGCTGGAGTGGCCACCAGGGCAACCAGGGAAGTCTGGAGGCCCCCTATTTCGAAATAAGTGTCTACTCAGCACTTATTTCAAAATAGCTATTTTGAATTTGGCATTATTCCTCATGGAATGAGGTTTACCAAATTCAAAATAAGCACTCCGCTATTCTGAATTAATTTTGAAATAGAGGTTTGGCTTTGGAGACACTAGTAAAGTTATTTTGAAATAACTTTGCTATGGAGACATACCCTTATAAGTCTGAGTAAGGAGAGGATGGAAGATGATAAAATTCACTTAGGAGGAGTAACAATCAAATGAAAAATATCCCATTCAATATCATCGCATAATGGCTGACTGATGAAAAAGTGACAATTTGTAAAGTGTTTATATACAAATGCTATAAATTTAAACAAGAAGATGGATGATCTAAAGAGCCTCTTATTCAATGAGGATATTGATAAAATAGGCAACACAGAACCTGATGGAACGAGGACCATCAATTAGGCAGAGTAATACCTAGGTGCAATATTTTTTGGAAAGAGAGAGGAGTTTGAGCTGATGTGGGAATGGGAATAGAGGTGAAAGAAAGATTGAATGAAAGGAAGTAAAAACCTGAAAGGAACCAAACTGTCCAATAAAATCTATTTGGATAGTTATTCCATGCTCCAATAATACTACTTTAGTAGCAGCAGGTATATCATAGATCAAGTGTCCAGAATGGTGATAGTGATAGTGATAGTGAAATGGTGTGGGAGATTAGAAAGGATATACAAATGATACCATGGAGGAATTAAATTATCCCTATATTGACTGGGTCCATGTCACCTCAGGTCGTGTTGCAGAGATAAAGTTTCTTGACTCCTTCCATGACTCTTTCTTGGATCATCTAGTCCTTGAACCCATGAGAGCAAAGGCAATTCTTGATTTTGTCCTAATTGAAGTGAAAATATTGAATTTCACAAAGGGGATCTACACCTGAGCCCCAGGCTAACAGACACTGCTAGAGAACCCAAAAAGTGCCACTAAGTGCTGATCACCAACATAAAAGAAACAGTGAGAGACAAGACCGTGTCCTCTGAATAGAGCAACTTAAAACCCAGTGAGGGAAATGCAAAGAACCATAAACTCTGACAAGCAAAGTGTGAAACTATCCGAGTGTTTGTCGGGCGCAGCTGCTGCTTAATAGCCCATTCCCAGAAGCCCCGAACTAGTTCCCCTGAACTTGTGCTCTGCTTTTAACACCCAGGACACACTTCTACCAGCCAGGGCAGTGCTGTGCACGACGGCTGCCTCACATGCAGCCCCCTTGGTGGTGTGTTACACAACCGGCTGCGTCTAGACTGGCAAGTTTTTCTGCAAAACCAGCTTCTTTTGTGGAAAAACTTGCCAGCTGCCTACACTGGCCGCTTGAATTTCCACAAGAACACTGACGATCTCATGTAAGATTGTCAGTGTTCTTGCGGAAATACTGTGCTGCTCCCGTTCGGGCAAAAGCCCTCTTGTACAAATGCTTTTGCGCAAGAGGGCCAGTATAGACAACACGGTATTGTTTTGCACAAAAAAGCCCCGATGGCGAAAATGGCGATCGGGGCTTTCTTACGTGAAACCGTGTCTAGATTGACGCGGACGCTTTTCTGCAAAAAGTGCTTTTGCGCAAAAGTGTCCGTGCCAATCTAGACGCTCTTTTCCACAAATGCTTTTAACAGAACAACCTTTCCGTTAAAAGCATTTGCGGAAAATCCTGCCCGTCTAGACGTAGCCGGTGTGTTTGTCTTGTCTACTCGATAAGCTACTTAGTGACGGGGCTGGGTGTTCGTGAAGAGCCCGGCACAAAGGACTCTGCACTGGAGCGAGGCCTCTGGAGGGTTTCACCATCCATATAATGCTCATAACAACTCAGTAGACCAACCTCGCCCCCTTCCCTTTGGCTACACACAGAGGTCAAATCATGCTTTCCAGCTAGTCACTTGTGCCCTGGTGGGCACAACCCCTTTGTCGGGCCGAGACAGGAATCTGTTCTGTCCCGTTCCAGCGCTGACAGACCCAGGGGCTCCGCACAGAGAAATGCCCCCAATTAGCCTACGTGTACTCTTGTTCCAGGGCAGATGTAGGGAGATTGGAGACACCTTCACCCCTGGAGTAGCCCCCAGATGCTCTCCATTCACAGGACCATTTGGTTGGTGTTTTACTGAGTCTATTCCCCCGAAGTGACCCCAGTCGCTGTGTGGGTGGGCAGGTCTCTGAGTGGGAGGGGAAGTGGTTTCCTAGGGTTCACCCCTTCCAGGAATGGGGAGCTCACAGACTCCATCTTCTTTTGGATTCTTCAGGTTCCCCTTGATCTGTTCAGGCCGCTTCCCATCCAACACACAGCCTCTGCCAGAGTTGGGGTCAATTTCCTTCTTGGCGTGATGACAACACCGTGGTTACAAGAAAGTCTGGACACCTGGTTCTGTCTGTCATCCTGACACTCAATCTCTGTGTGACAATTCTGGGTCTCAGTTTCCACATCTGTATAAAGGGGATAGTCTCATAGGGACTTTCTTTTCCTAAATGTTTTGACGACCCTGCAGTGAAAGGCGCTGTTACTGTCGTGAATCACAGCTCTCTGGTCCCACAGGGTACCTCTACAGAGCAGGGCAAAAGCTGAATAGAGCTACATCAATTGCGCAGATGAAGTCAACGTAGCTTAATTCGGCTTTTGGCGATATAACAGCTTGCTGTGTAGACGTGCGCTATGTTATTTCAAATTAACATCCGTTATTCCGAAATAACACGTTGCGTAGATGTATCCTTAGGGACAGTCCCATGTGCCTGCAGAAATTGGCTTTCACTCCCCACAGTCATCTGACTCCAGATCTGTATGTTCAGTCTCCACCGATCATACCTGGGCATTTAAATGGTACAAGAGCCTATGGAGACCTAGGTATTACCTGCATTTTTCTTAATAGTCAACAACATTTTTACAATATACACAAGTGCACAGAGCAGCCAACTCCTCTGGCTCACCCAGGGTCCAAGCGTTCTCATCTCCCCTTGGGAAGAGCCCTTAATTGCTGTTTACTCCTTAAGCTGGATAAATAGCCCAGAAGCCCAGACATAGAAAGAGTCACTGGAAAGTCATCAGCTAGAAAATCTCTGTTCCCCAGACTGTTTGCATCCAGATGCTGCTTGTCCCCCAACTGCTGCATGAACCCCACTGGGATTGCACAGAGCTGTATTATAACCAGTGCACACCCTTGTGTTGGCTCTTGGCAAGGGACGCTGCTGCAGATACTGGTCTGGGAGAGGTGTGGGATGTGGCTGCCTGACGGGGATTCCCAGGGAAGACACGTCCCTCTCAGCACTCAGCTCTAGCTCAGGAGCTAACCTCCTCCACAAAGCAAGGTGGGTATGGGACAGAGTAAGTCGGTGTCATTTATGCTCTGCACGGGTACAAAACCAATTAGGGCCCTTGCCCCAGGAGTTTTATTCCAGTGTTATTGTATAAAATGTCCCTCTTTGTTGATGGCCTCTAGCCCAAAGGCAGCTGCGGCTAGAGGCCATCAGCCAAGTGGGCTTTTTAGGATGAAAAATGCTAGTAGATCAATAATAAACAGCAATATTCTCTGGCCATGGCTCAGAGTTGACTCAGACCCACTGAGGCAAAACTCCCCTGGGAGCAAGAACTGAGTCAGGCCCTCAGCAGCCGGCTGTGTGTCACTGTCCAGACACTGTCACCTCCTCCCCGGCATCTCAGGGCTCTGGCTGATCTGCTGGGAAGCAGAATGGTTGCTCGGCCAGTCCCTCCCCAGCCGCTAGCAGGGCCTGGCGTTCTTCTGGCCTTGTGGAACCTCCTCAGATTTCCTTTGTCTGCAGCCTGCATGTGACTGTATCAAACACTGTGTGCGCACGGGCCCCGCTCAGCCAGCGCTCTGGATCCATCGGTGCCTGTCCTGGCCTCCTCCTTGTGACCCCTCTGCCGGCCTTCAGCTCAGGCACGGATTTTATCTCCAGATATTTTCCATTTGCTTCCTGCTCATTGATGGAAATATCTAATGGCATCGGGCGCACATGTGATCCCTTCAGGACCACGCTAAAAACAGCCCCGTTGTTGGCTGACAGGGGCCCTTTGACAACAGCTGTCTGGGATCTGGGAGTGGCCAGATTTCAATGCATTTTGTGGGTGCTCTTCTGGTATTGCAGAGTGTGCATTTTTGATCTGTCAGGTTTCCCTCTTACATCAAACACCTCAGAGAAATCAAGGTGTATTGCATCTGCCCTGTTCTCCTTCTCATCCAAATGCAGTTCCCTTTCTCACTCATATTAATGAATGATTTTTCCATGAAGCATATCAGTGACTAGCATTAACTAAGCCCAGACCAGTTTTTCTATTGTGTCGTAAACTGGTCAATTCTGTAAATATTCAGGGTTTTTTTTAATACGATCTATTTAACACACATCTGCCTTTTATTTGCCTTTACATAAATTCTGGCTCTGATGCTGCCTGATAGTACACTTCTGGTGCAAATAGGGTGTCTATATGATAGATTAGCTCACAAGTCCTGGCTTTGTGACCTCAAGTTTCTATTTTAGATGCTGTTTAAAAGCCTTGTTGACTGAAAATAGATGGGAATATATTTCATCGCCTCATCTTACAGCAGCCCATGTCAGGATGGCCGAGGGGTCTAAGGTGCCAGACTCCAGGCTCCGTGCTTCCTCTATTTGGCAAATGTCACTGCGGAGCCTTTGGCCATTATCTCTGAAAACTCGTGGAGATCGGGAGAGATCCCAGATGACTGGAAAAAGGCAAATGTAGTGCCCATCTTTAAAAAAGGGAAGGAGGACAATCCAGTGAACTACAGCCTTATCTCAGTCCCTGGAAAAAATCATGGAGAGGATCCTCAGAGAATCCATTTTGAAGCTCTTGGAAGTGGACATGGGGAAGTCGGTGAATGTGATATACCTTGACTTTAGCGAAGGTTTTGATATGGTCTCCGCAATATTCTTGCTAGAAAGTTAAGGAAGAATGGATTGGATAAATGGACTGTAAAATGGATAGAAAGCTGGCTAGGCTGTCGGGCCCAACGACTAGTGATTAATGGCTCAATGTCAGGTTGGTGTTTGGTTTCTAGTTGAGTGCTCCAAGGATTGGTTTAGAGCCGGTTTTGTTCAACATCTTTATTAATGACCTGGATGAGGGGCTGGATTGTACCCTCAGCAAGTTTATGGATGACACTAAGTTAGAGGGAGAGTAGATACACTGGAGGGCAGGGATAGGGTCCAGAGTGACCTAGATTTAATTAGAGGATTGGGCCACAAGAAATCTGATGAGGATCAACAAGGACAAGTGTAGAGACCTGCACTTGGGATGGAAGAATCTCAAGCATTGTTACAGGCTGGGAACCGAATGGCTAAGTAGCAGTTCT
Organism: Pelodiscus sinensis; assembly: GCF_052426305.1. Lineage (NCBI taxonomy): Eukaryota > Metazoa > Chordata > Testudines > Trionychidae > Pelodiscus > Pelodiscus sinensis. The sequence goes on along the minus strand of NC_143052.1, from coordinate 356,259,059 downwards.
GCAGAAAAGAACCTGAGGATTACAGTGGATGAGAAGCTGGATGTGAGTCAACAGGGTGCCCTTGTAGCCAAGAACGTGAATGGAATATCGGGTTGCATTAAGAGGAGCATTGCCAGCAGATCCAGAGAAGTGATTATTCCCCTTTATTTGGCTCTGCTGAGGCCATATCTATAGCATTGCAACCAGATCTGGGCCCCCCCCCCAATATGGAAAGGATGTGGATGCATTGGAGAGAGTCCAGTTAAGGGCAACCAAAATGATGAGGGGGCTGGAGCACATGACCTGTGAGGAGTGGCTGAGGGATTTGGGTTTGTTTAGTGTACAGAAAAGAAGAATGAGGAGGGATTTGATAGCAGCCTTCAACTTCCTGAAAGGAGGTTCCAGAGAGGATGGAGCGAGGCTGTTCTCAGTAGTGACGGATGGCAGAACAAGGAGCAATGGTCTCAAGTTACAATGGGAGAGGTCTAGGTTAGATATTAGGAAAAACTATTTCACTAGGAGGGTGGTGAGGTCCTGGAATGGGTTACCTAGGGAGGTGGTGAAATCTCCATCCCTAGAGGTGTTTAAGTCTCGGCTTGACAAAGCCCTGGTTGGGTTGATTTAGTTGGGATTGGTCCTGCCTAGAGCAGGGGGCTGGACTTGACCTTCTGAGGTCTCTTCCAGCTCTATGGTTCTATGATTCTATGATTCTACTACAACCAGTTCTGTCAACAAAGCAAGCCGCTTTTTTGACAGAGTCTAGACACTCTCTTTTGAAAAAGCACAGTGTGGATGCAATAGCACATTTTTAGACAGAATTCTGTCGAAAAAAAGGCGTTATTCCTCATAAAATGAGGTTTACCACCATCGACAAAACTGCCGCGTTCTGTCTACTTACTGTCAACAGAACATGGCAGTAGTTTAGATGCAGGTATAGTTTTGTCGACTAAAGTCCATTTTTGTCGACAAAATCCTGTAGTCTAGACACACCCTAATCATTTCCAGACATTTCCATCTGTCCACATATGGCAGCCTCCCCTGCTCTTATAGCCCATCTGAGAAATCCTCTTTCTATCTGTTACGTCCTTCAGAGTGACCGTGGGTATGTCTACACTGTGGGGGTTTTCCAGAATACTGGAGGTACCCCGGAAAAACTGCCACATCCAAGGAACATGTTTGCTCTTCCACTTTTTTTTGTGAGTAGAGCAAACACTCTCTTTCGGGGAGCCGTGAATTCCTCGTTCTATGAGGGATAAGGGCTCCACTGAAAGAGGAGTCTTTTCCACAGTTCAGGCCCATCTAGACTGAGCCAAATAGCAGAAAAACCTCTTCCGGGAAAGCGATCGGAAAAAGCTATGTAAATTGGGGAGCACAATTTCTGTATCTTTTTCTGAAAAAAACCTATAGTTTAGACCAAGCCTGGGTGAGCAAAACTGAGGGAAAGTCCAGACCAGGTATTTCTCCACCCCATTCTGTTGGCACCGGAACAGTGTTTGTGTTGGGCACAGTTCTGCATCTCTAGCTGTTTCCATTGAGCTGCCAGTGATGACGCCCAGGCCTTCCCCTGAGGGGTGTTCTGGTTGGGATGTTCCCCCGGTATGTGTCTTGGTTTCTTATTTCCTCACTTTCAGACTTTTAGCAACTGGGTGAATTGGGAATTTATCAAAGTTTGGACTCTTTAGCCTTGGCGTTAAGGAATAAAGACGAATAATGAGAATTCACTTATGTTTCCTCCTGGTGCCTATTCAGGTTTCCTGCATCGCAACAGATAGGAACTAAAGATACGTGGAGAATCATAAAATGTGGAATGGGCATTGGTAGGCTGTTCATACCTCACTTCTCTGAATAGTCAAATGTCATTGTTCAGTGTGTGGAGAGTGACCAATATGCTCCACACATGAGAAAAGCCTCCAGCAGTGCATGTCGTGTCTCAAATGAACATTGCCTTTCCAGTCAGGAATTTGTGCTGTGACCTTCACACAAGAGTCTGAGTACATACAAGAAGTCAAGGGAACGTACATGTGAGACCGTTCTGCTTCAGAGCTGGACAACTTCTCCCTTATTCCATGTCAGATTCCAGTACAACAAACTTCACCAACCCCTCCACCTTCATCCTGCTGGGGATTCCTGGTCTGGAGGCATCCCATGTCTGGATCTCCATCCCCTTCTGCACCATGTACATCATAGCCATCTTGGGGAACTTCACCATCCTGTTCATTGTGAAGAGAGAGTGTAGCCTCCATGAGCCCATGTACTATTTCCTCTGCATGCTGGCCGTCACCGACATGGTGCTATCCACGTCCATTGTGCCCAAAATGCTGAGCATCTTTTGGACCAAAACAAGGGAGATCAATTTCAATGCCTGCCTCACCCAGATGTTCTTCCTTCACTGCTCTTCAGCAATGGAGTCTGGTATATTCATAGCCATGGCGTTGGATCGCTACGTGGCCATCTGCCATCCCCTGAGACATTCCACCATCCTGACAAACCCCGTGGTGGCCAAGATTGGCCTGGCCATGCTGCTGCGTGGTGCCATGCTTGCCTTGCCCTGTCCCTTACTGGCCAGGCAGTGGCCATATTGCAGAACCAACATCATCCCTGAGCCGTACTGCTCACACATTGCCGTGGTGAAGCTGGCTTGTGCTGATATTCGTGTCAGCAGTTACTACGGCCTCTTTGTGCTATTCTGTGTGTTGGGTCTGGATGGGATTTTTATCGCTCTGTCCTACACCCAGATCCTCAGGGCCATCTTCAAACTCCCCACCAAAGATGCCCGGCTGAAGACTTTTGGGACCTGTGGCTCCCACATCTGCGCCATCTTAGCCTTCTATGTGCCTGGTCTTTTCATATCCCTTGCAAACCGCTTTGGCCAGAACATGCCCCTGCATTTCCAAGTTCTCATTTCCAACTTGTACCGCTTGATGCCCCCCATGCTAAATCCCATCATCTATGGGGTGAGGACCAAACAGATCCGTAACAGGCTGCTCCGTCTCTTTGCTCAAAAGGGGACGTAAAGTTTTCCCTTGTTGCTCTCATTCTGAGACTGAGATCAGAGAAGAGCTGGTTGGTTGCATGGTGCTGGGCCTTTTTCTCTGAATTCCTGTTACTTTAAGTTTGTAATTCACTTTGCGTGGCCTGTTTGCACTTGTAGCCACTGAAATCCTACTGCCTGTACTTAATAAAATCCCTTTATTTACTATCAAGCCCAGAGTAACTAATTGTTGCACATTCCCCTTTCATTGTTAAAGGGGGCTTACCTGGATGATGTAGTTGGGGTTCTGATCCCATTTGGGGAGCGCTTTCCCTGGACGCTGAGCCCTAAACTGCATTTTCCTCAGACAGGAAAAGGTTCAGTATCCGTATTGCTCTGTGGTGGTGGTGTTCATGTGTTGGGGGAGGGGGAGAGAACAGTGAACTCAGCTGTGTGGGGGGTGACTAAACTACAGGGTTTTGTCGACACAAGTGGACTTTTGTCGACAAAACTATACCTGCGTCTACACTACCGCAGAGTTCTGTAAACAGTAAGTCGACAGAGCGCGGCAGTAAACCTCATTCTACGAGGAATAACGCCTTTGTCGACAGAGTTATGCCAAAACCCGGTGCTATTGCAGCCACACTGTGCATTTTCAAAAGAGAGCGTCTAGACGCTCTGTCAAGAAAGCGGCTTGCTCTGTCAACAGAACTGGCTGTCGTCTAGACGCTCTTTTTTTCGACAGAGGCTTTGTTGACAGTATCTGTGGGACTGAGGACTCAGATCCTTTCACTAGTGAGTTCTACCAGGGTGGTGTCTATGCAAGGAAAGTTCCCAGTGAAAGAGTTTGCCCTCTTCTCTCTCTAAGGAGTGGGTCAAAGCACTCGCCTCATATTTCTCTGAAGGTGAAACTTTTACCTGTGGAATGTTTCACTCTTTTGAAGCTCGCTGGGATCTTTACATTTCTGCATCCATGTGTAATAACCTGAGGGTGGCTGAGTCTCCCTACAGGCAGCACAGCCCTGCCCCTGTACGATCTGCCACGCAGCACCTCTGTGCCCATGAAAGAGAGCTCTGTTGCCAGCACCATTCCCCCTCCTACCCCACAAGGAGCTGCTCCTGCTGACCCAGTGCGGTCCATGGTTGACCAGGGGGGTGTTTTTTCATACCCCTGACTGACAAAGTGCGACAAAGCTAAGTCTGAACTGCCGTGGGAAAGGTGCAATGTTCTGCTGGGCTCCTTGGGGCCCAAACCCAGCTCCTGTCAGTCACAGAGCTCCAAGCACCCAGAGCAGCCAATTCCTCGGACTCAGCCCAGAGCCCAGGAGTTCTCTTCTCCTTTTGGGAAGGCTCCTTAATTGCTGCTTACTGCTCCAGCTCGATAAATAGCCCAGAAGCCCAGACATGGAAAGAGTCACTGGAGAGTCACTGGAGAGTCACTGCCTAGAAAGTCTTTGTGCTCCAGCTTGTTTACGTCCAGATGCCGCTTCTCCCCCAGAGGCCGAGTGAACCCCACTGGGACAGCCCAGAGCTGTTTTATAAGCAGTGCCCAGCCCTGTGTCGGCTCTCGGCGCGGGACGCTGCAGCAGACGTTGGGTTGAAAGAGGTGCGGGATGCGGCTGCCTGAAGGGGGTTCCCAGGGAAGACACGTCCCTCTCAGCACTCACAGGTACCAGCTCTGGCTGAGGGGCTCCCCTGTTCCACAGCCCAAGATCAGATCAACAGTAAGTCTGGGTCCTTTCTGCTTTGCACAGACATAAACATTCTGGGGTGCTTGACACAGAAAGGGTGAGTTTTATTCCAGTGTTATTGGCTAAAATTTCCCTCTTTGAGATGGCCTCTAGCCCCAAGGCAGCTGGACTTCACTTGCAAAGTGGACCTTTTAGGATGAAAGGTTTTAGTAGATGGACAATACAGGAAAATATTCTTTGGCCAGGGACCATACTTCACTCAGCCCTCACTGAAGCAAAACTCCCTTTGGAATTAGACCTGAGTAAAGAGCTCAAGAGCCAGCTGTGTGTGAATGCACAGACACTGTCAGCCGATGGTCAGGGCAGTGTGTGTGTGTGTGTGTGTGTGTGTGTGTGTGTGTGTGTGTGTGTGTGTGTGTGTTACATCTGAGTCCCGTCACAGCGGGCAGCCTTAGGGAAGACCGACGGGCACCCCGAGAAGTTTAACGTCCGTGTCTTTGACAACTAGGACCAGGTTCCTTCACGGTAGGCAGCCAACAGGCTGACAGATGCCTCAGAGTTTACAGGGAGAGCTTATTACACCTCAGACTTTGACTGCTAGGATACATGATCCCTTCGCAGCAGGCAGCCTAGGGAAGGCTGACACACGCCCCTACGGATCTGTCCCTTGGAAGCATCATGATCCAAACGCCCAGCTCTGCCTGTATCTGTCCCTTGTGACCGGCTGGAGTTCTTTTAAATTGTGCTTGGTTCTGTTACAGCAACTGAAGGAGTCAGGTTAAAAGCTTAAACAGTTACAGGTTTATTAAAGAAGGTTATAAATCATATGGTTACAATGGCTATTGCTCTATTTCTTAACTGCTAGCAAATACAGATCTTAAAAATGTTTACAAAGAAAATAAAGATAGAAAATAGAAATAATGGTACCAAGTGACAGCTTAATCTTTAAAAAGCTCTAAGTCTATGTGTACACTTAAGACAAAGGACCACATCCAGGTACAATTTTTACCCCCTTCTGTGCCTCTCGACTCCAGCGTATCAGGCCAGGGCCGGTCCCTCAATTCCTAGGAAAGACGAATACGAGGTGGGCGTCCCCGTGGAATCTCGGGAGGTCAAACACCTAACCCGACCAGCAGATAGATGGTAGATTGACACTCAGAGAAAATGCGCTGCTGGACCCATCTATATACCCATAGGGGCCCGTATCCTCTTTCTTATCTAAGATGCCAAATTGTACTCGTCCATCTTTGTGATGCCAGTTCTTACAAGGGAGTTTCAACTTAATTTACACTTGCAAGAGAGATAACTAAATTCTGAGTACTGGACATTCTTTACTGGGTGAGAGATTCCTCCCCCCGCGGACGGATGTGTGTTCACATCAATATGGGTTTCAGTCAAGGCAGTTCTCGCAGCCTCGAGGTCAACAATTGGTGTATCTCTGTTTACAGCCATCCACGGTCACAGCAGCCAGCATATCCGGGCCTTTTGTCAAGGCATCAAAGACTATGCTGATTTTACTGCTCTCTCTCTATGCCCGGTGTGCTCCAGGCAAGCAAAGATGGATGTTACGGGGAGAGGGGGTTCCTGTCTGGCTACAGACCCTGTCATCTCCTCCTCTCAGATCTCAGGGATCTGGGTGTTAATGGAAGGCTGTTTCCTGACTTGTATCTGCTGGGAAGCAGAGGGATGCTGGGGCACAACCCTGGTAAACATTTTACAACATGGGCCAGACATCTTCTTCCCTGGCTTAACTGGCTTCTCTGTGATGCCTGAGACTTTCAAAAAGAAATAAGCCAGACGCAGACACCCAGGGTGGGGAATTTCAGGCAAAGTAGCTAAAGTTCCGCCCATTTATAAACTGAAAAAGAATTTGTTCAGTGTTGAAGTTGTCAGGCAGCCTTAACTAAATATCACGACACCAAGATCACCAGCAATGTCCCATCCATTTTCTCCAATACTGTCAGTGGCAGGAGGTTGCACAGGCAAATAGATATTTTGTGAACAATTTTCTTCAGTGTTTTATGTTCGGAATTTCAATGCTCCCTTGACTGTGCGCCATGAAACACAGTACACAGAAATGCCTGATCTACTTCTTTTGTTACTAGATTCATAGGGTGTAAGGGTTACTGTGTCTGAATTTCTGTATAACACAGGCCATGACATTTCACCCAATTGTCCCTCTTTTGAGCCACATGATTTGTGTTTGACTAAAGCTTTGTCTAAACTAGGATTTTGCCTGATAGAATCACAGACCCACGGGTGAGAAGGGAGGAAACTCAACTCAGCAATGCTATGCACTGTGTCAGGATCTCTCAGACACTCCAGCTGGCTGGCTCCTGCTCTTATCTCATATCCAACCTCCACCGAACAGAATAGCCACTCAAATACCTCACTTCCTTAACTGTAAAAACTTAAAAAACAACGGATAGTCCTGCAACACCTTAAAGACGAACAAAACATGTCGATGGGAGCATGAGCTTTCGTGGGTACAACCCACTTCTTCAGATCAAAAGCTCATGATCCCCTCGACATGTTTTGTTTGTCTTTAAGGAGCTGCTGGACTATTTGTTGTTTTTTTAGTTTTTCTAGTTACAGACTAACTCTGCTCGCCCTCTGAAGTTCCTTAACTGAGTCGATGCAAATATGAAGATCCCGCAGCACCCTGGCCTGCAGAGTCCACCAAAGATGCTGTTAAACTCTTGTAGCTCTGAACCACACCAAGAGCCTCACACCCAGCCTTGATGCTGAGGCTGCATGGAGATCCACAGAGAGCCCTTTGACTGCACAAAACGCACCGCGCCTGCTTGATGCCATTAAGGAAGCACTGGGGCAGACTGAGTTGTGTCAGGCCATCTCATGGGAGATGTGGGCAAACCCTCTATAAATGGAAAATGAGGCCAATAGCTTTATGGGATGGTTACCGGGGACACACAACAGACAGGTCATCTCTGAGTGTCCCCTTCGTTCTTTTCTGGGGGGGCTATTCTCCAGTTGACTGCTGGGGCGTTGTGCTGGCTACTAAACTCCAATATAAACTTGTGGTCATTGCTACCTACCCAAGCCATAGGAAAGGAGGAGCAGTGTCCCTAGGTTCCATAACACAATGCCCCATTCTGTGGTGGAGCCTGCATTGCCTGTGTGTGATTGTATTACACGTTGTGTGTGCACGAGCCCAGCTTGGCTGACACTCCGGATCCATCGGTGCCTGCCCTGGCCTCCTCCTTGTAACCCCCCTTCCGGCCTTTGGCTCAGACACAAGTTTTATCTCTAAATATTTTCCATTTGCTTCCTGTTCATTGACACAACTATCGAATCGCATGAGGCCTACCAGTGATCGCTGCAGGGCCACACTAGATACACCCCATTGGCTGACAGGGGCCCTTGGACATCAGCAGTCTGAGATCCGGGAGTGACCAGATGCCAGTCCATTTTACAAGAGTTTTGCTGGTATTATGGAGTGTCCACCTTTATCTGTCAGGTTCCCTATTACACCAAGTGCTTCAGAGAAATCGGTCTCCTGCATCGGTGCAGGTCCTTTTCTCAGCCAAATATGCACTCGTATTCAGGCAGGAGTTTTCCATAAAGCATGTTGGTGACAGGCATTAATTAACCTCACCCCAGCTCTTCAGTTGTGAGATTCTGTAAATGTTCTGTTTCTAGTTCATATTTTCTATTTCATTCTTTTATTTGCCATTAAGAAAAAAATCTAGTTATGACGCTGCTTGATTGCGCACTTCTGGGTGCAAATGTGTTTGTGTAGTTCAGGGGTTTTCAAACTTTTTGATACCGTGACCCCCTAAAATGCTCATTGCATTTGTGTGACCCCCCCCCCCCCACCAAAATTGTTAAGGAAAAAAAAGAAAAGGGGAGACAAAGAAAGATGTTAAGCAGAAAAAAAAAGTGCTTGACTCACCCCTCCTGCAGTCACTGTGCTGCAGAGAAGCTGTGGAAAGGGAGCAAACTTCTGGAATCCCCGGAAGTGGCACAAAGGACCCTGGGTAAGACGGCAGCTGTGACTCCCCTGTAAGTCTCCACACTTTGAGAAACACTGGTGTAGTTGATCACTCATTTCATACCCCATGTGTTTGACACGCCACATTCTATTGTACACACTGATTAAGAGCCTCCTTAACTGCTAATGGACAGGAAATGATATCATCAACTCATGTGACATCAGTACATAAAAGTGCTTCTTTGTGTATGCAGAACAGAAATATTTCATGAATATATCCACCTTTCCTGCAACATTAATGACTTTTCTTTCTCCTTCTAGGAAATGGCAGATCCTTTTTTACACATATATTTTTTTCCCTTAATATACTTAATAATATCATTTTGGTTATCCTTAGCTCTGTTAATGATGGATTTTTCACAGACTTTAATTTATCTTAGCATTGGAAAATTTTCTGAAAAGGGCGACAGTGATTATGGGTTTGGAACGGGAGACATACGAAGACAGATTAAAAACACTGGGACTTTTGAGCTAGAAGAGAGGAGAATAAAGGGGATGTGATAAAGGTCTATAAAATCATGACAAGCATGGAAAAAGTGAATAAAGAAAAGTTATTTACTTGTTCCCAGAAGTAGGGGTCACCAAATGAAATTAATAGGTAGCAGGTTTAAAACAAACAAAAAGACGTTTTTCTTCATGTAGCACACAGTCAACCTGTGGAACTCCTTGCCAGAGGATGTTGTGAAGACCAGGACTTTAACAGGATTCAAAAATGAATTATATAAATTCATGGAGGTTAGGTCCATAAATGGCTATTAGCCAGGATGGGTCGGAATGATGTTCTTGGCCTTCATTTGTCAGAACCTGGAAATGGGTGACAGGCGAGGGATCACTTGATGGTTCCCTGTTCTGTTCACTCCCTCTGGGCCACCTGGCACTGGTCACTGTCGGCAGACAGGATACTGGGCAAGATGCACTTTTGGTCTGACCCAGGATGACCAGTCTTATGTTCTTCTGTTATGTTTTGACATTCACATCCGTTATCAATTTTCCTTACTTCCAATTTGTGGTGCTTGCCGTCAATTTTTCCCTTTTTCGCTCCCTCCTCTCCAACTGCTGCCTGCACTTTGGGACTGAAGAGTTTTTTTGTCCAAACGTCTCACCTTTTTGGCTGTGGAACAGTGGCTCTGCAGTTGTCTAAGAAACTCTTCTTAATGAAGTCCCAATTTATGTTCCCATTTTTCTGTCTAATGTTTTCCTCCCAATCAGTTTTACCAATAATTTTCCTCAGCTTTGGGGTATCAGCCCTTTGAAGTGTCTGTAGGTATTACTGATTGGGAATTGTTCTCTGGTGCTCCATGTGAATATAATCAGCTCCATTCTTTTGTTCTGTTCTCCGTCAAATGCCAACTTTTCTGTCTCTTCCAGATTGTCCAGTCTCTCCACATATGGCAACCTCCCCCGTTATCTTAGCCCACCTGGGAAACCCTCTTTCCATCTGTTGTTTCCTTCAGAGTGACTGGGGGACCAAACTGAGGGAATGTCCAGACCAGGTAATTCTCCACCCTGTTCCATTGGGAGCAGAATAGTGTGTGGGTTGCACACGGTTCTACATCACTAGCTGATGGGGATGATCACCCTGACACATGTCCTGGTTTGGTATTTTCCTACTCTCCGATTTATAGCAACTGAATGAATGGGGAACTCCTACAGCACGGACTCTCTAACCTGGGTTTCACTGCAGTAGGGAACAGAATCCACACCAGTGTTTCTTTTGGTTCCCATTAAAGTTACCCTCAGCACAACATATAGGGACTATTGACACATGGCAAATCCTAACACATGGGACTGGCATTAGTGGGTTGATCATAACTCATTTCCCTGAATTGTCAAAATGATATTTTTCAGTGTGTGACCAATGATTTTCAATCATGAGAACAGCTTCTGGTAGTGCATATAGTGTGATGTTCTAACACTGTCTCTCCATCCAGGCATTTCTACTCTGCCCGTCACCTGAGAACCTTGGTACATAGCAGAAGTCAGGGGAACATACGGGTGACGTCGTTCGGCTTCAGAGCTGGACACCTTCTCCTCTTTTGATGTCGGATTACAGCACAAATAACTTCACCAACCCCTCCACCTTCATCCTTTTGGGCATTCCTGGCCTGGAGACAGCCCATGTCTGGCTCTCCATCCCCTTCTGCACCATGTATGCCATGGCCATCTTGGGGAACTTCACAATCCTATTCGTTGTGAAGACAGAGCCTAGCCTCCATGAGCCCATGTACTATTTCATCTGCATGTTGGCTATCACCGACCTGGTCCTATGCACATCCATCCTTCCCAAGGCATTGGCAATCTTCTGGTTCAATTCCAGGGAGATCGATTTCAGTGCCTGCCTCGCCCAGATGTTCTTCATTCACTGCTTCTTGACAACAGAGTCTGGAATCTTTGTGGCCATGGCGTTTGATCGCTACGTGGCCATTTGTGATCCCCTGAGGCATTCCACTATCCTGACAAACTGCATGGTGGCCAAAACTGGCCTGGCCATCGTGCTGCGTGGAGCAGTAATTGTGCTGCCCTATCCCTTCCTGGCAAGGCAGTGGCCATATTGCAGAACCAACATAATCCCTGAGCCATATTGTGCACATATAGCTGTAGTGAACCTGGCCTGTGCTGACATTCGTGTGAGTAGTTACTATGGCCTCTTTGTGCTACTCTGCGTGTTGGGTCTAGATGTGATTTTTATTGCCCTATCCTATACCTGGATCCTCAGGGCCATCTTCAGACTGCCCACAAAGGATGCCCGGCTCAAGACTTTTGGGACCTGTGGAACTCACCTCTGTGTCATTTTAGCCTTTTATATCCCTGGTCTTTTCATTTCCCTCATGAACCGATTTGGACAGAATGTGGCTCTGCATTTCCACGTTCTCATTTCCAACTTGTATCTCTTGATGCCCCCCATGCTAAATCCCATCATCTATGGGGTTAGGACCAAACAGATTCGGAACAGACTGCCCCGGATCTTTGCTCAAAAATGGACCTAAATTTGCCGTTGGTGCACTGGATCTGAGACTGAGATAAGTGAAGAGGTGGTTGGTGACATGGTGCTGGGGCCTCTTCCCTACATAATGGGAAACATACTGGGAACAATGAAAGGTCCACCTTGCCTGGTATCTTGTCTTCCAACAGAGACCAATGCCAGGTACCCCAGAGGGAGTGAACAGAAGAGACAATCATCAAGTGGGTGTCACCCGTCTCTGACTGGGCACTAAGAAAAATGTTTAACCCTGTCCTGACATTACTGTGCTTTGTCACTGTGACAAACTGAAGAATCAGTCTTTGTACAACTCATTATCTCATGGGGTTGCCACTTTTCCAGTTGCTGGTCAAGGGAGCCCTGAGGTCCCTTTGTCTACCCCATGTATTTCTAGATAGGCCCAAACAATGGTCCAAGCGAAGAAAATGGCTAAAACCACCTGGTGGTAATGACTATCATATAATTAACATAAACATCCTTCTGACTGGAAAAGCACGACAGAGTCACAACAGGGCAGCCTTGAATTTTGCAAGGGGGAAATACAGTAAAAGGAGGAAGCTAATTGAAGGACCATTAAAAGACATAGGGGCAACTGTGAAATCCCTGCTAGCTGCATGGAAGTTTCTTAAAGACATCATAATAGAGGCTCAAAATAAAGGTATCCAGCATGTTATTTGACAGAGGGAGAACCAAAAAAGTGCCACCATAACTGAACTACAAAGCAAAAGATGCAACAAGAGTTAAAAGTCCTTGAAAGAGTGGGTGTTAAAGTCCTTTTGTGCAGATGATTTGCGCAAAACGGCCAGTGTAGACAACTCAGATTTGTTTTGCGCAAAACGGCCAGTGCAGACAGCTCAGATTTGTTTTTCGCAAAAAAGCCCCGATCGCGAAAATGGCGATCGGGGCTTTTTTGCGCAAAAGAGTGTCCAGATTGGCACAGAAGCTTTTCCGCAAAAAGTGCTTTTCTGCAAAAGCGTCCGTGCCAATCTAGACGCTCTTTTCCACAAATGCTTTTCCAGAAAAGCAGCTGCTTTTGCGGAAAAACTTTTCTGTTAAAAGCATTTTCGGAAAATCATGCCTGTCTAGACGTAGCCACCAAGTCTAGTTCATATTGTCTTCCTTCATGGGTCATGTTTTCTAGACCTTTAATCACTCTTGTTGCTCTTCTCTGGACTTTCTCCAGTTTCTCCACATCTTTCTTGAATTGTGGTGCCCAGAACTGGACACAATACTCCAGCTGAGGCAGAAACAGCACAGAGTAGAGTGGAAAAATGACTTCTTATGTCTTGCTCGCAACACTCCTGTTAATGCAGCCCAGATTCATGTTTCCTTTTTTTGTCTCATGTTTAACTTGTCATCCACTGTGATCCCTAAATCCCTTTCGGCAGTACTCCTTCCTAGACAATAACTTCCCATTCTGCATGTGTCAGACCGATTGTTCCGTTCTAAGTGAAGCACTTTGCATTTGTCCTTATTAAACTTCATCCTGTTTACCTCAAACCATTTCTCCACTTCAGTGTTTGATCCAGTTTATATACTGCCTGATGTCATAAAAGGAACATTCGTGTGTCTTCAAAAGCCAAGTGCAAAGGCTGTGAGATTGCATTTTTGGAACAGAGCTATACAGGTGGCTAACTTAAGGACATTTCCAGAGATGTATTAAGAGACTTTTCTAAGCAGGAGGTGACCAGTTTCGATGACTGGCTCATAGGGTGGATGAGAGGCCAAAGACAGGCAGCAAAAGTGCTCTCAACACAACTAACGGCACAGCCTAAAGTAGGAAAAAGGCTCATGATCAGAAGACCCGTGAGGCTCTCGTCAGACCTGGAAACCATGTTCCACTTCATACCCATAGATGCCAATGATGTAATAAAATACAGGGAAAAGAATGGAGTGAAATCCCCATGTTGTTGTTACTCTCAACAATCCCAGAGTGCTGGTTCACACTGTCCAGCCTGAACTGTCCTGGCCTGACCTATACACAACGATCAGGGGCTCAGAGATGTGTCCAGAGCAGGGAGAGACACCCAAGGCCTGTCCTGGGAGACCCAAGATGGTTGGGGTAAAACCACCTGAGTCTAGCCTGCCACACAGCAGAGTGCAAGGGAAGCCTTCAAGGTGAGGCAGGCCTCGGGGGAAAGGCAACAGGAGCGAGGACTCAGATCCATCAGGGTGGTGTCTATGCCAGGAAAGTCCCCTTCACCCTCCCGCCTCCCCGCGGAGTTGTTCAAAGGACTCACCTCGTTTTTCTTTGAAGGTCAAACTTTTGCCGGTTGAACGTTTCGCTCTTTTGAAGTCCACAAGGCTCCTTACATGTCTGCAGCCGTTTGGAATAACCGGATCGCTCTGACGGCGGCTGTGTCCGCCCTACAGACCTGACAGCGGCACAGCCCTGCCTCTGAACATCTGCAAGTAGCACCCCTGTGCCCATGGGAGAGAGCTCTCCTACCAGCATGATTTCCCCTCTTCCTCTAGAAGGATCTGCTCCAGCGGACCCCGTGCCATCCCCAGCAGCACTACGGTTGGCCCGGGGTGTTTTTTTCACACCTCTAACTGACAAAGTGCGAGTTCAGACAAAGCCCGAATTGCATCATGGTCACTCTGTCCCCTGCCTCCAGCCCTGCCGTGGGAAAGGTGCAACGTTCTGCTGGGCTCCTAGGGGCCCAAACCCAGCTCCTGTCAATCACAGAGCTCCAAACACCCCGCACAGCCAATTCCTCGGACTCAGCCCAGAGCCCAGGAGTTCTCCTCTCCCGTTGGGAAGCTTCCTTAGTTGCTGTTTACTCCTAGAGCTGGAGAAATAGCCCAGAAGCCCAAACATGAAAGAGTCGCTGGAGAGTCACTGGCTAGAAAGTCTCTGTTCCCAGCCTGTTTACATCCAGATGCCGCTTCTCCCCCAGAGGCTGAGAGAACCCCCCAGGGACGGCTCAGAGATGTTTATAACCAGTGCACAGCCCTGTGCCGGCTCTCGGCGTGGGAGGCTGCAGCAGACGCTGGGCTGAGAGAGGTGCAGGACGGGAGAGTCCCAGGGAAGTTATTTCAGCATCGGGATTCACAGGTATCTCTTGCTCCTCACTCCCCAGTGCACCGTGTGCATAGTGGGATAGCCGGTTAATTTGGGTCCTTTCTGCTTTGCACAGACACTAAACGTTCTGGGGTCCTGGGGTGAGTTTTACTCCAGTGTTATTGGACGAAGTGTCCCTCCTTGCGGATGGCCTCTGGCATTAAGGCAGCTGCATTTCAGCTGCAAAGTGGATCCTTTAGTATGAAAGGTTTTAGTAGCTCTACAGGACCAGACAATATTCTCTGGCCATGGCTCAGAGTTTACTCAGACCTCACTGGGGCAAAAGGTCCCTTGGAGGAAGACCTGAGTAAAGACCTCAGGAGCTAGCTCTGTGTGAAGGCGCAGACACTGCTGTCCATAGGGGGCTAATACCTATATTTTATCTGCGGGGAAGCCAGGAGGTGCTGGGGCTCCCCTCTGAAACACTTCAAAGCATTGTACTGCATGAGCCAGACATCTCCTCCCCTGGCTTAATTGGCTGCGCCGTGATGCCTGAAACTTTCATAAAAGAAATCAGCCAGAAGCAAAATCACCAACAACATCCTATCCACTTGCACCAATAGGCCAGGCATTCAACAGGCAAAATAGGCTTTATGTGAACCGCTTATCTTCAGTGCTGTCTGTTCAGAATTACAGCACAATTGACTGCTCCCTTGATTGTGTGTTATGAGACACAGTATACAGAAATGCCTGATTTACTTCTTTCATAGGTTATTGTGTTCTTAAGATACTTAATAATCTTATTTGGGGTATCCTTGGCTCTGCTAAGCATGGAATTTTCCCTGACTTTCATATCCCTTATCAAGTTTCATTACTTCCCATTTTTATTGCTTGCTGTGGACATGATTATATTGTGTCTCCCCCAATGCAGCCTGTCCTTTGGGACTGAAGCCGTCCTTTGTTCAACATTCTCTATGTTTTACTGTTGAATTGTAGATATTTAGTTTAGTAATTGTAGTAGTGTTGAATTGTTGCATTGTAGAATTGAAGTGTTCTAATAAACACTTCTTAAAGAGCTAACAGTTTGTGTTCTCATTTTTCTGTCTAATTGTTTGCTTCCCAATCAACTTTGCTGATGATTTTCCTCAGCTTTGGGGAATCAGCTTTTTTGAAGCACTAAGGGTATGGCAGATAAGATCAAAGCAACCACAGTCGATATTCCAGGGTTCTATTTCGTGGATCTAGTGAAGATACACTAATTCCAATTGAGAGGGACACTCCCGTAGGCACCAATAGTCTTTATTCTGCCAGGATTAAGGGAAGTCGAAGGGAGAGTTTGCTCCCTTCAAATTTCTGCAGCGTGGACAATGCCAAAATTTGAGTTAAAATACTTTGACTTCAGCTACGCAGTTAACGCAGCTGAAGTTGTATATCTTAATTCTAACTTATCTGCTAGTGTAGATCTACCCTAAGGCTACGTCTAGACTGGCATGATTTTCCGGAAATGCTTTTAACGGAAAAGTTTTCCATTTTCGGAAAAGACCATCTAGATTGGCAGGATGCTTTTCCGCAAAAGCACTTTTTGCGGAAAAGCGTCCATGGCCAATCTAGATGTGCTTTTCCGCAAAAAAGCCCCGATCGCCATTTTCGTGATCGGGGCTTTTTTGCGGAAAACAAATCTCTACTGTCTACACTGGCCCTTTTGCGCAAAAGTCTTTCGGAAAAAGACTTTTGCCCGAATGGGAGCAGCATAGTATTTCCCAAAAAGCACTGATTTCTTACAGTAGGAAGTCAGTGCTTTTGCGGAAATTCAAGCAGCCAGTGTAGACAGCTGGCAAGTTTTTCTGGAAAAGCAGCTGATTTTCCGGAAAAACTGGCCAGTCTAGACACAGCCTGAGTGTCAGGAGATATTACAGTTTGGGAATTGCTCTCTATTTCTCCATGAGAAGATAATCACTTCTGTTCTTTTGTTTTGGTCTTCTCTATCATACTCCTGCTCTCTTGTCTCTTTTCAATCTGTCTTCATATGACAACCTCTACCATTTTCACAGTGCATCTCGAAAGCCCTCTTTCTATCTGCTATGTCCTTTAGAGTGACTGGGTGACCAAAAGCTTGGTAATTCTCCATCCTATTCCATTTGCACCTGAATATTTTTTGTTTTAGACACAGTTTCAAATCAACACCTGTTTCTATTGAGCTGCCAGCAAGATGCCCAGACCATTACCCGAGGGGGGTTCTGGTTGGGAGGTCTCCCCCGGACGTATATTTTGGCAAACATTTGGTATTTTCCCACTCCCAAGTTTTTAGCAACTGGGTGAATGGGGAACTCCCTATAGCATAGACTTGCTAACCTGGGTTTTAGTGTCTTAAAGAACAAAGATGGATAACCAGGATCCACACCTGTGTTTCCTTCTGGTGCCTATTAATAGGGTCATAATTCAAAATGATCTGGACAAATTGGAGAAATGGTCTGAGGTAAACAGGATGAAGTTTAATAAAGACAAATGCAAAGTGCTCCAATTAGGAAGGAACAATCAGTTTCACACATACAGAATGGGAAGCGACTATCTAGGAAGGAGCATGGCAGAAAGGAATCTAGGGGTTATAGTGCACCACACACTGAATATGAGTCAGCAGTGTGATGCTGTTGCAAAAAAAGCAAATCTGATTCTGGGATGCATTAACCGGTGTGTTGTGAGCAAGACACGAGACGTCATTCTTCCGCTCTACTCAGCCCTAGTTAGGCCTCAGTTGGAGTATTGTGTCCAGTTCTGGGGACCGCATTTCAAGAACGATGTGTAGAAATTGGAGAGGGTCCAGAGAAGAGCAACGAGAATGATGAAAGGTCTAGAGAACATGACCTATGAAGGAAGACTGAAATAATTGGGTTTGTTTAGTTTAGAAAAGAGAAGACTGAGGGGGTACATGATAGCAGTTTTCAGCTATATAAAAGGGAGTCATAGAGAGGAGGGAGAAAACTTGTTCATCTTGGCCTCTGGGGATAGGACAAGAAGCAATGGGCTTAAACTGCAGCGAGGGAGGTTTAGGTTGGACATTGGGAAAAAGTTCCTAACTGTCAGGGTGGTGAAACACTGGAATAAATTGCCCAGGGAGGTTGTGGAATCCCCATCTCTGGAGATATTTAAGAGTAGGTTAGATAAATGACTATCAGGGATGGTCTAGACAGTATTTGGTCCTGCCATGGGGGCAGGGGACTGGACTCGATGACCTCTCGAGGTCCCTTCCAGTCTTAGTATTCTATGATTCCATGATTATGTTTTCCCTCATCACATAGGTTTTATTAACATATGGAGAATCACGCAATCGGCCTTAGTAGGCTAATCATAACTCATTCCTCTGAATAGTCGCAATGATATTTTTTCCATGGGTGATCAATCTTTCTCAACCATGAGAACAACTTCTGGTAGTGCATATGTAACAGGTGGCTTTATAGCTCAAGCTGGGAAGGCTCCTAAACTAAGCTCTACAAGTCCCAGGTTTGGCTCTGCCTGCAGATGGTGACACATATGGGGTGTTATATTAACACTGTCTCTCCATCCAGGCATTTCTACTATGACCATCACCTGAGAACCTTGGTGCATATGAGAAGTCAGAAGAACATACCAGGGACACAATTGGACCCCTTCTCCTCTCTTCATGTCCAACACAAATAACTTCACCAACCCCTCCACCTTCATCCTGCTGGGCATCCCTGGCCTGGAGACGGCCCATGTCTGGATCTCCATCCCTTTCACCACCATGTTCACCATAGCTGTCTTGGGGAACTTCACCATCCTGTCTGTTGTGAAGATGGAGCCGAGCCTCCATGAGCCCATGTACTATTTCCTCTGCATGCTGGCTGTCAGCGACCTGGTCCTATCTTCATCCATCCTTCCCAAGACATTGGCAATCTTCTGGTTCAATTCCAGGGAGATCGATTTCAGTGCCTGCCTCACCCAGATGTACTTCATTCACAGCTTCTCAATAATAGAGTCTGGGATCTTCGTGGCCATGGCGTTGGATCGCTACGTGGCCATCTGCCATCCACTGAGACATTCCACCATCCTGACAAATCACATGGTGGCCAAAATCAGCCTGGCCGTGCTGCTGCGTGGTGCCATGCTTGTGCTGCCCTATCCCCTCCTGGCAAGGCAGTGGCCATATTGCAGAACCAATATTATCCCTGAGCCATACTGCTCACACATAGGCGTGGTGAATCTGGCCTGTTCTGATATTCGTGTGAGTAGTTACTACGGCCTCTTTGTGCTATTCTGTATGAGGGGTCTGGATGTGAGTTTTATTGCCATTTCCTATAGCCAGATCCTCAAGGCCATCTTCAGACTCCCCACAAAAGATACCCGGCTCAAGACTTTTGGGACCTGTGGTTCCCACCTTTGTGCCATCTTAGCCTTTTACATCCCTGGTCTTTTCATTTCCCTCATGTCCCGATTTGGTCAGAATGTGGCCCTGCATTTCCATGTTCTCATTTCCAACTTATATGTCTTGATGCCCCCCATGCTTAACCCCATCATCTATGGGGCGAGGACCAAACAGATTCGCAACAGGCTGTTCCGGCTCTTTACTCAAAAAGGACCTAAAGTTTTCCCCTGTTGCTCTCATTCTGAGACTGAGATCTGAGAAGAGCTGGCTGGTGATATGGTGCTGGGCCCTCTTCCCAAAATCACTCACCTCACCTTCAGAGAGACATTTAACTCTGTCCTCACCTCACCGTGCTGCGTCAGTTTGACAAACTGAAGAATCAGTCTTTGTACAACTCATTCATAGAATCATAGATTCCTAGGGTTGGAAGAGACCTCAAGAGGTCATCGAGTCCAGCCCCCTGCCCAAAGCAGCACCAACCCAACTCAATCATCCCAGTCAGCAATTTGTCAAGCCAGGACTGAAAAACCTCTAGGGATGGAGATTCCACCCACTCCCTAGGTAACCCATTGCAATGCTTCCCCACTCGCCTGGTGAAATAGTTTTCTCCCCCTAATATCCAACAAAGACCTTCGCTCACTGCAATTTAAGGCTATTGCTCCTCATTCTGTCATCTGTCACCACTAAGAATAGCCTTTCTCCATCCTCTTTGGAACACCCCTTGAGTTGGTTGAAGGCTCCTATCAAGTTCCCCCTCACTCTTCTCTTCTATAAACTAAAGGAGACAAAATCCCTCAGACTCTCCTCTTATGTCATGTGCTTCAGCCCCCTAATCATTTTTGTTGCCCTCCACTGGATTTTCTCCAGTGTGTCCACATCCTTTCTGTAATGTAATGCCCAGTATTGGGAGCAATACTCCAGATGTGGCCTCCCCAGTATCATATTAATTCATAATTTACTCAAGTGGTTGTCACAGAGGCCTCTTTTCCTGCCCCATCTATTACCCTTCAGACAGTGGTCCAAATGAAGAACATAGTGAAAACCACCTGGTAGCAGTGATTCTAATATGTTCTATGCCATCAAGTGCTAGCAATTCTCTTGTGCCATGTATATTGGCCAAAATTAGACAGTCTCTATGACAAAGTTTTAATGGACACAACTCAGATATTTGAAAATGCAACACTCAACCCTGTCAGGGAACATTTTAACTTGCCCCGGCACCCATTAAAAGAGCTCAAAGTTACCATATTATTACAAGCCAATTTCAAAAACCAGCTTGAAAGGGAAGCCGCAGAACTTAATCTCATTGACAGGTTTGATACCTGCAGTAGAGGTTTAAACAAAGACTTTACTTGGCTTATGCAGTACATTCCACATCCTAATGATATAAATAGCCAAGCACTGGGTACTTAAGGGTACTTAGAACCCATTCTGTCAGCTTCATTTAGCATGGACACTCTAATTGGCAATTTTTTCCCATTTTTTCCTTCTCTTTCTCTTCCCATCCCCTCTTTTTCTCTGCTATTTATTTTGCAACCTGGACCCCTTAACTCCATTCGTCTGAAGAAGTGGGTTGTGCCCACAGAAGCTCATGATTCTTTTGTTAGTTTCTAAGGTGTTGCAGGACTAGTCATTGTTTTTTACGTTTTATAATATAATTAACATTAACAACCCTGTGGCAGGAAAAGCACTACAGCATCACAACATGGGAGTGTCTAATTTTGTAAAGGGGAACAACACTAAAAGGAGGATGTTAGTTGAAGAGTTATTACAAAGCACACTCTGAAAAGTGAAATCCCTGCAAACAGCAGGGTAGCTTCTTAAAGACACCATAATAGCGGCTCAAAATAAAGGTCTCACCATGCTAATAGACATGGCAATATAACCGAAAAAGTGCCACCGTAGCTGAACTACAAAGCAAAAGAAGCAAAGCGCGTTAAAAATGCATCCTTGAAAGAGTGGATGTTAAATTCGAGTGAGGAAAATGGAAAGGGACATAAACTCTGGCAAATGAAGTATGAAGGGAACATTAGGAAGGCCAAAAGAGAATGTGAAGAACAGCTAGCCAAAGACGTCAAATGTAACAGCAAACCAGCTAGCAGGTGAAGGAACCATGAGGATGAACCTTCATGGGCCCTCTAAGAGGAATACTGTGCTGAGAATACTGAGTCGAGTGGAGAGAAAGAGTGGGGGGAAACTGGAAAGAATAAAGTAGGGGGAAGACACTTATTCCTCCTTGGAGGGGGATGATCCTTGATACATACCTTAGCTTTAGCTAAGTTTTTGATACGGCTGTGACTGTCCCCCCCACTTTATGAAAATTGGCTTATAAATATAACTATGTTTCACTCAGGGATGCTATAGACAAAACAACTCATGTAACCTACCAGTTGTAATGTTACCATCTGCTGGATCCTATTTTGGTGTGTGCATCATTCTTATATGTAAAGTGACATTTATGAACTATGAGACTGTTTGTTGTTTGAAATGTGCTAATCAGAGCCATTACTGATGCTTTGGAAACCTTAATGACCGGGTGATCAACTCAACAACGTGTAAACAGCCTTGTTTGCCCTGTAAGTTCACTATGACCATACCACGTGGTACTTGGATTCCAGTCGGAGACAGTTTTCCATGGATGGAGAATGGAGAAAGATTCCCACCATGGGTGAAGACTATTTAAGCAAGAGGAAGTTATCAGGTCTTTGTTTTCAGTTGGTCTGGGGAACGGCCTGGCGCACTAAAATACAAAGAGCATTCTAAAGAGGGCTGGAAATCCAAGTAAAAAAGATCAATTTTGACCTATAGACTAGCCTCAATAAGAACAGCTCTTTCGGAAAAGAATCTACTTTCAATACGATTTTAGTGAATTAGGACTAGCTATGCATTTTCTTTTCATTTTGATTTTTAATAACTTAATCTGTCTGTTTTCTCTTGTAACCATTTTAAACCTCCTTTTTGTGTTAAAAAACCCTTCCATTTATTCTCAGGCTCCGTGTAAATAATTATTACCTGCGGGAGTGTGACAACCAGTGTGTCTGTCTCTCTCTCAAAGATAAAGAGGACAAACATCCTCATGAGCTTTCTTTGCGTAAAGCTTTTACTCAGAGAAGGATGGGTTTATTTTAGGTTTTGATCCCTTTTCAGGGTTGGTTTCCTGGGAGTTAAGCCCTAGAACCGCATCCTCCCAGAGTGGAAGTGGTTTAGGGTGAGCATTGCTCTTTAGGGAGGTGGTAACACCAACTCTGTGTCTTGTCTGGGGGAGACCAGAGAACCTGGCCCGGAAGGACAGGATGGTGGGAAGATGCAGAGGTCAAGAAGAGAGGTGTCAGTGGCATGTGCAGCACATCGGGGAACAATCCAAAGGAGTCTTCTGTGACCACACCCCATCACAACGGTCTCCCACAGGATTCTTTCTAGCACATTAAAGAAGTACGGCTTGGGTGAATGGACGATAAGGTGGAAAGAAAGGTGGCTGGATCGTTGCACTCAATGAGTAGCGATCAACAGCGCAATGTATAGGTGGCAGCCAGTATCAAGAGGAGTGCCCCACGGGGAGGTCCTGGGACAGCACAGGGGGACCCGATCAGGCAACAGGACTTGTAGGGGAATCGCACTGGGGCAGGTCCCTTGGGAGAAAGGTCCCTGACACTCATGTGGCCACTGCCCAAGCTCCATGGCATCTCCACAGCACAGCCAGGGGCTGAACAGGGGGCAGGTACATGCGAGGGCCACACTGGGACCTGCCCTGACATCCCAGTGATGGGTGTTCGTGGTGTCCTGCTGCTACCGGGTGAGATGACGTGTTTCCCTTTAGCCTTTCCCGTTTGGTACTTTCAGAGGGTTGCTGTTTCATGAATTGTACTTGCCTGAGCAGAGACGTGTCCAGAGCAAGGAGAGCACCTCAGAATGAGGGCAACCTAGGCCCTGTCCTATGATTTCCAACAAGATCGGGTAAAATCCCCATGAATTCTGAGTCCAGCTTTTTCGAGGCTGACGCAGGAGAGTGGAAGGGGAGCCCTTTCAGGCAGGCCTCTGGATGACGACAGTGGGAGCGAGGACATACATCCTTTCTATAAAAAAAACCAACAAATGGTCTGGTAGCACTTTATAGACTTACAAAACATGTTGATGGGATCATGAGCTTTTGTGGGCACAGCCCACTTCTTCAGATGACATAAGAACATATGAACATAAGAACGGCCGTACTGGGTCAGACCAAAGGTCCTTCTAGCCCAGTATCCTGTCTGCCAACAGTGGCCAACACCAGGTGCGCCAGAGAGGGTGGACCGAAGACACGATCAAGCGATTTGTCTTCTACCATCTCTTTCCAGCCTCTGACAAACAGAGGCCAAGGACACCATTTTATCCCCTGGCTAATAGCCTTTTATGGACCTAACCTCCATGAAATTATCTAGCTTCTCTTTAAACTCTGTTATAGTCCTAGCCTTCACAGCCTCCTCTGGCAAGGAGTTCCACAGGTTGACTACACGCTGTGTGAAGAACTTTCTTTTATTAGTTTTAAACCTGCTCCCCATTAATTTCATTTGGTGTCCTCTAGTTCTTCTATTTAGGGAACTAAGAAATAACTTTTCTTTATCCGCCCTCTCCACATCACTCATGATTTTATAGACCTCTATCATATCCCCCCTCAGTCTCCTCTTCTCTAAACTGAAAAGTCCCAGTCGTTTTAACCTCTCCTCATATGCGACCCGTTCCAAACCCCTAATCATTTTAGTTGCCCTTTTCTGAACCCTTTCCAAGGCCAAAATATCTTTTTTGAGGTGAGGAGACCACATCTGTACACAGTATTCAAGATGTGGGCTACCATAGTTTTATACAGGGGCAGTAAGATATTCTGTGTCTTATTTTCTATCCCTTTCTTAATAATTCCAGGCATCCTATTTGCCTTTTTGACCACCACTGCACACTGCATGGAAGTTTTCAGAGAACTGTCCACGACAACTCCAAGATCTCTTTCCTGATTTGTTGTAGCCAAATTTGCCCCCATCATACTGTACGTATAGTTGGGGTTATTTTTCCTGATGTGCATTACTTTACACATTCAATTTCATTTTCCATTTTGTTGCTCAATCACTCAGTTTGGTGAGATCCTCTTGGAGTCCCTCACAGTCTGCTTCTGCCTTGACTATTCTAAACAGTTTTGTATCATCTGCAAATTTTACCACCTCACCGCTTACCCCTTTCTCCAGATCATTTATGAATAAGTTGAAAAGGATTGGTCCCAGGACTGACCCTTGGGGTACACCACTAGTTACCCCTCTCCAATCTGAAAATTTACCATTTATTTCTACCCTTTGTTTCCTGTCTTTTAACCAGTTCTCAATCCAAGAAAGGACCTTCCCTCTTACCCCATGGCCATGTAATTTACACAAGAGCCTTTGGTGAGGGTCCTTGTCAAAGGCTTTCTGAATATCTAAGTATACTATATCTACTGGATCCTCCTTATCCGCATGCTTGTTAAGCCCTTCAAAGAACTCTAAGGGTATGTCTACACTACCCTCCTAATTCGAAATAGGAGGCTAATGTAGGCATACCGCACTTGCAAATGAAGCCCGGGATTTGAATTTCCCGGGCTTCATTTGCATAAGCGGGGCTCCGCCATTTTTAAACCGCCGCTCGTTCGAACCCCGTGCAGCGCTGCTACACGGGGCATGAACTAGGTAGTTCGAACTAGGCTTCCTAGTTCGAACTACCGTTACTCCTCATTCTGCGCGGCACGGGGTTCGAACGAGCGGGGATTTAAAAATGGCGGAGCTCCGCTTATGCAAATGAAGCCCGGGAAATTCAAATCCCGGGCTTCATTTGCAATTGCAGTATGCCTACATTACCCTCCTGTTTCGAATTAGGAGGGTAGTGTAGACATACCCTAATAGATTAGTAAGACAGGATTTCCCTTTACAGAAACCATGTTGACTTTTGTCCAACAAATTATGTTCTTCTACATGCTTCACAATTTTATTCTTTACTATTGTTTCATGACTGGAGTTATGACTAGGGGATATGAAAACTCGAAATAAATAGGAGAGGGAAGGAGAGGGGGGAGAAAAAGAAAAAAAAAAGGTAATAAGACAGGGTGTGTGAGACAGGGCATCATTAAGTATGTGGAGAATTGGTACTCAAACCTAAGCAGATCAAAGTCAATAGATAGATGCTACGACAGGAAGGCTACCACTCACAGAGCTATTAGCATCTTCAGTGGTTATGAAGTAGGTCATGTCCTAGCCAGCCCATATCACGATTGAGTCCATTAGCATGTGAATTGAATGTGTGGATGAACGGGGATTCCAATCCTTCCCTGTGTATTTGGCTTGTGGCGCTGGCCTGTGACAAGACAGCCACGTGCAGATCCACATGTTTTGTTAGTCTATAGTGCTACCAGACCATTTGTTGATTATTTCTGTCACAGACGAACTCGGCTACCCCCTGAATATCTGTCCTAAAGTCAATTCCACCAGGGTGGTGCATACGCCAGGAAAGTTCTGCACAAAAGGGACCCTTCACCCTCTCGCCTCTCTGAGGAGTTTTTCAAAGGACGGGCCTCACTTTTCTCTGCAGGTGAAACTTTTACCTATTTCACACGTTGAAAGTATACATGGCTCTTTGCATTTCTGCAACTGTGTGTGATAACCTGATAGCTCCACTGGACAGGGGTTGTGGTGGTTTGGGAGGTTTCTGAAACTAGTTTCCCAGGATTCACTCCTCCCGGAAGTGGGAAAGCACAATCTCCAGCTATTTCTGAAAACCTCACGTTCACCTTGAGAGAAAAACTCAGGTTCCCTCTTCCAGCCTTTCCTCGGCTTCCCACCCAACACCCAGACCATGCCAAAGAGGTCATCAATTAAACCCTTGGCATGGCAGACAGACCGTGGTTATGGGAGGGAAGTTAGGACTGCTGATTCTGTCACCCTGCTACTGAATCTCTGTGTGACTGTGGCCAAATCTGTGCCTCAGTTTACAATGAGATTTGGTTCGTAGTGACTTTCTTTTGCTAAGTGTCATGATTGCTACTGATGAGAATCACTGATGAGAATCACTGGTCACTTAGTGCCAGCCCATGTGCCTGTAGAAAGTGATTTTCACGCCCCACACTCATCTGTCTCCAGAACTGTATGTTCACTTTCTACCTGTCCTGCCTGCGCATTTACATGGTACAAGAGACATAAGAATATAAAAACGGCCATTCTGGGTCAGACCAAAGGTCCATCCAGTCCAGAGTCCTGTCTGCCGACAGTGGCCAATGCCAGATGCCCCCAGAGGGAGTGAACAGAACAGGGAATCATCCAGTGATTCCTCCCTTGTCACCCATTCCCAGCCTCTGACAAACAGAGAGTAGGGACACCATTCTCATCCATCCTGGCTAATAGCCATTGATGGACCTAACTCCATGAATCTATCTAGCTCTTTTTTAAAACTTATTAAGTCCTGGTCTTCACAGCATCCTCTGGCAAGGAGTTCCACAGGTTAACTGTGCGCCGAATGAAGGAAAACTTTCTTCTGTTTGTTTTTAGCCTGCTATTGATAAATTTCATGTGGTGACCCCTATTGTTTATGTTATGGGAACTGTTAGAATTGAAGGTTTTATTCTTTTTTACATTTGTATTTTAGGTTTAGTAATGTAGTAATGTAAGGTAATATATATAATCATAGTTAATATTGTAGTAAGTCAAATCCTTTAGTTACATATATATCTTCTATATTTCCTTGTTCTAAAGTTTAGTAATTAAAGAGACAGGATCTCGTATTGTGTCTATGTCAATAAGATTAGAGGCGTGTTGAAGACCTGAGCCGTCAGTGTGAAGTGTTTTAATAAAGGCAATTTACAATGCTGTTTGCTTTTGTTTAATATAAAACGTTGCTGTTTGTAACTCTGTGAAAGACTGTTTGTATGAATGAAATACGGTGTGAAGGTCATCGTGAGAGCCAGATGGTCAAGAGAGAAGGGGGAGAATGTGGGGTGAAGACAAACTGTAAAAGACTGGCTGCGAAGAAACATATCGGCGTCAGAAAAACCATCAGTACATACCCACAGTCAAGAATTGATCAGACTGGCAGAATTGATGGCTCTAAAGGTGAAGGGCGGGCACCCCTGAAAACAACGGATTAAATCCAGGACAGGATGATTGACATCAACAAGATAACATTCCGGTCAAAGGCTGACAGAGAGGGATCCATAGACATCAACAGAGAAAAGGATTATAAAAGCAGGGTGCCTTGCTATGGAGTTTTGGGTTTGTCTTGCCACCAACTCCAGAAGAGCATCAGATCGATTGACCAACAAAGGTCCTGCTTCCCTTCTGTGATCAATCTGGCTGGCCACTAGATTGATACAGACTCTGGACTGGCAGCTATGACATTGTCTAGTGGGACTGTGTATGCATGGTGTTTGTGTGGGTAAGTGATTGAAAAGCATATGCAACTGTTGTATTCTCAATAAATACAGCATACTGTCTTTTCCCCTATAAAAGATCTCGTGTGCTTCGTTTAAGCAGATAGCTTTTCCTTATTCACTTTTTCCACACCAGTCATGATTTTATAGACCTCTATCATATCCCCTCTTAGTCTCCTCTTTTCTAAGCTGAAAATTCCCAGTCATTAACCTCTCTGCATATGGGACCCGTTCCAAACCCGTACACATTTTTGATTGCCTTTTTTTAACCTTTTTCAATAACAATATTTCTTTTTTTGAGATAAGATGACCTCATCTGCATGCAGTCTTCAAGATGTGGGCGTACCATGGTTTTAAATAAAGGCAATAAGATATTCTCTGCCTTATTCTCTTTCCCTTTTTTAATATTCCTAATATTCTGTTTGCAACCCTAACCCTATGGAGATCTTGGTGTTATCCCTAGTATTCTTAGTAGCCAACAATAATTTTTACATTTTACACAAGTACACAGAGCAGCCAATTCCTCTGACTCAGCCCAGAACCCAGGAGTTCTCATCTTCCTTAGTAAAGGTCCCTTAATTGCTGTTTACTCCCAACGCTGGATAAATAGCCCAGACGTCAAGACATGGAAGGAGTCACGGGAGAGTAACTGACAAGAAAGTCTTTGTTCTCCACCCTGGTTACATCCAGATGCCGCTTCTCCCATAGAGGCTGAGTGAACCCCACTGGGACTGCCCAGAGCTGTGATATAACCAGTGCACAGCCCTGTGCTGGTTCTCAGCGTGGGATGCTGCTGCAGATGGTGAGGTGAGAGAGGTGCAGGACACAGCTGCCTGAAGGGGATTCCCAGAAAAGACAATTTGGTCTCAGAATTCCCAGGTACCATCTCTTGCTGAGGAGCTCCCCTGCTTAACAAAGCCAGTGCTATATGGGTATGATGGGATAGACAGTAAGTCTGGGTCCTTTCTGCTTTGCACAGACACTAAACGTTCTGGGGTCCTTCCAATGTTGTAGAGCTCTCATTTTTTTCCCAGAAAAATTTCTGTTAGTACATTAAATGCCTAAGGGTGTGTCTAGACTACACCTCTCTGTCGACAGAGAGATGTACATTAGGCACATCGAAATTGCTCACGAAGCAGGGATTTAAATATCCTGTGCTTCATTAGCATAAACATGGCCACCACTTTTTTTTGAAACTGAGTTAAAAAAAAAAGGCAGTCTAGACGCAGATCTGTCTAAAATAACCCCTTTTTTTACAGATCCTGTAAACCTCATTTTTTGAGGAATGTAGGATCTGTCAAAAAAGGGTTTAGTTTGAACAGATCCACATCTAGACTGCCGTTTCAAAAAAAAGTGAAAGCGGTGTTTATACTAATGACGCGCAAGATATTTAAATCCCTGCTTCATTACCAATTTCGATGTGCTTGATTTGCATCCCTCTGTTGACGGAGGGATGCAGTCTAGACATAGCCTCAGAGACTGTTAAGTTCATTACATCTGCAGGGTTCCTTTGATCAACCAAATATCTACTGTCATTAAAGACAAAATCAAGCTCATTTGACAAGACCTGTTTTCCATAAACACTGTTGTTGACTGGCATTATTTAAATTCTTTGAATTCTTTAACTAGTTCTGGGCACCACATTTCAAGAAAGATGTGGAGAAATTGGAGAGGGTTCTGAGAAGGTCAATGAAAATGATTAAGATCTAGAAGACATGATATATGAGGGTATGTCTACACTACCCCGCTAGTTCGAACTAGCAGGGTAATGTAGGCATACCACACTTGCAAATGAAGCCCGGGATTTGAATTTCCCGGGCTTCATTTGCATAAGCGAGGAGCCGCCATTTTTAAAACCCCGCTGGTTTGAACCCCGTGCAGCACGGCTACACGGGGCACGAACTAGGTAGTTCAAACTAGGCTTCCTAGTTCGAACTACCGTTACTCCTCATTTCACGAGGAGTAACGGTAGTTCGAACTAGGAAGCCTATTTCGAACTACCTAGTTCGTGCCCCGTGTAGCCGCGCTGCACGGCGTTCCAACCAGCGGGGTTTTAAAAATGGCGGCTCCCCGCTTATGCAAATGAAGCCCGGGAAATTCAAATCCCGGGCTTCATTTGCAAGTGCGGTATGCCTACATTACCCTGCTAGTTCGAACTAGCGGGGTAGTGTAGACATACCCAGGGTGGTTAAACACTGGAATAAATTGCCTGGGGAGGGAGTGGAGTCTCCATCATTGAAGATTTTAATAGCAAGTTAGATCGACATCTATCAGGGATGTTATAGATGGTGATTGGTCCTGCCGTGAGGGCAGGGGACTGGACTTGATCTTTCGAGGTGCCTTCCAGTTCTCATATTCTATGACTCTATGATTCCATGATTTTAATATATATAATAATATCATTGTTGTATCCTTAGCTCTGCTTGATTTTTCATTGCCTTTAACATCCTTTATCAATTTTCATAACTTTCTATTTGTAATGCTTGCAACTGATTTTCCCAGTTTACTATATATTTCCCAGTTTACTATATAAACTTTTGCCCAGTTTACTATATATTGCTTCTCCCCAATTGCTGCCTGCAATTTGCAACTGAAGCATGTTTTTGTCCAAAGTTCTCTAACTTCTTGACTGTGGAATAGTGGCTTTTAGCTGTCTAATAAACTCTTTTTAAGAATTCTCAATTTATGTTAGCATTTTTCTATCTCATTTTTCCTCCAATCACTTTTGGTGATAATTTTTTTTCAGCTTTAGGGGATCAGCCCTTTTGAAACACTAAGGACTGATCTACACTAGACCAGGAAGGTCAGCTTAAGGTACGTGACTGCAGCTACGCAAAATGAGTACCTGGAGTTGGCTTACCTTAAGCTGATCCTTGATGGCGTCCACACAGTGGAAGGACAACAGGGTCTTCTCTTATTCCTCACAAAAGGAAGAATAGCAGATGACGGCGGGGGCTGCCCTCAGCATTTAATTTAGGGGTCTATACCAGACTCACTAAATCAAACGCCAGAAGATCGACCCCTGGGGTGTCGACCTTCCTGTAAGTATAGACAATGCCCTACGTGTCTGGAGATATTGCTGGTTGCGAACTGTTTTCTGTTTCTCCATTTGAACGTAATCAGTTCCATTCTTTTGTTTTGTTTTCGTCTCGATCATTTGCCTGATTTTTTGTCTCTTCTCTAAAGTAAACACTCCCAGCTGTTTCTGTCTGTCCATCTATAGCAGCCTCCACCATTCCCGCCACCTGTCTTGAGAATTCCTCTTTCTATCTGCTATATTCTTTAGAATGACTCGGTGACAGAAACTGAGGGAATGTCCAGACCAAGTCATTCTCCACCCCATTCCTTTGGCACCTGAATATTGTTTATTTTGGCCATTG
The DNA here is from genome assembly GCF_052426305.1 of Pelodiscus sinensis. NCBI lineage: Eukaryota > Metazoa > Chordata > Testudines > Trionychidae > Pelodiscus > Pelodiscus sinensis. The sequence goes on along the minus strand of NC_143052.1, from coordinate 356,228,251 downwards.
TGCTGAATCATCGGCTGGTTCCATTGAGCTGCCAGTAATGACGCCCAGGCCTTTCCCTGAGAGGTATCCTAAATGGGAACTTATCCCCTGGCACATCCTGGGAAGTATTTATCTCCCTTTCCCTGATTTTGAGCAACTGGTTTAGTGGAGAGCTCCCCATATCATGGACTGTCTAGCTTGGCTTTTCTTGCATTAAGGAACAAAGATAGATAACCAGTATCCACACTTGTGCTTCCGCCTGGTGTCTATTAAGATTACCCTCATCACAGTATATAGGATGTATTGACATATGGAACTGCCATTCATAGGTTGCTCGTAACTCACTTCTCTGGATAATGAAAATAGCATTTCTAGTGTCTGACAAGTGATTAATCCACTCCACCAATGAGAACAACCTCCAGCAGTGCATGTCGTGTCTCATACGAACATTGTCTCTCCATTCAGGAATCGTGCTGTGACCATCACCTGAGACTCTAGGTATATACAAGAAGTCAGGGGAATGAACAGGTGCTTCAGAGTTGGACAACTTCTTTTTACTCCATGTCAGATTCCAACACAACTGATCTCACCAGCCCCTCCTCCTTTATCCTGCTGGGCATTCCTGGCCTGGAGGTGGCCCATGTCTGGATCGCCATCCCCTTCTGCACCATGTATATCATAGCCATCTTGGGAAACTTCACCATCCTGTTCACTGTCAAGATAGAGCCGAGCCTCCGTGGGCCCATGTACTATTTCCTCTGCATGCTGGCTGTCACTGACCTGGTCCTGTCCACCTCCACTCTGCCCAAAACATTGGCAATATTCTGGTTCAATTCCAGGGAGATAGAATTTAATGCCTGCCTCACCCAGATGTTCTTCCTCCACTGCTTCTCAGTGATGGAGTCTGGGATCTTCGTGGCCATGGCCTTTGATCGTTATGTGGCCATCTGTGATCCCCTGCGACATTCCACCATCCTGACGAACCCCGTGGTGGCCAAGATCAGCCTGGCCGTGATGCTGCGTGCTGTCATTTTCACATTGCCCTATGCCTTACTGGCAAGGCAGTGGCCATACTGCAGAACCAACATCATCCCTGAGCTGTATTGTGTGCACATAGCTGTGGTGAACTTGGCCTGCGCCGACATTCGTGTCAGCAATTACTACGGTCTCTTTATGGTGTTCTTTGTGAGAGGTCTGGATGTGATTTTTATCACTGTATCCTATGTCCAGATCCTCAGGGCCATCTTCAGCCTCCCCACCAAGGACGCCCGGCTCAAGACTTTTGAGACCTGCAGCTCGCACCTCTGTGCCATCTTGGCCTTCTACATCCCTGGACTTTTCATCTCCCTCATATACCGATTTGGCCAGAATGTGGCCCTGCATTTCCAAGTTCTCATTTCCAACCTGTACCTCTTCATGCCCCCCATGTTAAACCCCATCATCTACGGGGTGAGGACCAAACAGATCTGGAACAGGCTGCTCCGGCTCTTTATTCATAAAGGTACCTAAAATTTCCCCTGGTTCTCTGGCTCTGAGGTTCACCGTAGTGAAGAGGTGGTTGGTGATATGGTGCTGGGCTCTTCTCCGTGAATCCCTGACTGGGGAGACAAAGAGACATTATACATTGTCCTGACCTCACTGTAATGAGTCAGGGTGATAAACTGAGGAAAATATCTTTGTACAACTCATTAATTCATAATTAATTGCTGCTAAGCTGATCCCTGAGATTCCTTCCCCTTCCCCATCAATTTTCCCAAGTCCCCAACTCCTTCATAACCCCTTCCCACAAAATTTCTGCCTTTGTTCTACCTCATCCGCCAACACCTCAGACCTCTTGCTCTCTCCTTGATCCCCAACCCCACTCTTTCCCTGGATCATCTCCACCTCCCTCCCTTGCCAAGTGGGCTCCTTCTGCTGTGACCGGAGCTGCTGAAGCCCGACAAGGAACCTGTCATGAGGGCAGGGAGGATGCAGCAATGGGGCCAACAGACCAGTCAGGGGCAGAGAAGGAAGCCACAAAGCCATGTAGAAGCTGCTGGGGGTCAGAGCAGAGTTGTGTTGAAGGCAGGCAAGATTGTGCATCGTACAGCTGGTGGGCCCGACAGCTCAGATACAAAGCCTTGAAAAAAGAGAACATTGTGTTATTGTCTTTCTTATTCATCTATACCAGGGGTGGCCAAACCGAGGATTGCGAGCTGCATGCGGCTCTTCTCCCACCCTTCCCACCCTCCCTCCTACCAGGTGCAGCTCGCGAGCTGCCTCCCCTCCCCCGTGGCTCAAAAGATGCCCCCACGAATCCAAAAATGGCCCTCTCCTCCCAGCTCCCTGTGCTGACCTGGGCAGGGGAGCCATCCAGCACAGCCATTAAAGCAGCATAAATAAAGATGGCAGCAGGTGGCAGGAACCAGCTGTGCCCAAAAAGCCTCAAAATGTGGTTTCTTAAAGGGGAAGAGCCTTTTTTTTTGTTCAACAACTTTGCACTGGATCTACTGCTATCTTGGCTCTTTGCTCAGAATGGGTTGGCCACCCCTGATCTATACCTCCCTATTGGGGGCCTGTAGCTGGTAGGGTCTCCTCAATGACTGTGACTTGGGAGCCCTTTGCCCTTAGCATGGGAAGGGATCCGTTTTGAAGCTAGGTGGACAACAGCTGTGAGAGATGGAAGGATACGCCCCCACATTATCTGGGAAGCTGGGATGCTGGGCAGAGGCCATGGTGGAGGGAGATAAATGGATCCCCTTCCATACATAACAATTTACGCACGTACATGACACCTTCTCTGGAACCCTTTTCCTAGGGGCTGACACTGACCCGTGAAGCTGAGTACAAGCCATAAGTGTGGTCTCCGTAAGCACCCCAGTGCTTGGCTCACCATCCAGACACTGGTCTCCATCACGATCATTAACTAAAAACTAATGCTCTAATCTCAAGAGAGCAGCTCTTAGCTGGGTCAATATATAACTCAGATCTTACCCAATAATCATGTTGCTGTCCATCCATTAGTAACCAAAACCAGAAGACTTAATAAAGGAAAAGAAGAAGTGATAAAGGTTTAAAACTAATAAAAGAAAGTTCTTCTTCACACAGTGTGTTGTCAACCTGTGGAACTCCTTGCCAGAGGAGGCTGTGAAGGCTAGGACTATAATAGAGTTTAAAGAGAAGCTAGATAATTTCATGGAGGTTAGGTCCATAAAAGGCTATTAGCCAGGGGATAAAATGGTGTCCTTGGCCTCTGTTTGTCAGAGGCTGGAGAGGGATGGCAAGAGACAAATCGCTTGATCATTGTCTTCGGTCCACCCTCTCTGGGGCACCTGGTGCTGGCCACTGTCGGTAGACAGGATACTGGGCTAGATGGACCTTTGGTCTGACCCAGTATGGCTGTTCTTATGTTCTTATGATACATTCGGTTAATAATAGATTATCTGCAATGAACTGGAGAGAGTTTGTCTGTCTGTCTGTCTCTGATCGTTTGTTGAAGTATTTCTCTGAAACGGTGGGGAAAGGTACACAGCTTCCTCTGATCAGAACTTAAAGCAAGCTAAGGGTGTGGTTGTGCCAGGACAAAGAGATGTGCCTGGAACACGATTGCTTCTGAGAAAACTGAACAGAAAAGAGACAGAATCACGAGACGTGTGAAAGGGAGCCAGGTGGGTGTGTGCAAAGCTTCCTACCCCTTACACACCCTTTAGGGATGGCAGGCTAAGAGTTGATGCTCCCCCACCCCCGATTTGTATGTGAACATCGCTGGCTGTTCCTCTCCACCAGGGAGCAAGGGGGAAAGTGCCCAGTTTGCTGCATTCCTCACTCTGCCCAAGGAGTGCAGGGGCAGGTGAACCTGGACCTGCCCCAGCGAGGGGACATTCCCCCCTGTGACACGTCTCTTCCCCGTGCTTTATGAAATTGGCTTATACATATAAATATGCATAAATCAGAGATGCTTTGGACAAAATACCTCGTGGAACCTGTCAATGTTAAAATCTGCTGGATCTGTACAGCCTATTCTTGGTGTGTGTATCATTCTTGTATATAAAGGTGTAAATATGAAGTATGAGACTGTTTATGATTTTACATGTGCTAACGTGAGCCATTACTGATGCCCTGAAGCCTTAATGACTGGGTGATTGACTCAACTATTTGTAAACAGCCTTGTTTGTCCTGTAAGTCCAAAGGTGGCTGTACTAGTAAGACACGTGACCATTCCACCTGGAATTAGGATACCATTGGGAGCCAGGTAAATTTCCATAGAAATTGGGATGTTGAAGTCTAATTGAGCAAAGGGAAGTTATCAGATCTTTGTCTTTGGTTGGCATGGGACACCAAAAAGTGAGCTGAGTACCTGGGTCAGGGTAAAAGAGTATCTGACCTGAAGATTATGGGTCCGATAAGATCAGCTCTTTAGGTAAGAGGCTGTTTGTGGTAGGCTGGAGTTTATTAGAACTAGCTATGTGTTTTCTTTTCATTTTTACGTAGTAGCTTACTTTGATCTGTCGGTTTTCACTTGCAACCATTTAAATCCTACTGTTTGTACTTAATAAAAACACTTTTGTTTACTACCAAACCCAGTGTAGATAATTGTTTTCTGGGGGGGAGGGGGGGAACGACAACCAGAGTGTATCTCTCTCTTTCATTGTTAAAGGTGGCTTACCGGAATGAGCTTTCTTTGTGTAACATTTTTACACAGTGAAAGATGGGTTTATTTGGGGTTTTGATCTCTTTTGGAGGTTGGTTTCCTAGGTGCTAAGCCCTAAAACTGCATCTTTCCAGATTTGAAGTGGTTCAGTGTCTTAAGGAAAGTGCAAAAGCGGCGAGGAGTCCTGTGGCACCTTATAGACTCAGGGTATGTCTACACTACCCCGCTAGTTCAAACTAGGAGGGTAATGTAGGCATACTGCACTTGCAAATGAAGCCCGGGATTTGAATTTCCCGGGCTTCATTTGCATAAGCGGGGAGTCGCCATTTTTAAAACCCCGCTGGTTCGAACCCCGTGCAGCGCGGCTACACGGGGCACGAACTAGGTAGTTCGAACTAGGCTTCCTAGTTCGAACTACCGTTACTCCTCATTTCACGAGGAGTAACGGTAGTTCGTGCCCTGTGTAGCCGCGCTGCACGGGGTTCGAACCAGCGGGGTTTTAAAAATGGTGGCTCCCCGCGTATGCAAATGAAGCCCGGGAAATTCAAATCCCAGGCTTCATTTGCAAGTGTGGTATGCCTACATTACCCTCCTAGTTCAAAGTAGGAGGGTAGTGTAGACATACCCTCACTGAAGTGTTGGAGCATAAGCTTTCGTGCTCTTGCATCTGACAAAATGGGTCTTTGCCCAAGAAAGCTTATGCTCCCACACTTCAGTTAGTCTATAAGGTGCCACAGGACTCCTCGCCGCTTTTGCAGATTCAGACTAACACGGCTCCCCCTCTGATACTTAAGGAAAGTGGTAACCTCAACTCTGTACCTTGTCTGGGGGAGGCCAGAGGGTCTGGCCCAGCAGGACAGGTTGGTGGGCAGACCCAGCACGAAGGTAGGCATCCGTGGCATAATCAGCACACCAGGGAACAATCCCAAAGGGCCATCTGTGACCGTATCCCATCACATCCCCCTCCCCCAGCTGTGGTGGCAGAGGGCTGAGGTACTCCTCTCTCTTCAGGGCAGCCCGCATACTGAACCCCTCATCCCTAGCCCCAGAGCAATGAGTGAAATGAAGCTTGTACCTTTTCATTGTATTCTGTTGTACAAAGAAAGGAGGAAAGAGTTCTGTAAAAGTGAGCAGGAGGCACCTCTGAATGTTTCTGTTTTCCTTATCCCCCATACCAGTGATTAACACCCTCACCTGGAACACGGGAGGCCAACCAACAAGAGTGAGAGCCCACTCCAGAATATTCTCTTTCCCCAGGGCACTCACATGGGATGAGGGAAACCTGTGTTTCAGTCCTGGCCCAAAAAGAAGTAGAACTTCACCCGGGGACAGACCTCCAGCTGCTCTCTATCAACAGGAGGATCATTTGGTTGGTGCTGTTTTACTAAGTTTGTTCCCACAGTGGGACATCAGCGATTGTGATGGGTAGGCTGGTTTCTGATTTGGAGGGGCAAGTAGATTCCCATAGTTCACACCTTCCAGGAGCAGGATGCTCACAAACTCCAGATTCCTCTTGAGAGAAAGCTGAAAGCATGCTCTCCCAATCTTTCCTCTGCTCCCCACCCAACACACAGGCCATGCCGGAATGGGCATCCATTCCCCTCTTGCCATGACAGAGACACCATGGTCATGGCAGGGAAGTCAGGACTCCTGGTTCTGTCTGTTATCCTATCACTCAACCTCTGTGCGACCCTGCCCAAGTCCGTGCCTCAGTTTCCCTGTCAGTATAAAAGGGGATTGGATCACAGTGACTTTCCTCTGCCAGGTGATTTGAAGATACTGTCGTGAAAGGGGCAGCACAGGATGATGATAGTTACTGAGGAGAATCACTGATCTCTGACAGCCCGTGTGCCTGCCAAAAGTGGTTTTGACACCTCACAGTCATCTGTCTCCAGACCTGTTGGTTCACTCTCTACGGGTATGTCTACACTGACACCCTAGTTCGAACTAGGGTGGCAGTGTAGTCATACCCTACCTCTCCTGCCTGGCAATTACAAGATACAAGAGCCTATGGAAACCCTGGCATTATCCCTAGTTGTCTTCGTAGCCAGCAATATTTTTTTCAATATACACAAATGAACAGAGCTGCCAATTTCTCTGACTCATCCCAGAGCCCAAGAGTTCACGTCGCCCTTTGGGAAGGGCCCTTAATTACTGTTTACTTCAAAATCTGGATAAATAGCCCAGAGACACGGAGAGAGTCACTGGAGAGACACGGCCAAGAAAGTCTTTGTTCTCCAGCCTGTTTACATGCACATGTTGCTTCTCCCCTAGAGGGTGAGCGAACCTCCCCAGGATTGCCCAGAGCTGTGTTATAAACAGCGCACACCCTTGTTGGCTTCTGGTGCGGGATGCCGGGCTGAGAGAGGTGCGGGACGCGGCTGCCTGAGGGGGATTCCTAGGGAAGACGCATCCCTCTCGGCACTCACAGATCTCTTGCTGAGGAACTTCCCTGCTCTACAAACCCAGTGCAGCGTGGGCATGATGGGATAGGCAGTAAGTCTTCGTCCTTTCTGCTTTTCGCAGCCGCTAATCATGTTGGGGTCCTTGCCACAAGGGGGATGAGTTTGTTCCAATATTATTGGTTAAAATGTCCCTCTTTGCTCATGGCCTGCAGCCCCAAGTCAGCTGCATTTCAGTCGCAAAGTGGATCCTTTAGTATGAAAGGTTTTAGTAGATGGACAATATTCTTTGGTCATGGACCATACTTCACTCAGCCCACACCAAGGGAAAAAACTCCCTTTGGAATAAGACCTGAGTAAAGAACTCAGGAGCCAGCTGTGTGAATGCATGGACAAGGTCAGCTCCTCTCCTTGCATCTTACGGCTCTGGCTGTTAACGGGGGGCTGTTGCATGACTTGTATCTGCTGAAAAGCAGGGAGGTGCTGGGGATCCCCACTAGAACACTTGTGAGAACACGGCCCGGCTTCCTTCTAGAAGTTGGCTGAATAGTTACACCTCTAACTTTCCAAAAAACAAATCAGCCAGAAGGAGACATCCAAGGACTTAAAGTTCAGCCAATTTACTTAGTCATTTTTCTTTTCGATTTCAAGTTGTCAGGCAGCCTCAACTAAATATGAGGTCACCATGATCACTAACAATGCTCTGTCCGTGTATGAATCCCATTCAGCTAAGATTTTTGCTCCAATAATAATAGGCATCGTGTGAAGAATTTTCTTATGCCAGTGTTATATATTGAGAATTTCAATGCAATTGAATGCTCCCTTGTTGGTGTGTTGAGACACAGTCCATAGAAATGCTTGATCTACTTCTATAGATCGATTTGTGGGGTGTAAGGCCAAAAGGGACCCTTAGATCATCCTGTCTGAAATTCTGTTTAACACAGGCTATTAAATTTCACCCTATTGTCTCTCTATTCAGTGATCTGTGTGTGAATAAAGCTTGGTGTAAACTAGGATCATGCAGGATAGAACCATAGAGCCACAGGTTGAGAAGGGAACATATGGGTCAGCTCGTCTATCCCTCTGCAAAGATGACCTATTCCTTTTGTCCGAACCATCCCAGACTAATGATTATGCAGCCTCCTTTGGAAAACCTCAAGTGAAGGAGCGTCAAACATCTCCCTAGATACCCATTCCATTGTTGTGCTTTTATTACAGTTAGGGATTTTTTCCCCTGAGTTTTCATTTAAATCTTCAGTAGTTTAAATCCATTTCCTCTTTGGCTGCCATCTGTCTGAAAGGAGAACAGTTCTCCCCCACTCTTCTAAGGGAAGCCTTTCAAGTGTTTGAAGAGCAATGTCAGGTCCCTCTTCAATCTTATAAAAACATAAGAACGGCCAGACTGGGTCAGACCAAAGGTCCATCTAGCCCAGTATCTTGTCTACTGACAATGGCCAATACCAGATGCGCCAGAGTGAGGAAACACCACAGGTAATTCTCACGTGATCCCTCCCTGGTTTCCCATTTCCAGACAAACAGAGGCCAGGGACACCATTCCTACCCATCCTGACTAATAGCCATTGATGGACCTAACCTCTATGAATCTATCTAGGTCTTTTTTAACCCCTATTACAGTCCTAGCCTTCATCACATCCTCTGGCAAGGAGTTCCACAGGTTGACTGTGCACTGTGTGAAGAAAAACTTCCTTTTGTTTGTTTTAAACTTGCTGCCTTTCATTTCATTTGATTGCCCGTAGTTCTTATATTGTGGGGATAAGTAAATAAATTTTCCTTATTCACTTTTTTCACACTTGTCATGATTTTATAGACCTCTATCATATCCCTCTCCTCTTAGTCTCCTCTTTTCTAAACTGAAACATCCCAATCTTTTTAATCTCTCTTCATATGGGACACGTTCTAAACCCCTAATATTTTTATGCCCTGTTCTGAAACTTTTCCAATACTAATATATCTTTTTCAAAATCAGATGACCACATCTGTATGCAGTATTCAGGATGTGGGTGTACCATGGTTTTATACAGAGGAAATAAGATATTCTCTGGCTTATTCTCTATCCCTTTTTTAATGATTCCTAGCATTCCGTTTGCTTTTTGACTGCCACTGCACACTGGGGCTATGTCTAGACTGCAAGCCTCTTTGGAAAGAGCATCTAGACTACAACCAGTACTTTTGAAAAAGCAAGCTGCTTTTTTGAAAGAGAGCACTCAAGCAGTCTGGATGCTCTCTTTTGAAAAAGCACTGTTTGCATTAATCAGTGCCTTTTTTCAAAAGAGCACTTTTGAAAAAAGGCGTTATTCCTCATAAAACGAGGTTTTCCATGGTCAAAAAAACTGCCACGTTCTTTCACTTTACTTTCGAAAGGATGTGGCAGCAGTCTAGACGCAGGGGAAGTTTTTTTTAAAAAATGCTGTAATATAGACACACTGAGTGGATGTTTTCAGAAAACTATCCACAGTGACTCCAAGGTCTCTCTGGGTATGTCTATTCTACCACCCTAGTTCGAACTAGGGTGGTTAATGTAGGCAACCGGAGTTGCAACTGAAGCCCGGGATTTGAATTTCCCGGGCTTCATTTGTATGTTGCCAGGCGCCGCCATTTTTAAATGCCGGCTAGTTCGGACTCCGTGCCCGCGGCTACATGCGGCACGGACTAGGTAGTTCGGATTAGGCTTCTTATTCCGAAGGAGTACAGGTAGTTCAGAATAGGAAGCCTAGTCCGAACTACCTAGTCCGTGCTGCGTGTAGCTGCGGGGCACGGAGTCCGAACTAGCCGGCATTTAAAAATGGCGGCACCTGGCAACATGCAAATGAAGCCCGGGAAATTCAAATCCCGGGCTTCATTTGCAACTCCGGCTGCCTACATTAACCACTCTAGTTCGAACTAGGGTGGTAGTGTAGAGATACCATCTCTTGAGTAGCTGTAGCTAAATTAGTCTCCATCATATTGTATGTATAGTTGGGATTATTTTTTCCAATGTGCATTACTTTATATTTATCAACATTTTGCTGCCCAATAACTTAGTTTGGTGAGATCTTTTTGAAGCTCTTCACATTCTGCTTTGGTCTTAATTATCTTGAGCAGTTTGGGATCAGCTGCAAATTTTGCCACCTTATGGTTTACCTCTTTCTCTAGATCATTTATAAATATGTTGAATATGATGGGTCCCAGGACTGACCCTTGGGAGACCCTACTAGCTACTTCTCTCCAGTCTGAAAACTCCTCTTTTCCCAAGTGAACATGCCCATTACCTGCAGGCGTTGTCCATAGGGTACACATTCAATCTCTTCCACTGTCTTTGTCTTTTACTTTCAGAATCTTCCCAGATTTTCTGAATTGTCTATCTGTCTGCATATGGTAGCTTCCCTAATTCTGACATGCATCTGACGAAGTGGGTCTTTGCCCACAAAAGCTTATGCTCCTACACTTCAGTTAGTCTATAAGGTGCCACAGGACTCCTCGTCGCTTTTCCCTAATTCTGATAGATGATCTCAGGAACCCACGTACAAATTGATATGTCCTTTATAGACACGGGATGATCCAAACTGAGAACATGTCCCAAGCAGGTTACTCTCCATCCCACTCTTTAGGAATCTGTACATTGTCTTTGTTTTGGCCACTGCTGTGAAGGGTGCTTCTGTGAAGTTTCTATCAATGATGGTCAGCATGTTTTAGTTGGGATGTTTCCCTCTTGAAAATGTCTTGGAACAGGTTTGGATTTTTTGCCCTCTCTGGTTTGGACCAGCTAAGTGAATGGGGAGTTCCCTGCAGCATAGCTCTCTCGCCTCCATTAAGGGTCAATGAAACATAACTAGTATCCACCCACGAGTATCCTGCTGGTGTGTATTAATGTTTACCAGAGCACAACATAAAGGAATTATTGACAGCTGGGGCACCATCAAATCAACTGGCATTCGTAGGGTCCGTTCTTCACAGTTCATTTATCTTCATCATGAAAATATCCTGTTTCAATGTGTTAAGACCAATCCATCTGCTTCACCCATGAGAACAGCCTCTGGTAGTGCATGCCGTGTCTCATATTTATATTGTCTCTCTATTTAGGCATTTGTACTGCAGCCATCACCCTACACTCTCAGCACGTACAAGAATTTTATGGAATGAATGGTAGATAAAGGAGACACTGTTCTGGTACAGAATTATATTCCTGCTCTACTCCATGTCAGATTCCAACACCACAGCCTTCACCAACCCCTCCACCTTCATCCTTCTGGGCATTCCTGGCCTGGAGGCGTCCCATGTCTGGATCGCCATCCCTTTCTGCATTATGTACGCCATAGCCGTCTTGGGGAACTTCGCCATCCTGTATGTCGTGAAGATGGACCTAAGCCTCCATGGGCCCATGTACTATTTCCTCTGCATGGTGGCCATCACCGACCTGGTCGTCTCCTCATCCATCATGCCCAAAACGCTGAGCATCTTCTGGTTCAACTTCAAGGAGATCGATTTCAATGCCTGCCTCACCCAGATGTTCTTCATTCACGGATTCTTAGTGATGGAGTCTGGGATCTTCGTGGCCATGGCGTTGGATCGCTACGTGGCCATCTGTGATCCCCTGAGACATTCCACCATTCTGACAAACTCAGTGGTGACCAAAATTAGCCTAGCAGTAGTGCTACGTGGCAGTCTGCTTGTGCTTCCCTATTCCCTCCTGGCAAGGCAGTGGCCTTACTGTAAAACCAACATCATCCTGCACACTCACTGCGAACACATGGCCGTGGTGAAGCTGGCCTGCGCTGACACCCACATCAGTAGCTACTATGGCCTCTTTGTGTTATTGTTTGTGAGGGGTCTGGATGTCTTTTTTATCACCTTGTCCTATACCCAGATTCTCAGGGCCATCTTCAGCCTCCCCACGAAGGACGCCCGGATCAAGACTTTTGGGACCTGTGTTTCCCATCTCTTTGCTATCTTAGTCTTTTATATTCCACATCTCTTCTCCTCCCTCACACACAGGTATGGGACTAATGTGCCCCTACATTTTCACGTTCTCATTGCCAACATGTATCTCATGATGCCCTCCATGCTAAACCCCATCATCTACGGGGTGAGGACCAAACAGATCAGGTCCAGGCTACTCTGGCTCATTGCTCATAGAGGCACATAAAGTTTTCTCCTAGTGCTTGGCCTTTAGACGGAGATCTGGGCAAATCTAGCTGGTGACATGCTGTAGAGGCCTCTTCCCTGAATCACTGAATGAATAGTCAGAGAGACACTACAACTTTTCCTGGTCTCACAGTGCTCTTTAAAGAATCAGGTAAAAAAGCTGCAGCCAGAAAAAAAATAGGATACCACACAGCTCAATCTTCAGCCTTGTCGTGTTCGTTGACCAGGTATGCTGAATGCTGACATGCTGCCTAGAACTCTGCATAGAGGCCAATGATGTGGTGTAAGAAACTAAATGAGTGTACAGTATGACTTAAGGGTTCTGATTAGGGCCTTCAAATCAGTGATGGAATCAAATGAAAAGTCTTTCTGTAAATTTCCCAAGCAGGTTGGGGGTTATCAGTCCTTGCTCACAGCTTCCTTTGTGGAAGCCCAGCCAAGAGAAATTAAGATAAGATGGGGGGATCTCTCAGGGAACCTTTGATATTCTCTGCCCTGTGTGTGGAATGTTAGTGTCCCAAACAAAACCCACAGTTCATGTGCTTGGAAAATTATTATCCCAAGCTGTAGGCCAGAGTGGAATGATCATCACATATCCTCTGTCATGATCATGAGAGATGGCCAGCAGCCTGGGGACTAAAGGGTCAACTATACCTAAGCCAGATAGAGTCAGCCAATAAAAACACAGAGAGGGATTTCAAACTGGGACAAAGGAATTTTGGGGTTTTTCCCTCCTTTGTCTCAGGGCAGTTTCTTTCCAGCTACTGAGTGGGACAGACAAAACATCTCCCTCCAAGAAAAGACTCTTCACTATCTCTAAGTAGGGTGAAGTTTAGATAAATCCCCCCATAAGTATATTAATTGGTGACTTTTCCATCTAGTAATTATCCTTGCAACACGAATATTGTGGTGATAATAAAAGTTCTTTCTCTTTTCTTTTATTAACCTCATATTGGTTAATTTTTGTGTCCTGGTTTTACTTTTGGGACTGAGATTTCTCTGGTTTCTTTATTATTACTTGGATGGTGGCAGCGGATTTTTTATCCCCACAATCTAGAGTTTTAAGACTTGGGGGTGGGAAGTTTTTTACCAAAGCCTGGTGGATAAGGTTTTGAGGTACTTTTGCGGCGCACACTTCTGCATTTATCATGCCAGAGTGGGGAAGAACCCTTGACATCTTCCCATTCCTAGACACATACAATCATAGAACTGGAAGGAACCTAAAGAGGTCATTAAATCCAGTCTCCTGCCCTCACGGCAGGACCAAGCACTGTCTAGATCCGAGTTTCTGAAAGTATTGCACTGAATCACTCTCAGAAACACATTAACACGTCACTTTCCGTAGCTCCCCTTGGCTGCAAAGGACAAAACGGAGCCAATGGGAGCCGCGAGGCTCTGTGGCCGCAGTGCCGGTAAATAATCAAACCAGAGAGGCCAGTTAACGTGTTTCTGAGAGTGATTCTGCGGAACACTTTCAGGAACACTGGTCTAGATCATCCCTGATAGATGGCTATCTAACCCACTGTTAAATATCTCCAGGGATGGAGATTCCACAACCTCCCTAGGCAATTTATTCCAGTGTTTAATCACCCTGACAGTTACAAAGTTTTTCCTAATGTCCAACCTAAACCTCCCTTGCTGCAATTTAAGGCCGTTGCTTCTTGTCATATCATCAGAGACCAAGGAGAACAATTATCTCCCTCCTTCTTGTAACACCCTTTTAGATACTTGAAAACCATTACCATGTCCCCCCACTCAGTCTTTTATTTTCTAAACCAAACAAGCACAGTTCTTTCAGTCTTTCCTCATAGGTCATGTCTTCTAGACCTTTAATAATTTTTGTTGCTCTTCTCTGGATCGTCTCTAATTTCTCCACATCTTTCTTGAAATGTGGAGCCCAGAACTGAACACAATACTCCAACTGAGGCCTAACTAGGGCTGAGTAGAGCAGAAGAATGACTTCTCGTGCCTTGCTCACAACACTCCTGATACCTGAAAACGGTTATCATGTCCCCTCTCAGTCTTCCCTTTTCTAGACTAAATAAACCCAATTGTTTTTCAATCTTCTCTCACAGGTCATGTTTTTTTAAACCTTCAATCATTGTTCTTGTTTTATCTAGAGATTTTTTACCCCCATTTGTCAACATTTTACCTCACATGAGACGTCCAGAACTGGAGCCTATACTTCAGTGTAGGTGTGATGTGCAAACAAACACAGTGCAGATTGTACAGCTTCCATTAAGTAAGATGCTTTGTGTACTGCAGTACTCCAGACAAGGCTTATTCAGCTTCAAGTCAAGTGGAAGAGTTACTACTCATGTCCTGCTTATTACATTCCTCTTAATGCACCCAGAAAGAGGTTTGTGTTTATTGCAACTGTGTTACTCTGTTGATTCATATTAGGTCCTGGTCCTCCATGACCACAAGCAAAATATGATAACTCAGAAGGCAAGCCATTGATCATATTCTTCCAGAGATGTTTTTAATCTATTGCCCGCTGTAAAAGCTAAGGCTGCGGCTACACTGCATCCCTCTTGTGAAAAAGCCTATGCAAATAAAATGTGGATTAGCATATTGCCACACTTAATTTGCATAATTCATTAGGGGCCGTTTTTGCTTAAGAGGCTTTTGAGCAAAAAGGCATCATCTTTGCAGCTCCTTTTTATGCAAAACCTGCCTTATGCACAAGAGCCGTTCTTCCTCATTTTTTCCTCTTGTGCAAAAACGGGCCCTAATTAATTATGCAAATGAAGTGTGACAATATGCTAATCCGCACTTCATTTGCATAGGCTTTTGCAAAAGAGGGATGCAGTGTAGATGTAGCCTGTGTGTCCTGAAAGCAACAACTGCATCCTCCTTCCTCAAAGGGCAAAGAGCACATAACTGCCCTGCCTTAGCTATCTCAGGTATTACCCCATCATAAAAGACAGGTGGAAGATGCTAGTAGATTGCAAATATTCATAACTTCAAATGCAAACATGACACATGCATAGAAGCATGAGAATGAGACTTAGCAAATCATCCCTTTCCCAGGGGCTGTGTCCAGACTCAGGGGTTTTTTCGGGAAAAGTAGCCTTTTTCCGAAAAAACTTCACCTGCGTCTAGACTGCAGCCGCGTTCTTTCGAAATTAAATCGAAAGAACGCGGATTTTCTTTCGACGGCGGTAAACTTCATTTCACGAGGAAGAACGCCTTCTTTCGAAAGTGCTTCTTTCGAAAGAAGGCGTTCTTGAATGTAAATAGGGCTTCTTCGAAAGAGAGCATCCAGACTCACGGGGGGTATGTCTACACTAGAAAGTTAGTTCGAACTAACGGACGTTAGTTCGAACTAACTTTCCTATGCGCTACACTAGCGCTCCGCTAGTTCGAATTTGAATCGAACTAGCGGAGCGCTTAGTTCGAACTAGGAAAACCTCATTTTACGAGGACTAACGCCTAGTTCGAACTAGCTAGTTCGAACTAAGGGCTGTGTAGCCCTTTAGTTCGAACTAGTGGGAGGCTAGCCCTCCCCAGGTTTCCCTGGTGGCCACTCTGGCCAACACCAGGGAAACTCTATGCCCCCCTCCCGGCCCCGGACCCCTTAAAGGGGCACGGGCTGGCTACGGTGCCCGTGCCAGGTGCAAGCCTGCCAGCACCCAGCTAGCAGACCCTGCACCTGGCACGGCACAGAGCCACCCACCCGATGCCTCCCAGCCCACCCCCTCTTGCCGGGACCAGGCTGGCGGCTCCCGGGAGCTTGCCCTGGACCGCAAGAGGCGGGCACCTTCCTGGGCTAGTGCGGACATCGTGGACCTCGTCCACGATCTCCGCACTAGGCACAGGAAAGTGGCCGTCTAGGGCAGGAGAGCTGCCAGCCTGGCCACCCAGGAGCAGGTGTGCATGAAAATCAAGGGGGTCCACTGAGACCCCCGACCCTGAGCCCTGAGCTTACAATGGCCGTCCTGGGTCAGACCAAAGGTCCATCTAGCCCAGTAGCCTCTCTGCCAACAGCGGCCAACCCTAGGGACCCTGGAGGGGATGGACCGAAGACAATGACCAAGCCATTTGTCTCGTGCCATCCCTCTCCAGCCTTCCACAAACTTTGGGCAGGGACACCACTCCTACCCTCTGGCTAATAGGACTCCATGGACCCAACCTCCATCACTTGATCTCACTTCCCTTTAAACTCTGTTCTAGTTCTAGCCTTCACAGCCTCCTGCAGCAAGGAGTTCCACAGGTTAACTATTTGCTTTGGGAAGAAGAACAACTTTCTCTTACTAGTTTCAAGCCTGCTACCCATTCCTTTCCTTTGGTGTCCTCTAGTCCTTCTTTATGGGAACTCATGAAGAACTTTTCTGAATGCACCCTCTCCACCCAACCCCTGCTTTTAGAGACCTCTATCCTGTCCCCCCTCCGTCTCCTCTTTTCTAAGCTGAACAGTCCCAGTCTCTGTAGCCTCTCTTCATCTGGGACCTGTTCCCAACCCCTGATCATGTTAGTTGCCCTCCCCTCTCCCAGCCTTTCTCTTCCCCTCTCCCACCTCCTTTTCCCAGTCTCCCCCAGTTTTTTTCAATAAAGACAGAGTCAATGTTGGAAGAAACATTAGCTTTATTTTGTACATCAATAAGAAGGGGGGCTAGGGAAGGGCAAGTGGAAGAAGGTGAGGGAGGAATGGGGCACGAGCCCCCGATGGGGAGGACTGGGCTGGCTCTGCGGGCTTCTGGGGGTGGAAGCTCTCCTGCAGCCCCCCAATTACTCCCTCTCCCCAGATGGCAGCCTGCGGCAAGTGCAGCCGGGCTGATGGCCGAGTGGTGTGATGTGCCCAGTGTGGGCACTCAGGGCACTCCAAGACAGAACTTCTTTGCAAGCGGGGCACCCCTTAGAACTGTGTGTCCGGGGTGGGGGTCGGGACCCTTTAAGCGCAGCCCTCGGCTAGCCTGAGACAGTATCTCCACGCTCTAAGTCCTCCTTTTATGCCCTGCCGGCACTGCTTCCGGCCATCATTAAGCCCTGTTCAGAGTCCACTCAATGTGGACTTACTAGTTCGAACTAGCAAAACGCTAGTTCGAACTAGTTTTTAGTTCTAGATGCGTTAGTTCGAACTAGCTTAGTTCGAATTAACTAATTCGAACTAAGTTAGTTCGAACTAGCGCTGTAGTGTAGACGTACCCTGGGTGCTTTCTTTCGAAAAAGCGGCCTGCTCTTTCGAAAGTTCCGCGTGCAGTCTAGACGCTCTCTTTCGAAAGAGGCTTGCAGTCTAGACATAGCCATGGAGAATGGAGAGGTCATGCCTTGTACAAAAATTATGGCATTTGCATAACCCTGGTAGCGACAATGATAAAAACGGTTATAGTCAGTCATACAACACCACGCCATGTTCTTGTCCCATGAGAGTGCCCAGCTAAAGAAGGGACGTTGCCCAGGGTCTAGCAGGACAAGTGAGTGGAAAATTGAAGCCACTTCAGGACACAAACAACAGATAAAATTGCGTTTTGTTGCAGGGAGCCTGCTCCTTGAATGCAAAAAGTTGGAAAGGGTTCTTCAAACGTGAGAAGTGGCTCTCTGTGAACTTGGATGTTTCTTACGAAGGTGGCCAGTCGGCCCCCTTGGCATTGAACAACCGGCATGGCCTGGGGTTCTTTTGAGAGTGCCTGTGTTTCCTGGGACATGACCAAAGAGAAACCTGCTGGGATGGGTCCTTGGGGTGCAACCAGGACTGTGGGACCATAAAGCCCTCCATCCCACCAACCAGAGAGAGACACCCGGGTGGGTAGGATGGAGGGTTCTATGGTCCCACAGTCCTGGTTGCACCCCAGGAACCCATCCCAGGAGGTCTCTCTTTAGTCATGCCCCAGAAAACACAGGTACTCTCAAAAGAACCCCTGACTGTGCTACTTGATTGCACCTCAGGATTCTGCCTTTCTGCCCTACTCTGAGATCTGACCGGTATAAGCTGATGACCCTCTCTGTTCCCCTTCACTGTGGAAAGTCTAGCCTTTGTAACTTGAGCTGTAGCCAAGCACCTCAACCAAAGCCCAGTGTTTTAGGTGACATATAACACGGAGATCTGAAATAATGACCAGTAGGAGGTGTGGGGATCAGCGCAAGTTACACAAGAAACAAAATTAAAAGGTCAATGAAAATGTGGCGAGCCTGATAATTTCACTTGTACAATTAATAATGCTCTAAGTAAGTCTGCTAGCCATCTCCTAAGGCAGCATTATGCCTCCACTACTTATCTATGCAATAAATAATCCCAGTGCCAATAAAGCTAGAAAGAAAGGTGTGGTCGGCAACATCGTGAAAAACTCCCGCCAAGCCCATGCTTGTAGGGGATACACACTAGAGCTGTGTCTAGACTGGCCAGTTTTTCTGGAAAATCAGCCACTTTTATACTGGCTTCTTGAATTTCCGGAAAAGCACTCTTTCGGAAAAGCACAGTTTGCACTACATAGTGCCTTTTTTCAAAAGAGCACTTTCAAAAAAAGGCGTTCTTCCCGGTAAAACGAGGTTTTCTGCAGTTGAAAGAACTACCGTATTCATTCAATTTACTTTCAAAAGAACAAGGCAGCAGTCTAGATGCAGGGGAAGGCCTTTTTTTTTCGAAAAAAAACCCTGTAGTCTAGACACACCCTTATGGAGGGCCTGGGTCAGCTAGGCCTGGTACCATGACTGTACTCTTATGACTGAGCCCTAGAGACACTTCCAAAAATTGGAGATGTATGAATAATATGAGCATGGTGCACACTGCACAGTATGATAATAGCTAGTATTGAGAGTTACTTATCCCTGATCTCTGATCCCTTAGCAAAAGCCATTTCCCTGCAGAAAGTACTCGTGTCTCCCTTCAGTCATCTCTCCAAAGCTCTGTGTGGTTACTATGTCCCCATCCTTGCGGTGACCTGGACAGTCTTCGTAGATTTCTTCCTAACCAGCTATAATTTACAAATACACACAAAACAGCCGATTCCTCCCTGACTCAGCCCAGAGCCCAAGAGTTCTCTGCCCCCTTGGAGAAGGTCCCTTAAGTGCTGCTTACTCCTACGAGTAGATAATTGGCACAGAAGCAGACTGGATTGTTTCCAACCTCTTCGCATTCATCTGCCCTCTTCTCCTCTAGAGGCTGAGCCAACCCCACTGGGACTGCACAGAGCCGTGTTATAAATGGCTAAAAAACCCCTGTCGGCTCTCGGCGCGGGACGCTGCTGCAGACACTGGGCTGAGAGAGGTGCAGGACACGGCTGCCTGAGGGGGGTTCCCAGGGAAGACCCGTCCCTCTCAGCACTCACAGGTACCAGCTCTTGCTGAGGAGCTCCCCTGCTTTGCTGTGACGGGATGCAGAGTCCGTCTGTGTTCCTTTGTGCTCCACACAGCCATTAAATATCCCCGGCATCCCCGTTTGCTCTAGTATCAGAGGCCAAATGTTGCTTTTCGCTGAGCAATCAGGATGGCTGGTGGCCTCCAGCCCAGAGGTGGCTCCAGTTCAGAGCATAAAGGATCCTTCAGCAAAACAATGTTTTAGCAGATGAATAATATACCAGCACATTCTGAGGCTGTGGCCAATACACTGCTGAAGGGCCACTGAGACAAAACTCCCCTCGGAGTGAGAGCTGAGTGAAGACCTCGAGCTAGCTGTGTGCTTGTGCAGAGACACTGTCACCTCCTCCTCTTGCATCTCACAGCGCTAGCTGTTCATGGTGTGCGGTGAGGCAATGTACCTGACTTTTCTCTGCTGGAAGCAGGGTGGT
Organism: Pelodiscus sinensis; assembly: GCF_052426305.1. Lineage (NCBI taxonomy): Eukaryota > Metazoa > Chordata > Testudines > Trionychidae > Pelodiscus > Pelodiscus sinensis. The sequence continues at coordinate 356,208,371 of NC_143052.1, read as the reverse complement.
TCTAGGCCTACTCACTGGAATGATCAGAAGAACATTTCAAGAGGAATAAGCCAGAGATTCTCCTAGCTGTATTCTAGAAGTCAGCTGAACTGTTGTGCCTGAAGCTCAATTCAACCAGAAGCAGACAGCCGGCATGGGAAGTTTGACTCCAAATGCCTAAAATCTCCCAAAGCGATAAGCAACAATAATTGAAGGTGTCAGAGAGACAAAACTAAAACTACTGCCAGCAGCACTGAATACAGTCGCGCATAAATTGTGAATCCCATTCAGCAACATGGTTCACACCAGCAAGGTCAGGATCAAGGAGTTTCTTGTCTCTGATCTGTTAGCAAAGGCACTGCATGCCAGCAGAAAGCGCAAGATCATCTGATACCAGCTATTCCATTCTTTTGTATCTTTGCATAATCCTATTTATAAAACTTTCCCTTTTCAGTGTTTACATGTAAAACTGGAATACTCGTATCGTTTTCGAGGATTTTTCTTGTATTTAATATATTTAACACCACTTTTTGCTGATCTTTAGCCCCACCAAGCATGGACTTTCCCCTGAGGGCTTTAATGTCACTGAGGGTCCATCTAGACTACAGGCTTTTATTGACAGAGGCTTTGTCGACAGACACTATCGACAAAGCTTCTGTCGACAAAGAGCATCTAGATTACAGCCAGGTCTGTTGACAAAGCAAGCCACTTTGTCGACATGACAGTGTAGACCCAAAGGAAGGTGTAGATGCAATAACACCTTCTGTCAACAGAACTCTATTGACAAAAGGTGTTATTCCTCATAGAATGAGGTTTACCGCCGTCGACAAAACTGCCGAGTTCTGTTGACAGCACTCGGCGGTAGTGTAGACGCGGGTATAGTTTTGTCAACAAGGGTGTGTCTAGATTACATACCTCCGTTGATGGAGGCATGTAGATTAGACAGATCGGCAAAGGGAAATGAAGCCGCGATTAAAATAATCGCGGCTTCATTTAAATTTAAATGGCTGCCCCACTCTGCCAACAAACAGCTGATCAGCTGTTTGACGTCAGATCGGGGCAGTCTGGACGCGCCGCGGTCACAAGGAAGCCTTTGTTGATCGGCGCAGGTATGCCTCGTGAAACCAGGTTTACCTGTGCCTATCAACAAAGGCTTCCTTGTGACCGCAGCGTCTCCAATTTCATTCCCATTTTCTGTCTAAATATTTCCTCCCAATCAGCTGATAATTCTCCCCTTGCTCTTTAGAAGCAGTGTGTGTCCATAGATGGTAGCAGTTGGGAACTCTTCATTTGAATGCAATCAATCCCACTGTTCATTTTCATCTCCTCTCACTTTCCCTGTTCTTATCTCTTCTCTAACATTACTGTCATGATCATGAGAGATGGCTAGTACCCTGGGGACTAAAGGGTTAACTACACCTAACCCAGGTAGAGTTGGCCAATAGGACTATAGGTAAGAATTTCAAACTGGGACAAGGGAATTTTGGGGTTTTCCCTCCTTTGTCTCTGGGGCGGTTTTCTTTCCAGCTACTGAGGGGAAGGAGGATGGTGGCAGCGGTGGGATCACTTTGAGAACCCAGGATTTTTAAATGGACACAGTTTTTTCTTTTGAGTTGCAAGCTTTGCAGGGGTTTTTTTCTCTTGTTTTTTTTTCTTTTCTTTTTTTTTCTGTGCTGCCCTGGGGAAGGGCAGACAGAAGGGTAGAAGGGTAGACAGAAAGGTACTTAAGCCAGACACAGACCATCCTACCCAAACAGTTTGTTTTTTTATAGCTTTCAGGATAATTGGATAGCTAGGCCAGAATAGGGCAGGGAAGGAGCCAAGTGAATGCTTTTGAGGTCGGGCAAAGTAGCCCGAGAGCAACCAACCCTTAAGCAACACCCTGAGGTAGAAACAGCCTCAGGCATGATGTACCACTCTAGGACAGATTTATACCCCAAAGAGAGGGCAGGGGCAAGGTATAGCAGCCCTCCTCTCCCCTCACCAATGTCCTCTATATGGGATTATGCCTTAAAGGCAGGCAGACCTCTATTTGAGAAAGAGATTCTTCACTCTTCTGTAAGTAGTGTAAAGTTTAGATAAATCCATTAGGTTTTATTGTTTTCTGGTTTGGGTACGGGATCTGATGTCTGTGCATTTAAAATGGGATTTTCTCTCTTTTGCAACTAAGTTTGGGCCCATGGTGGAATTGCACATTAGTATAATACTTTGTGACTTTCCCATCTAGTCATTATGCTTGCAACAGAATATTGTGGTGATAATAAACGTTCTTTCTCTTTTCTTTTTATTAACCTGGCATTGGTTAATTTTTGTGTCCTTGTTTGTACTTGAGGGATGAGATTTCCCAACTGATCTCCCCGCTGATTTTCTTATCCTGACTTGGGTGGTAGCAGTGGAGTTTTTATCCCCAAAATCTAGGTTGTTAAGATTTGGGGGGGAAGTTTTTTACCAAAGCCTGGAAAGATCAGGTTTTGGGATTCTTTTACAGGCCCCCTCTGCTACATTAATCGTACCAGAGTAGGGAAGGAGCCTTAACAATAACAATGCCAGATTTTCAGTCTGCCCCCTATGGCAGCCTGCCCCATTCCCTCAACCTCTCTTGGAAACACATTTCCCATCTGCTGTGTCCTTTATAGAGACTGGGCGAGCAACACTGACCACATGGCCAGAGCATGTTACTCTCCATCCCATCCCTTAGGCACCCAAACTTTATCTTTGTTTTGGACATGACTGCGAATGACCAGGTGTTTACTCTGGGCTCCTGGCAGTGAGACTGTCCTCAAACTGTGCACATTGTGCCTCATATTAATATTGTCTTTCCATCCAGGCATTCATGCTGGACCACGACTGAGAACCTGGGCATATGCAGAAAACCAGGGGCAGACACTGTAACTGCAGGTGACACCATTCTGACTCCGTGTAGGACACCTTCTCCCATGTTCCATGTCAGATTCCAACACTACCATCTTCACCAACCCCTCCACTTTCATCCTGCTGGGCATTCCTGGCCTGGAGATGGCCCATGTCTGGATCTCCATCCCCTTCTGTGCCATGTACGTCATCGCTCTCTTGGGGAATTTCACCATCCTCTTCATTGTGAAGACAGAGCCGAGCCTCCATGAGCCCATGTACTATTTCCTCTGCATGTTGGCCGTCACTGACCTTGTCCTGTCTACATCTATCCAGCCCAAAATGCTGAGCCTCTTCTGGTTCAATTCCAGGGAGATCGATTTCAATGCCTGCCTCACCCAGATGTACTTCATTCATGGCTTCTCAGCAATAGAGTCTGGGATCTTATTGGCCATGGCGTTGGATCGCTACGTGGCCATCTGCCATCCCCTGAGACATTCCACCATCCTCACAAACCTCATGGTGACCAAGATCAGCCTGGCCATGGTGCTGCGTGGCTGCATGCTTGCATTGCCATACCCCTTCCTGACGAAGCGATGGCCATATTGCAGAACAAACATCATCCCCCACTCATACTGTGACCACATAGCAATCGTGAAACTGGCCTGCGCTGACATTCGTGTCAGTAGTTACTATGGTCTCTCTGTGGTATTATTTGTGAGTCTGGATGTGTTCTTCATTGTTGTATCCTACAGCCTGATCCTCAGAGCCATCTACAAGCTCCCCACAAAGGACGCCCGACTCAAGACTTTTGGGACCTGTAGCTCCCATGTTTGCGCCATGTTGGCCTTTTACATCCCAGAAATATTCTCCTCCCTCACACATCGGTTTGGCCACAATGTGCCCATGCATGTTATCATTCTCTGTGCCAATGTGTACATTCTGGTTTCTCCCGTGTTACACCCCATCATCTACGGAGTGAGGACCAAACAGATCCGGGACCGTCTGCAGCAGCTCTTTACTTATAGAAGGAATTAAACATTTTCTCCTGATGTCTAGACTTCAGAACGAGCCCTGGGCAGAGCACTCAGAGGGTATGTCTGCACTACAGCGTTATTTCGAAATCGCTTATTTTGAAATAACGCGTCTACATCCAAAATGCATTTCAAAATAGTTTTTTTCTATTTTGAAATAGTGTGTCCACACTGAGTGGACGTTGAATCACATTGAATGCTGGTTGGAACCAGTTCTGGCAGGGCATCAGGTCAGAAGTTACTTTGTGGCCAGGGAGGCCAACAGGGCACCCTGGGAATGGCTGGAGGCCCCCTATTTTGAAATAAGTGTCTACACAGCACTTATTTCAAAATAGCAATTTCAAAATTGGTGCTATTCCTCATGGAATGAGGTTTACCAATTTCCAAATAAGCCCTCCGCTATTTCAAATTAATTTCGAAATAACGGAATGGCTGTGTAGATGCTAGGAAAGTTATTTCGAAATAACTTTGCTGTGTAGAAATACCCAGATAGAGATGCTCAGATAGACATTAAGGCTGTGTCTAGACTGGCAAGTTTTTCCGGAAAATCATCTGATTTTCCAGAAAAATTTGCCAGCTGTCTACACTGGCCGCTTGAATTTCTGGAAAAGCACTGATGATCTCATGTAAAATCATCAGTGCTTTTCCGGAAAATCTATGCTGCTCCCATTCGGGCAAAAGTCTTTTTCCGAAAGACTTTTGCCCGAAAGGGCCAGTGTAGACAGCATAGTTCTGTTTTCTGCAAAAAAGCCCCGATTGCGAAAATGGCAATCGGGGCTTTTTTGCGGAAAAGCGTCCGTGGCCAATCTAGACGCGCTTTTCCGAAAATGCTATTAACGGAAAACTTTTCCGTTAAAAGCATTTTCGGAAATTCATGCCAGTGTAGACGTTGCTCTTGCTCTTATTGACCTTGCTGTGCTGTATCCACTTGAACTCAGAAAATTACTATGTACTGTGTTGAAACCTTCCTAACTGCAGGTATCTGAACCCCTTTGACCTAACGCTTCTGCCCATGTTCTGTCTCTGCTCTGCCTCTCCCCCATCACTTCCCCATCACGTCACTTCCTCCTCACTCCCTCTTCCATTGTTAGTCACTGAATTATTTCCATCTCTCTCCCTCCTACCCCAAATGGAAGGGGCCACTTCAGATGTTTTCTGGGCTTTCTACAATCAGTTCCAATATCTCTGCTGTGGAGGGACAACCAATTCGGCACACAGTGTTCTAGATGCGGGCGTGCCATCAATTGATTTAGAATAAATGTCATGTTCTCTGTCTTATTCTCAATCCCTTTCTTAATGACTCCCAACATTCTGAAAGCTTATTTAAATGTGCATGTGTTTTTAGCAGATATTTTAACACTTATGAATTACACGAGACTGTACGAATCCTCTGTATCCTTACGTCTTTGGGCTTTTCGTGTACTATTTGCTCAGGCTCCTTGGAATCGGGGGAAGAGGCATCAGTCTACACATATCTTTAATGACCAACCTCTCAGCTCTAAAGACATCTTGCGTGAACGGAAGGAGTAACTGCCTTCTAGATCAAACCAGTTTTCTCCAGGTTCTCTGCCAAGGGGTGGGCATAGGAGGAATGGAACCGCCCCAGAAAGGGAAAGGAAGAGAAGGTTTTGATCCAGCCCTTTTAAATTACAGAGGGGCTGCATCTAGACTGGCCAGTTTTTCCGGAAAATCAGCCGCTTTTCCGGAAAAACTTGCCAGGTGTCTACACTGGCCGCTTGAATTTCCGCGAAAGCACTGACAATCTCATGTAAGATTGTCAGTGCTTCTTGCGGAAATACTATGCTGCTCCTGTTCGGGCAAAAGTTCTTTTGTGCAAAACTTTTGTGCAAAAGGGCCAGTGTAGACAGCTCAGATTTGTTTTGCGCAAAAAAGCCCCAATTGCGAAAATGGCGATTGGGCCTTTATTGCGGAAAAGCGCGTCTAGATTGGCCACGGACGCTTTTCCGCAAAAAGTGCTTTTGCGGAAAAGCATCCATGCCAATCTAGAAACGATTTTCCGAAAATGCTTTTAACGGAAAACTTTTCCGTTAAAAGCATTTCCGGAAAATCATGCCAGTCTAGACACAGCCAGGCTGTATTACTAAGCTGGGACAGAAGCGAGGAGTTAAGGTGATAAGCCCAACTTTTATTATTTGCAGAGCTATGGCTGCACAAGAGAGACAGACACCAGCTGGAGACAAAGCAGTTCGCACTGCAAATCACAACTCAGCTTTCCATATCTAAATGTAAGGTCTGAATGATCTATTACCACCCAGGAAAGCACGTGAAAGTGCATTGCCCTGCACTGGCCCTTAAAGGGGCTGAGAGTGGAGTCAGAGGCAAGCCCAGCTGAGGCAGCTAATGAGAGCACAGCTGGAGGCCATAAAAAGCGACTCCTGGAAGGAGGAGAAACCTGCCTGCTGCTCTGGGCCAAGAGCAGGAGAGACCTGACTGCCAGGGAAGCAAGAGGCTTCCTGGAGGAGGGCAGGGCTGGGGAGGCTTTTGGGCCTAGCAAACCCAGACTCCTAGGCCTGAGTCCCTAGGGGCTGCGAGAGGCAGATGCAGTAACTAGGGAAGCTGGGACCAGGGAAGCCCCAGGCCATAAGGCCTGAAGGCAGGGTTGCAGGAGGCACCCTGGTAGGCAGCGGTAGCAGGTCTGCACCCTTTGCCAGGGAGGAGAGGCCTGTAGGGACTGCAGCCTGCCCGGAGACAGGGCTAGAGAGGGACTGGAAGTCGGCCATTGAGGCCTGGAGGATGCAAGGGGACGGGGTGTTCCTGGAGGGAGCTGGGTGTTCCTGAGGGGGCCACTGAGGCTTGGAGGATGCAAAGGGACGGGGTGTTCCTGGAGGGAGCTGGGTGTTCCTGAGGGGGCCACTGAGGCCTGGAGGATGCAAAGGGACAGGGTGTTCCTGGAGGGAGCTGGGTGTTCCTGAGGGGCCACTGAGGCCTGGAGGATGCAAGGGGACGGGGTGTTCCTGGAGGGAGCTGGGTGTTCCTGAGGGGCCACTGAGGCCTGGAGGATGCAAGGGGACAGTGTGTTCCTGGAGGGAGCTGGGTGTTCCTGAGGGGCCACTGAGGCCTGGAGGATGCAAGGGGACGGGGTGTTCCTGGAGGGAGCTGGGTGTTCCTGAGGGGGCCACTGTGGCCTGGAGGATGCAAAGGGACGGGGTGTTCCTGGAGGGAGCTGGGTGTTCCTGAGGGGCCACTGTGGCCTGGAGGATGCAAGGGGACAGCGTGTTCCTGGAGGGAGCTGGGTGCTCCCGGGTAGAAGAACTGGGAGCCCTAAGGAATAGAGAGGACCCTGGAGCAGTGAAGGCAGAAAAAGACCAACGCCCCCGGAAGGGGGCACAGACGAAGAGCAGAGTGAACACTGCCGGAGGGCGGTGCTCTGAAGATACCACCCCACCCAAGGGGGCGTGTTGGAACAGCCAGCTACTTTCCTGGAAGCCATCCTGGAGGGAAGAGCCGGCTGCAGTGAGAAGACCCCGTTACAAAGCAATATCGGGATCTTTGTAGATAACAGGCTGAAAACAAACACAAAAGGCTGCGTCTAGACTGGCAAGTTTTTCTGCAAAAGCAAATGCTTTTGCGCAAAACCTTGCCAGCTGTCTGCACTGGCCACTTGAATTTCCGCAAGAGCACTGACGAGCTCAGGTAAGAAATCAGTGCTTCTTGTGGAAATACTATGCTGCTCCCGTTCGGGGATAAGCCCTCTTGCGTAAACGCTTTTGCGCAAGAGGGCCAGTGTAGACAGATAAAAACTGTTTTGCGCAAAAAAGCCCCGATGGCAAAAATGGCGATCGGGGCTTTCTTGCGGAAAAGCACGTCTAGATTGGAACGGACGCTTTTCCGCAAAAAGCGATTTTGCACAAAAGCGTCCGTGCCAATCTAGATGCTCTTTTCTGCAAATGTTTTTAATGGAAAAACTTTTCCGTTAAAAGCATTTGCGGAAAATCATGCCAGTCTAAACGCAGCCAAGGCAGTCTTTCTCCCCACAACACAACCTTCAGATTTGTTGGCCACAGAATGTTGTGAAGGCCAAGAAAATAACAGGTCTCACAAAAGTACTCGGTACATTCATGGAGGAGAAGTCCATCAGTGGCTGTTAGCCAGAATGGACGTCTTTGGTATCCCTAAACCTCTGTTTGTCAGGCACTGGGAATGGGATCATTACTTGTTCTGTTTATTCCCTCTGGAGCATCTATTATACATGTCATCTGTGTGGTCTATCGCTCCATTTCCCTCATAACTCTCTCTGTCCCCTGCCCCACACACCTCACTGTCCCAAGAGAGGGCACTGAGCTAGATGGAGCTGAGGTCTGTCCCGGTATTCCCATTCAAATCTTAAATGTCAATAGCCGGACTGTCCCGGCTGTATTCAAAGCCCACGCCCTTAGGATGCAAAGTTCCCCTCTGAGGGTCTGTCTACACTACCACCCTGGTTCGAACTAGGGTGGTTAATGTAGTCAACTGGAGTTGCAAATGAAGCCCGGGATTTGAATTTCCCGGGCTTCATTTGCATGTTGCCGGGCGCCGCCATTTTTAAATGTCCGCTAGTTCGGACTCCGTGCCCCGCGGCTACACGCGGCACGAACTAGGTAGTTCGGACTAGGCTTCCTATTCCAAACTACCTGTACTCCACATTCCACGAAGAGTACAGGTAGTTCAGAATAGGAAGCCTAGTCTGAACTACCTAGTTCGTGCCGCGTGTAGCCGCGGGCATGGAGTCCGAACTAGCGGACATTTAAAAATGGCGGCGCCTGGCAACATGCAAATGAAACCCGGGAAATTCAAATCACGGGCTTCATTTGCAACTCCGGTTGGCTACATTACCACCCTAGTTCGAACTAGGGTGGTAGTGTAGACATACCCAGAAACTGAAACAGATCTAAGGGTAAAGAATCTGGTGCCAAGAGCCCCTTATGCAGCTCCTCTGCAGCAAAGCCATTCTTGGGTGGACAAGAATCTTTGGAAGTTACCTTCTCTGTCCTCACCATCAGAGGGCGTGGGCTAGCTTTGTTAACACAAGGTAATCATCCATTAAGACAGGAGTGGGGAACCTTTCTGGCTCAGGGAACGCTGACCCACAGAAAAGCCACTTGGGGGCTGCACACAATTGAGAAGGAAAAAAAAAGCATCCAAACCATCACTGACGTAGCTCTTGATACAGAAGAAGAAAGACGTCCCCCACATTTCCCTCACATGCCAGAGACTTGGGGGCCCAGGAGAATAGATTTTGTGTGCTCCAGCCACCGGGGAAGGCTGAGGGGGACTGGACTACCAGCACAGGTTCCCCAGTACTGGGGGAGAGGGGAGCCCTAGGCCATGGGGGCTGGAAGCAGGCAAGCCGCATCCAGCCGCTAAGCCTTAAGTTCCCCGTCCCTGCATGAATAAGCTTATACTCAGTTTACAACAAACTTTTAAGAGACGTGGGGGGAATTATTGGGTACAATTTTCATCGAATCATGTTTCCTGTTGATCTCTGAATTAACAGGACACAGCCCTAGACAGGAACCGTTGCTTCCACTGTTAACTTGGAATGAGCTCTCAGTAAACAGAGACAAGCACAGTCCCTATCTGCTTCCAGTTCTTTAACCTCACCCGTCTGCAGAACAACGGTCGAGTCCACCCAACGGGGAATGGTCCTAGTGGCCACAGATGGACTTTTTTAACCCGTGTCACACAGCCCCTTCGGCAAGGCCTGGGATATTTTTTTAAGTGATCCTGTGCTCAGAACAGATAATGTAGAATAGCTCCAATAGGGAGCTGTGGGAAGAGCAGGCTGAAGACATTGGAGAGTCCGGGGGAGTCCAGCAGAAACTAGTTTCAGCACCTTGGTGCTCGGTGCAGAGGTCTCTGCTCCCTGCATAAGTTTCTAGAATGGAAGTTGCGCTCCAATATTGAGCCAAGAAACCCTGAGCCAGAAACAGGCCCAAATGCTGCTCTAAACAAAATAAATAATACATAATAATAATAATAATAATAAGTCCAGTGTGTGGGACCAAAATGTGTCTGCCGGAGAGGTGCAGAGCTGCAAGATCTCTTCGTGGGGCTGTGACAAAAGCATGGAGCTGCTACCGGGACATAAGGGGACTGTGAGTGGAGAACGAATGCGGCTGGTGGAGAGGATACCACAAGGTGCTCTCTCTACACAACTATAGCGTCTCTTCTGGCAATGTTTCCCCTCTTGCTCTGGCTTCTGGGTGGATCCAGCTGGGCTCCCCAGATGGAAATGTTTCTTGCTAAGATGTGAGGCAACCGGAGCAGGTTTGTACTAATTTGTTACTACTTTTACCTAGGCCTCAGGCCTCAAACCAGGCCTATCACACAAGGGCTTATGTTTTAGGGATTCTGCTTATTCCCCTACATTTTTCTCTTTCAATGGGAATCAGGTTTACCCATTCTACCAAAATGGCGTAATACATGGACTGAAGATGACCCAGTGAGCTAAACACACTTACGTGGCCACCTGACTTTGCCATCCACACACTCATGATCCATCTGTCCCTTGGTCTGCACATGCCCTCCTATGACCGACGGACAGAATTTATTTTGCCAATTTATCTAGGCCAGCGATTCTCAAACTTTTTGGGCTCCGGAGCCCTTTACATGCGTAAAAATGTATGTGGAGCCCCAGCGGTCCACTGATTCTACATGTTGTACCTATCGATGTTTCCAGTTCGTCAACCGCATGGAGACCATGGAGCACAGTTTGAGAAACACTGATCTAGGCCCTTGTGGTGTCCCTGGGACTGGTAGGCCCGGGACCATGACTGAGGAATGTACTTTTATGTCTGAGCTCTCGAGGGCACTCCGAAATATTGGAAACATATGAATAATATGGGTTTGTACATACTGCCCAGTATGAGGAGAGTGCCTGTTGACAGTCATTCATCTCTCATCACGGAACGAAAGCTTTGCTTGCCTGTGGAAAGTGCTCATGTCTCCCTCAGTCATCTGTCTGTCTACAATGTTCCTGTCTCTAGGGAGACCTAGTTTTTCTCCTAATCAGCTAAAATGTATGACTACACACAAAACAGTCAATTCCTCCCTGATTCAGCCCACAGCCCAAGAATTCTCCTCTCCCCTTGGGAAGGTCTCTTAATTATTGTTTACTCATTAATCTGGATAATCAGCACAGAAGCAGACAGAATAATTCCCAGCCTCTTCACATTCAGCTGCCCTCTTCTCTAGAGGCTGAGCGAACTCCACTGGGATGGCACGGAGGTGTATTATAAACACTGCACGACCCTGTGTCAGCTCTCAGCGTGGGATGCTGCCGCTGCTGCTGCTGGGCTGAGAGAGGTGAAGGACATGGATGCCTAAGGAGGACACTTAGGTAAGAAACAGGTACCATCTAAGTATGCACAGGTACCATCTAAGTATGCACAGGTACCATCTCTTGCTGAGGAGCTCGCTTGCTCGACAACCCCAGGGCAACATGGGTTTGATGGCATAGAGAGAAAATCTGTGGTCCTTTCTGCTCTGCACAGCCATTAAATATTCCAGGGACCCTGACACATGGGAGGAGAGTTCTCTAGATCACAGGCCAAAATGTCTTTCTTTGCTGGGCCTTCAGGCTGGCTGATGGCCTCCAAATCGGATGTAGGTTCGTTTCAGCGACAGAGTGGTTCCTTCAGGAAAAAGGTGTTAGTAGATGTACAAGGCCAAAATCTGAGTTTGTTGGTCAGGCTCCACTCAGGCGAAACTCCCCTTGGAGTAAGTACGGAGTTAAAACTCAGGAACCAGCTGCGTGTTAATGCACAGACACTGTCACCTCCTCTTCTTGTGTATCAGTGCTCTGGCTATTAACAGGGTGACTTTTGCATGAGCTTTGTCTGCTAGTAGCATCGAGGCTCTAGGTCTCCTTCATGGAACAACTAGAAAAAAATAGTTCCACATGTATATGATTTAGATTCTCCTTGTTTTATTCTAGAAGTCGCTGAATTGTTACACTTGAAAGTTACAAACAAACAAATAACAAAAAAAAGCTCAGCTTGAAACAAACCCCCAGCATGGGATATTTCAGTCCAAATACTTACAATTTCACAAACGTATAAGCAGCAGATGAGGTCTTCTATTTGCAGTTGTCAGGCACACACAACTAATGTTGGTGCCACCAGAACTGCCCACAGTGTCCAGTGCACTGTGAATCCCATTCAGCTACGTTCTTCACTCCAATAATGTTGATAGTAATGTGTTACTTTTCTCTGATCCCTTAGCAAAAGTCCTCTGTCCCTGCAGAAAATGCAAAATGATCCGATACCAGCCATTCCATTCTTTCTGAGTTTTATCAAATCTTTTTTCAAAATGATCCTTTTTAATATTTACATGGAAAACAGGAATAGCCCTAAAATATTTCCAGGACCTCAATTGTTTTTTAATATGCTTAACAAAATCCTTTTATCATCCTTAAGCCCACCAACCATGGAGTTGCAGTTGATGGGGAGGTGTGAATACCAAAAGAAGGAAAATTGCCTTTGTAGTGAGATATCCATTCTAAGTTCTTATTCAGTCCTAATTTGATCATGTTACATTTCCAAAGCACTTGCAGCTGTGCTATTTCTCTTTGGAGTCTGGTTTTGAAGGGTTTGTTGTTGCTGTTGTTTGTTTGCTTTGTAGGAGTTTTTAAGATTACTTATTAATTTTCATGACTTCCAATATTTGTTAGTTCTCCTTTTTTTCCCTTTTCCAGGTTCTTGCATATTGTTCCCCCCTCGACGAATACACAATTCACACAATTGTTTCACGTTGCTTCTGAACTAAGTTGTCCACTTTCTTGTCTGTAGAATTGTAACTTGTTCGCTATCTAATTATCTCTTCTGAAAGGCATCCCAATTTATATTCCTCGTTTTCCTGTCTACATTTCTCCCCCCAATCAGCTTTCACTGAGTGTCCATAGATAGTATTGACTGGGAATGGTCTCTCTTTGTCCATTTGACTATTTCATTCTTTATTTCCCCCTCCTCTATCATATAACCCCTTCTTGTCCCTTCTCTAAGGCTACGTCTAGACTGGCATGAGATTGGGCAAATGCTTTTACTGGAAAAGTTTTTCCGGTAAAAGCATTTGCGCAAAAGGGCATCTAGATTGGCATAGATGCTTTTGTGCAAAAAGTGCTTTTGTGCAAAACCATCCTTGGTCAGTCTAGATGCGATTTTGTGCAAGAAAGCCCCAATCGCCATTTTCGCCATCCGGGCTTTTTTGTGCAAAACAATTCTTCCCTGTCTACACTGGCCCTCTTGCGCAAAAACATTTGTGCAAGAGGACTTATCCCTGAGCGGGAGCATCATAGTGTTTGCGCAAGAACACTGACAATCTTACATTATACAGGACTAGGTAGCACTTTAAAGACTAACAAGATGGTTTATTAGGTGATGAGCTTTCGTGGGCCAGACCCACTTCCTCAGATCAAATAGTGGAAGAAAATAGTCACAACCATAGATACCAAAGGATACAATTAAAAAAAAGTGAACACATATGAAAAGGACAAATCACATTTCAGAACAGAAGAAGGATGCGGGGGGGGGGGGAAGGAGGAAGATAAATGTGTGTGAGTTAATGATATTAGAGGTGAGGGAAGGTAAATGTCTGTGAGCGAATGGTATTAGAGGTGATAACTGGGGAAGCTATCTTTGTAATGGGTAAGGTAGTTGGTGTCTATGTTGAGCCCGAGACGTAGAGTGTCAAATCTTAGCATGAATGACAGTTCAGAGCATTCCCTTTCAAGGGCAGATTTGAAAGTCTTCTGGAGTAGGATGCAGGTAATTAGGTCGTTGAGACAGTGTCCTTTCTCGTTGAAATGGCAAGAAACTGATTTTTCTTTGTGATCTTGTCTAATATCTGTTTTGTGGGCATTGATCCTTTGATGAAGTGTCTGAGACGTTTGTCCAATGTACATAGCAGATGGACACTTTCGGCACATGATAGCATAAATTATATTTCTGGATGCGCAGGAATATGTATTCTTGATCTTATAACTCACTTGGTTGGGCCCAATAATGGTATCAGCAGAGTGAATATGTGGACAAAGCTGGCAACGGAGTTTGTTGCAAGGGAAGGTACCAGGGTTGGTATTAGTGTGGTATGTCCTGTGGTTGTTGGTAAGCCCGTTGGTGTAAGAACTGAGTAAGGGCCTCAGGACATTCATTTTTTTAATTGTATCCTTTGGTATCTATGGTTGTGACCATTTTATTCCACTATTTGATCTGAGGAAGTGGGTCTGGCCCACGAAAGCTCATCATCTAATAAACCATCTTGTTAGTCTTTAAAGTGCTACATAGTCCTGTATTTTGTTTCAGCTACACCAGACTAACACGGCTACATTTCTATCACCAATCTTACATTAGATTGTCAGTGTTCTTGCGCAAATTCAAGCGGCCAGTGTAGACAGCTGGCAAGTTTTTGTGCAAAAGCGGCTGCTTTTCTGCAAAATCTTGCCAGTCTAGACGCATCCTAAAATAACAGCTCCTGTTTTTCAGCCTGTTTGCATATGTCAGCTTCCCCCATTCTCATAGCTTATGATGTTGAAAATCCCTTTATAGCTGCTGCATGCTTCACAGAAACTGGATGAAGAGTAAGTCCATACTTATATCAGTGATGGAGATGCAGCCGTGTTAGTCTGGTCTAGCGGAAACAAAAGACAGAACTATGTAGCAATTTAAAGACTAACAAGATGATTTATTAGCTCATGACCTAATAAACCATCTTGTTAGTCTCCATCCCATTCCTTAGGCACCCAAACATTACCTTTATCTTGGATGCTGCTATGGATGTGCAAATGGTTGTCTTGAGCTTGAGACGTCTCTCCCCAGAGTGGTGTTCTTGCTGCTATGGTTTCCACTGGTACAAGTCCTAGCAAAACTTTATTGCTTTTTTTCCCCAAAACAGATACTGAGCAACTGGGTGAATGAGGAACTCCTTATAGTCTCCATTCTATACCTCGTGTTACATTGCAGTAGGGACCACAGAGGAAAATCACTATGAACACTCATGTTTCCTGCTGGTGCCCCACTGTGATGTACATGAAATATTGGTGCATGGACCACCATGAACTATGCATTTGGCATTAGTAGGGTGGGTTGTCCATAACACATTTCTCCGAATAATGAAAATTTCATTTTTCAATGTGTGAAAGTGACCAATCTGCTTCACCCATGAGAACAGCTTCCAGTAATGCATGGAGTGTCTCGTCTTTACATTACATTGTCTCTCCATTCAGGCATTTGTACTACAACCGTCGCCTGAGAGCCGGGGCACAGGAAGTCAGGGGAACATACAATTCATGCAAGAGTGACCCTTCTTCCTCAGAGCTGGACACTTTCTCTACTCTATGTCAGATTCCTACACAACCAACTTCACCAATCCCTCCACCTTCATCCTGCTGGGTTTGCCTGGCTTGGAGTCAGCTTACACATGGATCTCCATCCCCTTCTGTACCATATACACAATAGCCATCTTGGGGAACTTCACCATCCTGTTCGTTGTGAAGACAGAGCCAAGCCTCCATGAGCCCATGTACTATTTCCTCTGCATGCTGGCTGTCACTGACCTGGTCCTGTCCACGTCCACCCTGCCCAAAATGCTGAGTATCTTCTGGTTCAATGCTAGAGAGATTGATTTCAATGTCTGCCTCACCCAGATGTACTTCATTCACTCCTTCTCAGCGATGGAGTCTGGGATCCTAGTGGCCATGGCTGTTGATCGCTATGTGGCCATCTGTGTTCCCCTGAGACATTCCACCATCCTGACAAACCCCGTGGTGGCCAAGATCAGCCTGGCCGTATTGCTACGCAGTGGCATACTCCCTTTGCCCTATCCCATCCTGGCGAGACAGTGGCCATATTGCAGAACCAACGTCATCCCCCATTCGTACTGTGATCACATAACTATAGTGAAACTGGCCTGTGCTGACATCCGGATCAGTAGTTACTACGGCCTCTTTGTGATATCTTCTGGGTGGCTGGATGTGTTGTTTATTGCCATATCCTACACCCAGATCCTCAAGGCAATCTTCAGCCTCCCCACGAAGGACGCCCGGCTCAAGACTTTTGGGACCTGCAGCTCCCACCTGTGTGCTATAGTAGCTTTTTACATCCCACAGTTCTTCTATGCTCTCGCAAAGCGGTTGGGCCAGAATGTGCCCCTGTATTTCCTTGTTCTTTTTGCCAATGTGTACCTTCTGGTTCCTCCAGTAGTACATCCCCTCATCTATGGGGCGAGGACCAAACAGATCCGGGACAGGCTGCTTTGGCTTTTTACTCATAAAGGAACCCACTTTATTTCTCCTGGGTCTCTGGCTCTCAGATCATGTTTTGAGCAGAGATGACAAAGTGCTGGGTCTTCTGTCCTGAGGTACTTATTAAACACTCTGAGGGATATAAAAGAATTTTTGATCTTTTACATATCTTTCACACACCTGTTTTACATAAGAACAAGGCAAACTGCGATCTGTCTATGTACAATACACTGCATTGCCAGCTTTCTAACTATGGGTAGCTGGACCCGTGAAACCATGTTCGGGTATGTCTACACTACAAAGTTAGTTCGAACTAACAGACGTTAGTTTGAACTAACTTTCATAGGCGCTACACTAGCGCTCCGCTAGTTCAAACTTAATTCGAACTAACGGAGCGCTTAGTTCAAACTAGGTAAACCTCATTTTACTAGCTAGTTCGAATTAAGGGCTGTGTAGACGCTTAATTCGAACTAGTGGGAGGCTAGCCCTTCCCAGGTTTCCCTGGTGGCCACTCTGGCCAACACCAGGGAAACTCTATTGCCGCTGGTCTTGTTGCACCACAGCTGCAGCACCTGGGCCTGCAGGGCGCACCACCCCGCCTGCAGCAGCCGCCCGCGCCTGGGCCAGCAGGACAGCCAGGAACCAGGAGGACTACCAAAGGTGGCACCTCCGGTTCCTGGATCACCAGCTCCGCACCCAGGACCACTGGGTCCAGGAGGACCTGAGGCTGCGCAGGAGGAGTTTGGAGGCCCTGGAGGAGCAGGGCCGTGCCCTGCGAGGCCACCTCCAGAGCCTGCTCGACCGCTTCCCAATTCCTCCTGCTCCTGCTCCTGCTCCTGCTCCCCCTGCTGCTCCCTCTGCTCCTCCTGCTCCCCCTGCTGCTCCCTCTGCTCCTCCTGCTCCCCCTGCTCCCCCTCCTGCTCCCACTCCTGCTTCCTCCACACCCCCGTCCCTCCTGCCCCCCCCCCCACAACCATTGCCCACCGATGCCCCCGGACTCGCAGTATTGCGAGACGGGAGAGGCAGCCGGACTCCCACCCCTGAGCTTTCCTTTCCCTTCCTCCCTTCCCGCCCCTTCCAGCTCCCTCATCCCAGGTTTCCCCCTCCCCTCTACCACCCTCATTCCTCCCTTCCTCCACCCCAGTTATGTGAAATAAACAGACGTTTTTGTTTGAAAAACAGGTGTCTTTATTTTACAGTAGGTAGGGAGGGGAAAGAGGAAGGGGGGTAGGGTGGAAGAAGGCCCCAGTGGGGCATGCAAGGGAGAGGTCAGTCCTCCTCCTCCACCTGGAAGCTCTCCCGCAGGGCTTCCCGGATCCGGACGGCCCCCCACTGGGCTTCCCGGATGGTGGCGGTGTGGGGCTGACCGTTGTGTCCAGCCATGCGGTCAGCCTCAGCCATCCAGACTGGCAGGAAAGCCTCCCCCTTTCGCTCACACAAATTGTGGAGCACACAACATGCTGCTACCATGGGAGGGATGTTGTGCTCGGCCAGGTCCAGACGGGTGAGGAGGCATTGAAAGCGGGCTTTCAGTCGCCCGAAGGCCCCCTCCACCACGATGCGGGCCCTGGTCAGCCTGGCATTGAAGGCCTGGCGAGAGGGATTGAGGTGCCCCTTGTACGGCTTCATCAGCCATGGCTGCAGTGGGTAGGCGGCATCCCCCACCAGGCACATGGGCATGTCCATGTCCCCGACCCTGATGTGGCGGTCGGGGAAGACGGTGCCGTCCTGCAGCCGCTGGCACACGGAGGAGTTGCAGTACGCCTGGGCGTCGTGTGCTTTGCCGGACCAGCCCACATTAATGTCCGTGAACTGGCCCCCGTGGTCACACATGGCCTGCAGGATCATGGAGAAGTACCCCTTGCACTTGACGTACTGGGAAGCCTGGTGTTCCGGGGCACGGATGGGGATGTGCATCCCGTCGATGGCCCCCCCGCAGTTGGGGAAGCCGAGGGCGCCGAATCCCCGGATGACAGCGTCCGGGTCGGCGAGGCGGACCACCCTGCGGAGCAGCACCCGGTTGATGGCCTTGACCACCTGCGGAGAGAGACACAGTAAAGTGCCAATCAGTGGGGCGCCCAGGTGGCTGGGAGCGTGCGTGCCCTGGCAGTGCCCCGCACCCCAGTCCTGGAAGCAACCCCCCTGGCGGTGTGTAGTACGGCCGGGACAGACCAACCACTCCGGTGCGGGGCGCGTTCGCCTCTTCCCGCCCCCCCTTTGTCCCTGGGGCGGCCCATCCCCTCCTCGCAGCCCCCCTTCCTCCCCTGGCGCAGTGGCCGGCGAGTGCCATACCTGCATGAGCACCGCTCCGACGGTGGATCTCCCCACGCTGAACTGGTTCCCGATGGATTGGTAGCTGTCTGGCGTGGAGAGCTTCCAGAGGGCGATGGCCACCCGCTTCTGGAGGGGGATGGCGGGCCTCATGCGAGTGTCCCTTCTGCGCAGGGCAGGGGCGAGCCACTCGCTGAGCTCCAGGAAGGTTTCCTCCTCATCCTGAAGTTCTGGGTCCACTGTCGGTCCTCCCAGCGCTCCAGGACAATGCGGTTCCCCCAGTCGGTGCTGGTGTCCAGACGCGGCGGGGCACGCCGGTGCCGGGGCACCACCGCGGCTCCTCCATGGCCCCCAGGGCGGCCAGGCGGAGAGGCAGGGGGCTGACGTGCACCAGGAGGTGCCAGGCAGCCTCGAGCCATTGCTGGCAGGCTTGCAGCAGCAAGTCCAGAAAGTGCACCAGAAGGTGCAGGGCGAGCTCTGGCTCCATGTTGCTACCTACGGCGGCCTCCCTGAAGGGCAGCACCGACACAGACGGGCACAGAGACCGACGCTTTGCTGTCCCTCGGCGAGTTTGGCAAGCAAGCAGGAAAAGCTGAGAACCGGCTGTCCGGGGGGGGTCCCTTTAAGCACGAGCCTCAGATAGCCTCAGACAGCAGCCACACAAAGCAACTACTGACCTGATGCCCTGCCAGAACCGGTTTCAGCTTCCCTTAAATGCCCCCCTGCGTCCAATCAGTGTGGACGCGCTAGTTCGAATTAGCAAAACGCTAATTCGAACTAGTTTTTAGTTCTAGATGCGTTAGTTCGAATTAGCGTAGTTCGAATTAACTAATTTGAACTAAGTTAGTTCGAATTAGCGCTGTAGTGTAGACGTACCCTTCCTTACCCCAGGTCTTCTGTCTGTGTTCCACCTCAGCTCTGCTCCCCCTGCCCAACTCACATGCCTTTTACTATTCTCTTCCACTCTGATGTTTTGTTACAGGCAGGAGCGGTAGGTTTGCAAAAATGTTGGGGATGCCCAAAATGCACAGGCTGCACCCAACCCCCAATCACACTCTCCCTACCCCCCTGCCTAAAGCTCTGGGAAGAGGCTGGGTAGAGGCTCTTCACTGGAACAGGGAATTGGGGGCAGGGGTAAGGTCAGGCTTTGGGAGGGAGTTTGGGTGCAGGAGTTCTGGGGTGCAGGGTCTGGGAGGAAAGGTGGGTGCAGCGGGGTCTGGTCAGACTCTGGGAGAGTTTGGGTGCAGTTGCGGGTCTGAGATCCAGGCTCTGGGAGGGAGTGTGGGGACTGCAAGGGGAGAGGGAGTTTGCAGATTCAGACTAACACGGCCACCCCTCTGATACTTTGGGCAGGATGGAAGATGGAGGGCAGGTTGCAGGCTCTGGAGGGAGTGGTGTGCACTTGCGGGTGTAGGAATGGATGCAGAGGTACCACACTTACCTGCAGGCACCCCCTCTGGAAATGGCTCCTGGGAAAGTGGGGGTGCATGGGCGCTGCTGCACTCATGCGCTCTCACAACTGCCCTGCAGCCTTGTGCACTCTCTGCACAATTTGAAATAATTTAATATGTGCCTGGCAGCTCCATCAACAGGGCAGCAGGGTTAGATCAACTTCCGACATCTCACTAACCCTGCCTCCCAACATGTGCATCCCTATGGCCAGAGGAAGGGTGGAGGGGTCTTCCGTACCATGCCCTGCTCCATGTTCTACCCCCATACACCGCACAAGGTGTGCCTCCCGTACCCCTCTCCCGCTCCAGCTACCCACATACTACCCACCCCCTGCTGTGACGTCTGCCTTGACACCCAAATTGTCCCTCACCGTAGACTCACACTGGAGGGCAGAGGATGGAGCTGCCCTTTGTTGCGGTAGCAGGGGAAATTGTAGTATCAAGCTGCCCCGCACTGGGAACTCACTCTGGGGCAAGAGTGGTGGCCGGGGGCAGGGAGCTCTGAAAGTCCCTCCAAAGCCTCCTCAGGCAACAGCTGCACAGGTGCCAGGTCCCTCCTCTCCCGATAGCTAAGAACAACACAGACAGTGAAGAGCTTCCAAAGGATCTCACAAAACTAGGTCAATAGACAACAAACTGGCAAATGAATTTTAATGTTGATAAATGCAAAGTAATACCCATTGGAAAACAGAATCCCAGCTATAGATACAAAATGATGGGGATTAATTTAGGGTATGTCCATGAGGAGTACCCGTAGTTCGAATTAGCGATCCTAATTCAAACTACCTACTCCATGCCACGTGTAGCCGCGGGCACGGAGTTCGGACTAAGGGGGATTTAAAAATGGCGCCTGCCCAGGAAGATGCAAATGAAGCCTGGGATATTTCAATCCCGGGCTTTATTTGCAACTTCGAATGCCTACATTAGCCACCCTAGTTCGAACTAGGGGGCTAGTGTAGACATACCCTTAGCTATTACCACTCAAGAGAGAGATCTTGGAGTCATTGTGGGTAGTTCTCTGAAAACATCCACCCAATGTGCAGCAGCTGTCAAAAAGCAACTAGAATGTTAGTAATCCTAAAAATGGGATAGAGAATAAGACAGAGAATATTTTATTGCCTCTATATAAATCCCTGGTACGCCCACATCGTGAATACTGCGTACAGATGTGGCCTCCTCTCAAAAAAGATCTATTGGCATTGGAAAAGGTTCAGAAAAGGGCAACGAAAAGGATTAGGGTTTTGGAAAACCCTAGTTCGAACTACCTGTTAAACCTCATTCCAGGAGGAATACCAGGTAGTTCGATTTAGGGCTTTATTTCGAACTACCAGGTCCCTGCCGCGTGTAGACGTGGGCAATTAGTCCCGACTTGTAAATTTCAAAAATGGTGACCAGCCAAGAAGATGCAAATCCAGCGGGGGATATTTAAATCCCAGGCTTGATTTGCAACATCAAATGCCTACATTAGCCTCCCTAGTTCGAACTAGGGGGCTAGTGTAGACAAACCCTCGGGCTATGTCTAGACTGCAAGCCTCTTTCGAAAGAGAGCGTCTAGACTGCACGCCGCTTTTTCGAAAGAAAGCACCCAGTGAGTAAAAAGCCTGTTTGCTTTCAAGAATGCCTTTTTTCGAAAGAGCACTTTCGAAAAAAGGCGTTCTTCCTTGTGAAATTAGGTTTACCGCCGTCGAAAGAAAAGCCGCATTCTTTCGATTTGATTTCGAAAGAACGTGGCTGCAGTCGAAAAACCCCCTGAGTCTGGACACAGCCTAAAGGAAGCTGGAGGAAGGGTGGCTCTATTTCAAAATAAGTGCTGTGTAGACGCTCCCAATTTCAAAATAAGCTACGCAATTGAGATAGCTCAATTTGCGTCGCTTATTTCGAGTTAAGCCCTGCTGTGTAAGATGCTCACTATGATGATAACTACAGTTGAGAGTTACTCATCTCTGATCCCTTAGCAACAGCCCCGTGTTCCTGCAGAAAGTGCTCATGTCTCCTCTCAGTCATCTCTCCAACGTTCTGTCCCCATCCCTGCAGAGACCTGGACAGTCTCCTTAGATTTCTTCCTAGCCAGCTATAATTTACAAATACCACAAAACAGCCCACAGCCAGAGAGTTCTGTGGGAAGGTCCCTTAATTGTTGTTTACTCCTAAAACTGGATAATCAGCAGAGAAGAAGAGAGGGTTGTTTCCAGACTCTTTACCTTTAGCTGCCCTCTTCTCCTCTAGAGGCTGAGAGAACCCCACAGGGACGTCACAGAACTATATTATAGATGTTAAAACCCCCATGTCAGCTCTCGGCATGGGATGCTGCTGCAGATGCCAGGGTGAGAGAGGTGAGGGATACGGCTACCTGAGGGGGACTACAAGGCAAGAAACTTCCCTCTAAGAATTCACAGGTACCATCTCTTGCTGAGGAGCTCACCTGCTTGGCAACCCCAGGGCAACATGGGTATGATGGCATAGAGAGAAAATCTGAGGCCTTCGTGCTCTGCTCAGCCATTAAATATCTCAGGGACCCTGCTACAAGGGATGTGTAGGGCCCTCAGACTGGCTGGTGGACTCCAAACCTGAGGTAGGTTCATTACTGGGGCAGAGTGGAACCTTCAGGGGGAAAAAACGTTAGTTGATATATAATGTGGCCGCTCTACTCTGCACTGGTTAGGCCTCAGCTGGAGTACTGTGTCCAGTTCTGGGCGCCACATTTCAAGAAAGATGTGGAGAAATTGGAAAGGGTACAGAGAAGAGCGACAAGAATGATGAAAGGTCTAGAGAACATGACCTATGAAGCCAGGCTTCATGAACTGGGCTTGTTTAGTTTGGAAAAAAGAAGATTAAGGGGGGACATGATAGCGGTTTTCAAATATCTAAAAGGGTGTCACAAGGAGGAAGGAGAAAATTTGTTCCTCTTGGTTTCTGAGGACAGGACAAGGAGTAATGGGCTTAAAGTGCAGCAGGGGAGGTTTAGATTGGACATTAGGAAAAAATTCCTAACTGTCAGGGTGGTCAAATATTGGAATAAATTGCCAAGGGAGGTGGTGAAATCTCCCTCTCTGGAGATATTTAAGAACAGGTTAGATAGACATCTGTCAGGGATGGTGTAGACAGAGCTTGGTCCTGCCTTGAGGGCGGGGGGCTGGACTTGATGACCTCTCGAGGTCCCTTCCAGTCCTATTATTCTATGATTCTATGATTCTATAATATAAGGCCAAACTCTGAGGCCATGGCCAGTACATTGCTGAGGCCTCTCTCAGGAAAAACTCCCCTTGTAGTAAGATCTGTGAAAAGCCTCAGGAGCCAGCTGTGTGTAAATACACAGACACTGTCACCTCCTCCTCCAGCATGTCTGGCTCTGGCTGTTCGCAGGGGACTTTTATCTGAGTTTTCTCTGCTAGATGCATGGTGATGCTCAGTCTTCCCACTGGGATAATTAGAATCATTTTTTTCAACATGGGCAAGACAGAGATTCTCCTGCTTTTATTCCACAAGTCAGCTGAGCTGTTGTTATGCCTAAAATGTTCAATAAAACAATCCAGAGAGAAGCAGACACCCAGCATGAAAACAATTAGTCCAAATGCCTAAAATTTCACAAACATTATGCAACAGATAATGGGGGCTTCTAATTGAAGGTGTCAGAGAGTGATAACTAAAAATGCTGCCCCCAGCAACACCCACATAAGAACATAAGAACGGCCGTACTGGGTCAGACCAACGGTCCGTCTAGCCCAGTAGCCTGTCTGCTGACAGTGGCCAGCACCAGGTGCCCTGGAGGGGGTGGACTGAAGACAATGATCAAGTGATTTGTCTCCTGCCATCCCTCTCCAGCCTCTGACAAACAGACGCCAGGGACATCATTCCTACCCCCTGGCTAATATGGACCTAACCTCCATGAAACTATCTAGCTTCTCTTTAAACTCTGTTATAGTTCTAGCCTTCACAGCCTCCTCTGGCAAGGAGTTCCACAGGTTGACTATGCGCTATGTGAAGAAGAACTTTCTTTTATTAGTTTTAATTAAGCCCACAAAGTCTAATACATTGTTAATCCCATTCATCTATGCTCTTGTCTCCAGTAATGTAGATAGCAAGGAGTTCTATGGGCCAAATATGGGTAACGTTAGCAAGCATCTTTTCTAAATGTTATATGTTCGGAGTTTCACTGTAACTAAATTTTCCCTTGTTTGTGTGTTCTGAGAGACAGTACAGTACAGATGAATCCCTGATCTCATTTCTTTATCAATATATCCAGAGGGCTCAGAAGGGATCCATTAAGTCTGACCTCCTATATAATACAGGCCCATCAAAATTCACCCAGTTACATCTGTATTAAGAGTAATACCTTGTGTGTGACTAAGTCCTGTCCTCAGCTAAGGTTTTACATTATAGAATCATAGAGGCTCAGGGTGAAAAGTAATGGTCACCTTTTTTGGAGACCTCCACAGAACAAGCTACTGCCGCCTCCTAAGCTGTCGGTTGCATTCTCTGCCTCTTCTGTTAAGACTATTTTCCTCAGATTTAATTTAATTCTTCTATGCTACAGTTTGAACCCATTGCCTCTTATTCCCGCTCTGTGGTTAAGAGAGAACAACTTTCCTACAACTTCTTATGGCAGTCTTTCAATTTTTTAAGAAGACCACTATCATGTTCTCATGTAATCTTTTGTTTTCCCAACTAAATACACCTGGGTTTTTTCGCTTGCGTTCCGTTTCTTTAAAAACCTTTGCCACACGCCTCAAGACTCTTTCCCTTTTCTTTATATCCTTTCTTTGCATTGGTGACCAAAATTGAACGCAGTGCTCCATATTAGGCCTAAACGCATGGAGTGGAGGAAAACTGCCATGTAGCACAAGCTGGCATGCAAGCTCTCTGCTAATGCAACCTATGCTGAATGTACGTTGTTTGAAACAGCAACAAACCCATACCCCTGAGAGATGCAGCTATATCAACCTCATCCCCATGGAGATATGATGAAGTTGACAGAAGATTTTTTCTCTTTACCTAGCTACCGTCCTTTGTTAAAAGAAGAATCTTTGCTTTCTGTGTGAGTACTGTCTACACTATGGGTTCCCAAACTGGGGCGCATGCTGGTTCAAATGCACTATGCGTAGCAATTATGCAATTTAATTAATAGTTTGAAGTTAAAATCCTACAAATTTAAAACTGTTCTTATACTTCCCTTTAGCAAGCACATTAATAAACAATTCTATTACATATATTTAATTGCTTGAACTTTCCTGTAAGTGTAAACTACAGAAAATGACTTTGCCCCGTCAATGACAGGCGTCACCTGCTAGCTAACTATTTTTCTAGTTAAAAAAATAATAGCACAAAAATCAAGCATGGCGTTTCCTCTGATGTTTTATAGTCACTTATCAATTTTCCTAATGTTTGTATTGCTGGCTATCTACGTTTCCTTTCCCCAGAAATTGCTCCCTTCAGTTATATCTGCTACATCCTTAATAGAAACTGGGGGACGAAAAGTGAGTGCACTTCCATCTCCAGCCCATTCCATAGGCACCTAAACACTGGCTTTCTTTTGGCCACTTCCGTGTCTGAACAGATGATTACTTTTAGCGCCTCTCAGTGATGCCCAGATCTCGTATGTTTCCCATTGGCACAAGTCAAAGAGAAGCTTTGGTGGGTTTTTTTCCACTTTCAGATTTTGAACAACCAAGTGGCTAGGTTTTCCACAAGGCAGGAGCTCTTTAGTCTGTGTTTCATTGGGTTAGGCACAAATGAAGGAAAACATGTATCTACACGTCAAATTCCTGATAGTGCTCATGGTGCCGCGCTATGATATGCAGGAATTTTTGATGCACGAAGCACCATAAACTATGAAATGGACATTAGTAGGGTCCGTTCTTCATATTTCATATGTCTGAATAATGAAAATTTCATTTTTTTCAGTGTTTTAAGAATAACCAACGAGCATCATCCATGAGAAAAATCTCCAGCAGCGCATGTACTCTCTCATATTAACATTGACTCTCTTCACTGCCATTTCTGCTGCAACCATCACCCTAGACCCAGGACACATAAAGAAGTAAGGAGAACATACGGTACACGCAAGATAAACAATTAAGCCTTATAGTTCAGCACAAACTCCCTTACTTCATGGCAGATTTCAACACAACCGACTTCACCAACCCCTCCACCTTCATCATACTGGGCATTCCTGGCTTGGAGGAGGCCTATGTCTGGATCTCCATCCCCTTCTGTGCAATGTATGCCATAGCCATCTTGGGGAACGTCACCATCCTGTTCATTGTGAAGATAGAGAGGAGCCTCCATGAGCCCATGTACTATTTCCTCTGCATGCTGGCCATCACTGACCTGGTCCTGTCCACGTCCACCCTGCCCAAAATGCTGAGCATCTTCTGGTTCAATGCCAGGGAGATCGATTTCAATGTCTGTCTCACCCAGATGTACTTCATTCACTGCTTCTCAGCGATGGAGTCCGGGATCTTCGTGGCCATGGCGTTGGATCGCTACGTGGCCATCTGCCATCCCCTGAGACATTCCACCATCCTGACAAACCCCATGGTGGCCAAGATTGGCCTGGCCGTGATACTGCGCAGCAGCATTCTCACACTGCCCTACCCCTTCCTGGTAAGGCAGTGGCCATACTGCAGAACTAACATCATTCCCCACTCATACTGTGACCACATAGCTATAGTGAAGCTGGCCTGCGCGGACATCCGAGTCAGTAGTTATTACGGCCTCTTTGTGGTGATCTCTGTGTGGCTGGATGTGTTGTTTATCACCATTTCCTATACTCAGATTCTCAGGGCCATTTTCAGGCTCCCCACAAAGGACGCCCGGCTCAAGACCTTTGGCACTTGCAGCTCTCACCTTTGTGCTATATTAGCTTTTTACATCCCACAGTTCTTCTACTCATTCACACTCCGGTTTGGCCAGAATGTGCCCCGATATTTCCTCATTCATATTGCCAATGTGTACCTTCTGGTTCCTCCAGTGTTACACCCCATCATCTATGGCATGAGGACCAAACAGATCCGGGACAAGCTGCTTCAGCTCTTTACTCATACAGGGACCTAAATCTCATCTTCTCGTGCTTTGGCGCTCAGACCCGGCTCAGTGCAGAGGTCGCTGGCGACCCCTCTTCCCAAAATAATGTATTAGATGGTCAGAGAGACATTAAAACTGTATTGCCCTTACTGTGCTAAATTCAGCATGACAAACTGAGGAATCAGCCAATGTACAATACACTGTGTTGCTATCTTTTCAACCGTGGGTAGCTGGACCCCCATATCCATGTCCTTTGCCCCACTTCTTCTGCTAATGTTCCACCTCTGCTCTGGGTCTTACCCCCACCTGTGCCCCACCATGTCACTTTCTCCTCTTCCCTTATCAGTCACGGGCTCAATTCCAACTCAATCTCTCCTCCCCTACATGCCAAGGAGCCAGTTCAGATTGTAGGAGGTTGGCCACTTTAACTGGGATGCCAGGGGCCACTTAAGCTCTTGGGATCTCTCCTCCTGGGAGGGAGACAACTAAGCAGTGAGCTGGCAGGGGCACTGTGTCTGATTCCTGTATAAAACAATGAGCATTAAATTAGTATTAGAGACAGCTCGAATGCGAACATGTTCTGACCTCTTGTCACAAGTCACTTCAGACTTGTTCAGGTTAACGTTTGGTGGTGTATTTTCTTACTTTGCAACTAACTGAGCAGTCCTCATCACACATCCTCAGTTCTCTCCGCTCTGGAGCCAAGAGGGATCCATTGGGTTACAGCGGGTGGAGTGCTTATATCTGGGATCTATAGGAAAACAACAGAATCGACTTGCTGAATAAAACCAGTGGCCCATGTATCCCAGTGTCCTGTCTTCCAACAGTGTTCAAAGCCAGGGATATGTCTAGACTGCAGGCTTCTTTCGAAAGAGAAATCCGCTTTTTCGAAAGAGAGCACCCAGCGAGTCTGGATGCTCTCTTTCGAAGACGGCCTCTTTACATTGAAGAACGCCTTCTTTCGAAAGAGGGACTTTCGAAAGAAGGCGTTCTTCCTCATAAATTGAGGTTTCCCGCCATCGAAAGAAAAGCCGCGTTCTTTCAAAATAATTTCGAAAGAACGCGGCTTGAGTCTGGACGCAGGGGAAGTTTTTTCGGGAAAAGTAGCCTTTTCCCGAAAAAACCCCTGAGTCTGGACACGGCCCAGGTGCTTGAAAGGGACTGGACGGAACAGGGAATCATCAAGTGATTCATGCCCCGTTGCCCACTCTTGGCTTCTAGCAAACAGAAGCTAGGGACATCATTCCTGTCTGTCCTGCCTCAAAACCATTGGTGGACCTGTCCTCCATGAAACTAGTTAGTTATTATTGGAACTGAGTTATAGTTCTGAAAACCTCAGATTCGCCTTGAGAGGATGGGGAAGGCTCAGGCTGCCTCTACGATGCTGCCCCTGCAACCCAGCTATGAACAACCCCTGCCAGAGCTGGAGTCTATGTCCCTCTGGGTGTGATGGAGAGGCCGTGGTTCCAGGGAAGTCAGGACTCCTGGGTGTGTCTAGACTACAGGGTTTTGTTGGCAAAAGTCCACTTTTGCCAACAAAACTACACCTGCGTCTACACTGCCGCTGAGTTCTGTCAATATAACGTTGACAGAACTCAGCAGTTTTGTCAACGGCGGTAAACCTCATTCTACAAGGAATAATGCCTTCTGTCAACAGAGTTCTGTTGACAGAAGGCATTATTGCATCTACACTGTCCTTTGCGTCTACACTGTCATGTCGACAAGGCATCTTGCTTTGTCGACAGAACTGGCTGTAGTCTAGACGCTCTTTGTCGACAAAAGCTTTGTCGACAGAACTTCTGTCGACAAAATCCTGTAGTCTAGATGTACGCTGTGAGACCTTGGCCTAGAGACCAGTTCAGTTTACCTGAAAAATGGGGATATTTTCCAGTTGACTTTCCTTTGATAGGTGTTTTCCAGATCCACCAATGAAAGCCACAACACAGTTAAATGGTGGCTACTTAGGAGAATTACTGAGCTTTGATACCTTAGCAACAGCCCTGTGTGCATGGAAACTCTGTTTGTGTCCTCGATCAGTCACCTGTCTCCAGAGCTCTCTGACTACAACCCAATTATCCTTGGAATTTACAGGGAAATTGACTTTATGGAGATCTGGGCATCTGTCACGTTACCAAATTGGAGGGAAGCAGCCAGATCGCTGCTGCACCCCTAGGTGGGGGTATTGGCCCCAGAAATCTGTATGAAAGGGAGCCATGTGGGGTATTGAATGGGAGCTTGTTGTTTTCTGATCCTGTGTACACTGTTTATGTGAGTGTATAATGTCTGTGTGTAGAGATCTGTACTCTGTGTGGAAACTGAAGATTTCCCTGCATGTGGTTAAGCATTGGGCAGGGCCGAGCCTGTGGAGCCTGTGGACATGCTAATTACCTTTGGAACAATGGTTCTCAATGGGCCAAAGACACACCCAAAGAATGGGGGCTGTCCCGAGGGCAGCCAGCAGGGAACACAGAGAGGCTGAGGACCAGGTGACCTGCTACATACTAGAAGAGGCCAGGAAGGAGTATAAAGAGGCCATGTGGTCGATGCCATTTTGTTCTCAGCTCAGCACTTCATCCCAGAGGCAGCATTGCAGGGATTGAAGAGCCCGGAAGACCTGTGAACCCATCCTGATCGTAGGATGTGCAATAAGAACTTTTAAACCAGCAGCTGCAACATCTCTGCTAGAGCCTGCATCGAGAACTGGGAGATTCGGTGCATGTAACGTACTGTACTTTAATAACCTTACTCTCATGCTTTTCTTTCCTGTAATAATAAACCTTTAGGTGTTAGATTCTAAAGGATTGGCCCAGCGTGATTTGCGGTAAGGTCCAGAGGGTAAATTGACCAGGGATCTGTGGCTGGTTTCTTGGAACCGGACAGAACTTGTTCGGGGTAGGTGGGATTGGGTGCTAGGACCCCCACCTGTGTATAGGCCCGGGGCCATCTCGGGCACAGATATTGCTGGGGTGTCGGAGGGGTTTTGCTCGGGAGGCTTCAGGCAGGCAGCTGAAGCGCTCTGTGAGACTGGTTTGTGGCCTGTTTGGAGAGGTCGCCAGTCAGGGGGACTGTAAAGAGCCCCGGATTTGAGCAATTCGCCCTGAGCGGACGCCCTAAGCTGTGCCCAGACACGGCCCGGTCCACCACAGTGGCGTAGTCGGCAGGATCCACAGATCTTGGTCAATTGAGCTTTGGGATCAGGACCCCACGCTGTCTAAATTTGATTTTTGGTGTTGAGAGTTTGGTTGATTAAAGAGCCGCTGCGATGATCCCGGAATTATATGAGAGTCTGAGCAAAAATGCTCTGAAGGATTTGTGCTTGGGGAGAGGCATTGCCTTTAGGAAAAGGGCCTCTAAACTAGATCTGGTAGTGTTGTTACTAACCAGAGATGTGGATGAAAGGGATCAGAAGCGAGCCAAGGAAGCTGCTGAAAGAAGGCAGAAGGCAGATGAAGAAATTGCTAAGAGACAGAAGGAGATGGATCGGGAACTTGAGGAGAAAAAGGCAGAATATGCTGAGAGACAGCGGAGGGAAGAGGTAGAGCATGCAAAGAAGATGGCCCTAGCCAGGGAGGAAAATGCTAGACTTGACCTCCAGCTTAAGAGACTAAAAGAACAAGAGAGACTGTATTCTCCTGAAGGTTCAATGTATAACTCTGTGGGTATGCGGTGTGCTTATGATATGGCAGACGTATTTTGCCCAGCTGATGTGATGACCCAACCCCAAAGCATGTGTGAATGCAAACCTTGTGTATTACCTGTAGCTAACAGGGAGGTTTGGGAAGGGGGTGCATGTGGGTATGAAAAGTTTCCTGGAGCTGGTCAGTCTCCCTGTAACCAAGGGGAAAGTGTCTCTACATGTGAGCCTGTGGGTGAGGGCCCGTCTGATGCCTCAGAGGTGAGGCTGGAATCAGAACCAGGGCAGGAAGAGCCCAGAAGTCAGGGAAATGTTTCTCTGAGGCAGCCTGGAGTGGCTGGCCAGAGTGAAGTTTTAGTCGAGGAGCTGGTGGCTGGTGAGGTTTGTGGAATTGAACCTGCACAAGCTGAAAGTGATTTGTGTGAAGAAGCACAGTGTGTGCAAGCTGGCAATTTGGCTGGTGGAAGTAGCAAGGGGGCAGTAAAGGAAGCTGTCCCAGTGGCTAGCTGTATGACTGAGATTAGCCAGGGGTGTTGGGACAAGGGAGAAGCTGTCTCTGGTTGTCTGGCTGTGTGTGGGGAAGAGTTTCTTCCTGTGTCTGAGGAAGGTGCCCCACAGCCTGTGAAGGCTGAGAGCAGTGTGGTTGTCCCAGAGTTGGGTCTGGATATGGCTAAGGCCCAGGAAGGGGGTGGCCCAAGGTTTGTGTCTGCTGGGGAGAGGGATGAGGTGACTCAGGTAGAGTCAGTCAGTGTTTTACCAGAACCCCAGAGACCGGACAGTGGTGACCCTGATATTGTGCCTGATGCTGCTGTGTTGCTGGCAGAGGGGGGAGCTACTCGGTGGGAGCAGGGAGACCCCTTAGCCCGGGCACAAGGAGAGAATGAGGGTGTGTTAACTCTGGTGCCTAATGATGGTGTGGACGTTTACAGCCATCTAGAGAGCTGCACAGGGAGTGAAGATGCCTCTGACCCTGTCTCTTGTGGGTCTGTCTATGTGCCTGAGAGGGGATTGTCTGTGAATCCACCTGAGGGGCCAGAGATAACTCAGGGAGTAAGGGAAGTGCAGGAGGAATTGGTTGGGGCTCAGCAGGGCAATGCTACTGCAGAGCCAGGGAAGGGTGAACTGCTGCTTAAGGAAGCTCATAGGGAGGAGAGTCCTGGCAGTGCTTGTAGCAAGCAGTTTGCAGTAACTGAGAGAGGTGACGATGCCTGGCTTGGAGAAGGCATTCAGGAGAAAGCTCTGCCTGTAAAAGGCAGCAGCTTGTTGTGTGAGGCACTTGTTGCAGTGCCTGGCAGACAGAACTTGTCTGTTGGCAGTGACTCCACTGACTTGGGTTTAGGGAAACCCAGTGTGGATGGTGTTGGAGAAGTCTCGGAGGGACTGAGGGTTGTTCCAGATGAGGCAGGAACATCCAGAGAACTGGAGCAGGCTGCTAACCCAGTAACTGTGGGTGACCAGCTTGCTGGGAAGTCAGTGTGTGTGGGACAGGATTGTTCCCAGGTGAAGGAGGAGAGTGGGAACTTAGTGTCTCAAATTCAGGAGAAGGGCTGGGTAGCTAAGTATGCAGAGCAGAACAGCTGTGTGGTCACTCTCCCTAGGATGCAGGAGATGGCAATTAAGCTCCCATCTCTGGACACTGTGGACACTCATAATCAATCAGGGAGGTGGATATCTGGTTCCATGTGGAAACAGAGGTTGGAGGTGGACAGAGGAGAGACTTGGGAGTCTACAGCTCACTGCTGTTACCCCACTGAGTGGGGGAAGGGGGAGAATTCCAGGGCCATTGTGAGCCAGGGAGTCACGCCCAGCCAGCCCATTGTCTTGGTCAGGCCAGAGGTTTCAGGCCTGGAGCCCAGAGGACAAGGGGGAGGGGCAGGACTTGCTTTGGCCAAGAAGATTTGCAGTTTAAACCTGAAGGGCCAAAACTGCAATGGGGTGGGGCCAGAGAAGGGGCCTGATGGAGAATTTCAGTATACACCTGAGATAGGATTGTTCTTGTTACTGATGTTAATTCTTGTAACCAATGTACTATTGTTGCAGAGAATTGTAACGGTATACAGGGTGCATGATCCTATGAAAATACCATGTAATCTGTCTGGAGATGTACCAAACGACAGACGGTATGTAAGGGGACATTGTGATGTTGATATCTCATGGTTAACACTTGTAACTGGTCTTGGAACTTTTTACAGGACAAAAGGGGTTCCAGCCAGAAGGTCCTGTGTGAGAAGGGAAACTGAGGCACACCACCATTTTGGTTGGGGGAGGCCTGTGATGCCCTCAGTGATGTTACTGGCATCACTTCCTGCATCAATTTTGCGTTGGGGGTGTCACGTTACCAAATTGGAGGGAAGCAGCCAGATCGCTGCTGCACCCCTAGGTGGGGGTATTGGCCCCAGAAATCTGTATGAAAGGGAGCCATGTGGGGTATTGAATGGGAGCTTGTTGTTTTCTGATCCTGTGTACACTGTTTATGTGAGTGTATAATGTCTGTGTGTAGAGATCTGTACTCTGTGTGGAAACTGAAGATTTCCCTGCATGTGGTTAAGCATTGGGCAGGGCCGAGCCTGTGGAGCCTGTGGACATGCTAATTACCTGTGGAACAATGGTTCTCAATGGGCCAAAGACACACCCAAAGAATGGGGGCTGTCCCGAGGGCAGCCAGCAGGGAACACAGAGAGGCTGAGGACCAGGTGACCTGCTACATACTAGAAGAGGCCAGGAAGGAGTATAAAGAGGCCATGTGGTCGATGCCATTTTGTTCTCAGCTCAGCACTTCATCCCAGAGGCAGCACTGCAGGGATTGAAGAGCCCGGAAGACCTGTGAACCCATCCTGATCGTAGGATGTGCAATAAGAACTTTTAAACCAGCAGCTGCAACATCTCTGCTAGAGCCTGCATCGAGAACTGGGAGATTCGGTGCATGTAACGTACTGTACTTTAATAACCTCACTCTCATGCTTTTCTTTCCTGTAATAATAAACCTTTAGGTGTTAGATTCTAAAGGATTGGCCCAGCGTGATTTGCGGTAAGGTCCAGAGGGTAAATTGACCAGGGATCTGTGGCTGGTTTCTTGGAACCGGACAGAACTTGTTCGGGGTAGGTGGGATTGGGTGCTAGGACCCCCACCTGTGTATAGGCCCGGGGCCATCTGGGGCACGGATATTGCTGGGGTGTCGGAGGGGTTTTGCTCGGGAGGCTTCAGGCAGGCAGCTGAAGCGCTCTGTGAGACTGGTTTGTGGCCTGTTTGGAGAGGTCGCCAGTCAGGGGGACTGTAAAGAGCCCCGGATTTGAGCAATTCGCCCTGAGCGGACGCCCTAAGCTGTGCCCAGACACGGCCCGGTCCACCACAGCATCGCCCCTCGTTTTTTTACTAGTCAATTATAATTTTAATTGTACACAAATGCACAGAGCAGACAATTTCTCTCTGACTCAGTCCGGAGCCCCAGGGTTCTCTTCTCCCTTTGGGAAGGTTGCTTAATTAATGTTTATTCCTAAAGCTAGACAAAAAGCCAAGAAGCATGGACAGGCTTCTCCGCAGCCTGTTTGCATCCAAAGGCCTCTTCTCCCCAGAGGCTAAGCAAAATTCCCTTGGATCCCACAGAGCCGTATTATTCACGGCGCTCACCCCTGTGTTGAGTTTCATTGAGCGATGCTGCTGCAGATGCGTAGGTCAGAGAGGTGTTGGATTCAGCTACTTGAGGGTGATTCTCAGGGAAGACGGTTCTGTCTCAGAACCCATAGGTACCCATCACTTGCTGCTCATCTCACCTGCTCCATGAACTCAGCGCAACATTGGAGTCTCAGGTCCTTTCTGCTCTGCACAGTCTCTAAATATTACAGGGCTCTTGCCAAAGCGGTGAGTTTGCTCCAGTACCATGGGCTAAAATGCACCTGTTCGATGTGCCTCCCTGTCTGCTGGCTTCCAGCTCCCAGACGTCTGTGGCACAGGTGATCCAATAAGCTGAAAGGTATTCATAGATGTACAATATAAGACCAAATTCGGAGACTCTAGCTCATACTTTGCTCAGGCACCACTAAGGTAAAAAATTCCCCTTGGAATAAGAACCGATAAAGAGCTCACCTGCCAGCTATGTATAAAGGCACAGAGCCTATCACCACACCCTTTGATATTCCAGTGCTCTGGCTGCTAATGGTGCCAGATCTGTTATCTGACTTGCACCTCCCGGAAAGCATCTGTAGCCAGATGTGAACCCCCATTTTAACATCCATCTTTGTCTGCTTGAAACCATGCAGGGCACATAAGAGCAGGAAAACAGCATATTCTTTGAAAACCTTGGAGCAGGAGGTTTAGATATGCTGGCTCAGCTGGCTTAGATAGGGTGGTCAAACTAATTGTTGACCAAGAGGCTGTACATCGCGCCCTTTACTTAACCCATATTGATACGAACACATACCCGTCCACGGGGGAAGGAATCTCCCACCCAACAAGAACATCCGGCAGTCCTAATTTAGCTATCTTCCTCTCTTACAAGTGTAAATTAACTTGTAACCTGCTTGTAAGAACTGGCACCACAAAACGGACCAGTACAATTTGGCCTCTTAAGATAAGAAAGAGGATACGGGCCCCCAGGGGTATAAAGATGAGTCCAGCAGCGCACTTGCTTTGTGTGTCAATCTACCATCTATCTGCTGGTCGGGTTTGGTGTTTGATCTCCCGAGGTTCCAGAGGGGACGCCCACCTCGTATTCGTCTTTCTGAGGAATTGAGAGACCGGCCCTGGCCTGACATGCTGGAGTCGAGGGGCACAGAAGGGGTAAAAATTGTACCTGGATGTGGTCCTTTGTTTAAGTATATATACATAGTGTCAGAGCTCTTTAAAGATTAAGCTGTCATTTGGTACCATTATTTCTATTTTCTATCTTTACCTTTTTCCTGTAACCACTTTTTAAGATCTATCTATATTTTACTAGTATTTAAGAAATAGAGCAATAGCCAGTGTAACCATATGATTTATAAGTTCCTTTAATAAACCTGTAACTGTTTAAGTTTAACCTGACTCCTTCAGTTGCTGTAATAGAACCAAGCACAATTTAAAAGAACTTCAGCCGGTCATAAAGGGACAGACATAGGGAGAGCTTGGACGTTTGGATCTGTGTCACTCCCAGGTGACAAGATCCGTTGGGGCACCTTTCCAGCCTTTCCCAGGCTGCCCGCTGCGAAGGAACTTTGTGTTCTAGCAGTTAAAATCTAAGGTGTAATAAGCTCTTCCTACACACTAGGGCGTCTGTTAGCCTGTTTGGCTACCCTCTGCGACGGGACCTCGGTCCTAGCAGTAAAGTCACGGACGTTAAACACTCGAGGCTCCTTTCAGCCTTCTGGGCTGCCCGCTGCGACGAGACTTCGTGTATTAGCAGTTGACTTAGGAGACATACCCACACACACTGCCCTGACCGTCGGCTGACAGCATGGCAGTGCTAGGGCACCTCACTGGAACAATTACGGGAATCTTTCAGCTGGGGGAAAATAATTTATCTCCTAAATTCATTTGAGAAGTTACCTGAACTGTAATGTCAAAGACTTTCAAAGAAATGCTGGTGGAAGCAAACACCCAGCATAGGAAATGTCAATGCCAACAGTGAATGTTTGGCAAAGGTATAAGCAAGTGAAAATGAGATCTCTAGTGGAATGTGTCCAACAGCCTTCGCTACAGTCAGTGCAACCAGTCCTGCATAGAGTGAACAGTCGATTGGTGAGTCCCATTCACCTCGGCTCTTTGCTCCATTAACGTGTATGGCAAGGAGTTCCACAGGCCAAATATGGATTGTGTAAGCAGTTTTCTTTTATCGGTGTTATATATACCAGCTTTCAATACAATTGATTATTTCCTTCTACATGTATTGTGAGACAGTAAAAATATATGCCTGTTCTACTTTCTTCATCAATAAGGGTACGCCTACACTAGACCCTAGTTTGAACTAGGGAGGTTAATGAGGGTGACCGAAGTTGCTAATGAAGCACGGGATTTAAATATCCTGAGTTTGATTAGCATAATCCCGTCCAGTCGCCATTTTGGAAACTGACTAGCCTGAAGTTAACTGCCCGCGTCTATACATGGCAGAGAAGCAGGATTCCAAGATAAACCCCTTAGTTTGAATTAACTGTTAAACTTCATTCCACTTCTCTGCCGCGTGTAGACATGGGCAGTTACCTCATTAGCCTCCCTAGTTTGAACTAGGGGGCTAGTGTAGACGTACCCTCTATGTATAGAATGTAAGGTTATGAGGGACCATCTAAGCTGACTTCCTGTTTAACAGAAGAGCAGGCTGTGCGAGCAGGAGCAACAAATAGGGAGTTTTGAGAGGCAGTTCTCCAGGAAAAGGAGGAGCAAATACGGCACCCTGGAGGTAAGTGGCTGTCTGTAGTGTGTGTTGGGGGGGGGGGGCGTTACTTGCTCTGTGCTGAGCTTGTGTTTATCTGTTTGGTTTGTTTGTCTGTTTGAAGGAGCGTGTGCTGTGGCCGGCAGTTGGAAGCTGTGAGCTTCTACAGGTTTCAAATCTAGAAGCCTCTGTTCATTGGCTGAGCCTTAGACAGGGGGCGGGGCTATCAGGAAGGCCAGGGCTTTATAAAGCAGTGAGTCAGTGACCAGAGAGCTTTGCAAACAGGAACAGCAAACAGGGAGTTTTGGGCCAAGGTACTCTTGCCAGTCTTTATAGTTTAGTTTAAAGGTTTTAATCAAAACTTCCTGATTTAACTAGAAACCCTCTCAATAACCTTGGTAGCTGTAGGAGAGAATGCAGGCAGAAGCCCAGCAACAAAGTGGAGCTATCCTGTTTAGTGAGCTCAGTGTAACATGTGTGATTACCTGCCCTGTGGGCGGGTGGCGTATGTGTGCATTCGGTGCAAGGAGCTCCTTGCCCTCAGAGACCGCGTACGGGCTTGGGAAGCCAGGGTGGCTGAACTGGAGGAGCTGAGGGAGACAGAGAGGAATGTAGACGAGGCTTTCTGGAGCACTGTAGAATTGTCCCATCTCCGGTCAGACAGCCCCTGGACTGTAAAGGAGGATGAAAGGCTCAGGGAAGGAGAGCAGTCAACAGGAGCAGAGGGAAACCTTCCCATAGTTGGGACCCTCCTTCCAGATGTTGGGGTATCCTCTCGCACTGAGGTTACCTCTCCAGGGAAGGGAACTCCAGTCAGTAGGAAAAGGCAGTTTTAGTAATGGGAGATTCAATCATTAGAAATGTAGATAGCTGGGTTTGTGATGACCAGGAGAACCATATGTTGACTTGCCTGACTGGTGTGAAGTTTGCAGATCTCTCAAGGCATCTAGATAGACTTATGTGTAGTGCTGGGGAGGGGTTGGTGGTCGTGGTCCATGCAAGTACCAATGACATAGGGAAGGGTAGCAGAGACGTCCTGGAGACCAAATTTAGGCTGCTAGGAAAGAGACTGAAATCCAGGACTTTTATGGTGGCATTCTCTGAAATACTTCCAGTTCCACGCACAGGGCCAGATAGGCAGGCAGAGCTTCAGAGTCTCAATGTGTGGATGAGACAATGGTGTAGGGAGAAGGGGTGTAGCTTTATAAGGAACTAGGGAAACATTTGGTATGGGGGAGCCTACAAAGGAAGGATGGGCTCCACCTACACCAAAGTGGATCCAGACTGCCGGAATTTAACATTAAAAAAGTTTTTAAACTAAGAGATGGAGGAAAGCCAATTGGTGCAAAGGAGCACATGGATCAGACAGAGACGTCTCTTAGAGGAGAGTCTATTGATAGAGATTCTCTAAGTTTTAGTCAGGAGGAGAGGATGGAAGAGGATAACGTATGGGCCAGATCAGATGAAAAACATTCACATAAAAAAGAATCAGACACATCAGAAAAGGGGAGACAACGAAACAGTGACAAGTTTTTAAAGTGCTTGTACACAAATGTAGAAGTCGAAAAAATAAGATGGGTGAACTGGAGTGCCTCGTGTTAAAGGAGGATACTGATATAGTAGACATCACAGAAACCTGGTGGAGTGAGGACAATCAATGGGACACGGACACATTCATTCCGGGGTACAAACTATATCGGAAGGACAGAACAGGTTGCGCCGGTTGGGGAGTGGCACTATATGTGAAAAAAAAATTTAGAATCAAATGAAGGAAAAATCTTAACTATATCAACATGTTCCATAGAATCGCTGTGGATAGTAATTCCCTGCTCTAATAAGAGTATAGCAGTAGGGATATATTATCGACCCCCTGACCAGGATAGTAATAGTGACTATGAAATGTTAAGTGAGATTAGAGAGGCTATCAAAATAAATAATTCAATAACAGCGGGGGATTTCAACTATCCCCATAATTGACCGAGTACACATCACCTCAGGACGAGAAGCAGAGACAAAATTTCTCAATACCTTAAATGACTGCTTCTTGGAGCAGCTGGTACAGGAACCCACAAGGGGAGAGGCAATTCTCAATTTAGTTCTGAGTGGCGTGCAGGATCTGGTCCAAAAGGTAACTATAACAGGACCGCTTGAAAATAGTGACCATAATATAATAACATTTAACATTCCTGTGGTGAGAAGAACACCTCAAGAGCCCAACACTGTGGCTTTTAATTTCAGAAAGGGGAACTATGCAAAAATGAGGAGGTTAGTTAAACAGAAATTAAAAGGTACAGTGACTAAAATAAAATCCCTGCAAGCTGCATGTACACTTTTCAAAGACACCATAAAAGAGGCCCAACTTAAATGTATACCCCAAATTGAAAAACACAGTAAAAGAACTAAAAAAGAGCCACCGTGGCTTAACAACCACGTAAAAGAAGCATTGAGAGATAAAAAAGACATCCTTCAAAAAGTGGAAGTCAAATCCTAGTGAGGTAAATAGAAAAAAGCATAAACACTGCCAAATTAAGTGTAAAAATGTAATAAGAAAAGCCAAAAAGGAGTTTGAAGAACAGCTAGCCAAAAACTCAAAAGGTAATAACAAAATTGTTTTTAAGTACCTCAGAAGCAGGAAGCGTGCTAAGCAACCAGTGGGGCCCCTGGATGATCAAGATACAAAAGGAGCCCTTAAAGAAGATAAAGTAATTGCGGAGAAAATACATAAATTATTTGCTTCAGTCTTCACAGCTGAGAATGTTAGGGAGATACCCAAACCTGACTCGTCCTTTGTAGGTGACAAATCTGAGGACTTGTCACAGATTGAAGTGTCCTTAGAGGAGGTTTTGGAATTCATTGATAAACTGAACAGTAATAAGTCACCGGGACCAGATGGCATTCACCCAAGTGGTCTGAAAGAACTCAAATGTGAAATTGCAGAACTTTTAACTATGGTTTGTAACCTGTCCTTTAAATCAGCTCCTGTGCCCAATGACCTGAAAATAGTTAATGTAACACCAATATTTAAAATCGGCTCTAGAGGCAAACCCAGCAGTTATAGACCGGTAAGTCTAATGTCAGTACCGGGCAAATTAGCTGAAACAATAGTAAAGAATAAAATTGTCAGACACATAGAAAAACATAATTTCTTGGGCAAAAGTCAACATGGCTTCTATAAAGGGAAATCATGTCTTACTAATCTATTAGAGTTCTTTGAAGGGGTCAACAAACATGTGGACAAGGGGGATCCAGTAAATATAGTGTCCTTAGCTTTCCAGAAAGCCTTTGACAAGGTCCCTCACCAAAGGTTCTTAAATAAAGTAAGTTGTCATGGGACAAGAGGGAAGATCCTTTCTTGGATTGAGAACTGGTTAAAAGACAGGAAACGAAGGGAGGAATAAATGGTAAATTTTCAGAATGGAGAGAGGTAGCTAGTGGTGTTCCCCAAGGGTCAGTCCTAGGACCAATCCTATTCAACTTATTCATAAATGATCTGGAGAAAGGGGTAAACACGGAGGTGGCAAAGTTTGCAAACGATACTAAACTGCTCAGGTAGTTAATATCAAAGCAGACTGTGAAGAAATTCAAAAAGATCTCACCGAACTAAGTGATTGGTCAACAAAATGGCAAATGAAATTAATGTGGATAAATGTAAAGTAATGCACATTGGAAAAAATAACCCCAAATAGACATACAATATGATGGGGGCTAATTTAGCTACAACTAATCAGGAAAGAGATCTTGAAGTCATCATGGACAGTTCTCTGAAGACGTCCACACAGTGTGTAGCGGCAGTCAAAAAAGCAAACAGGATGTTAGGAATCATTAAAGAAGGGATAGAGAATAAGATGGAGAATCTCTTATTGTCCTTATATAAATCCATGATATGCCCACATCTTGAGTACTGCATACAGCTGTGGTCTCCTCATCTCAAAAAAGATATAATGGCATTAGAAAAGGTTCAGAGAAGAGGAAGTGAAATGCTTAGGGATTTGGAACGGGTCCCATATGAGGAGAGATTAAAGAGACTGGGACTTTTCAGCTTGGAAAGAGGAGACTAAGGGGGGGATATGATAGAGGTCTATAAAATCATGAGTGGTGTGGAGAAAGTGAATAAGAGTATAATGGAGATTGCCTATCTCTTAGAACTGGAAGGGAGAGGTCATCAACTCCACTCCCCTGCCCTGCCTTCACAGCAGGACCAAGTACCATCCCTGATGAATTTTTGCCCCAAATGGCCTCTGCAAGGATTGAACTCACAACCCTAGGTTTAACAAGCTAATGCTCAAACCACTGAGCTATCCCTCCCCCCAAGGAAAAGTTATTTACTTGTTCCCATAATATAAGAACTAGGTACCACCAAATGAACCTAATGGGCAGCAGGTTTAAAACAAATAAAAGGAAGTTCTTCTTCACACAGAGCATAGTCAATCTGTGGAACTCCTTGCCAGAGGAGGCTGTGAAGGCTAGGACTTAAACCGGGTTTAAAAGAGAACTAGATACATTCATGGAGGTTAAGTCTATAAATGGCTATCAGCCAGTATGGGTAAGGAATGGTGTCCCCAGCCTCTGTTTGTCAGAGAGTGGAGATGGATGGCAGGAGAGAGATCGCTTGATCATTACCTGTTCGATTCACTCCCTCTGGGACACCTGGCGCTGGCCACTGTTGGCAGACAGGATACTGGGCTGGATGGACCTTTGGTCTTATGTTATTATGAGATTAATTTTTGCCCTTTAAGTCATTTATTTAGCCCGGTGAGTCGGGTTTGACTAATGCCTAGTTTACACCAGGATTTTGACTCAAAGAATCATAGAGCTACCTGGGTAGAAGGGACTGTTAGGGTCACCCTGACTCATCCCTGCCAGGATATAGGATTTTTTACTTGTAAAGTATGCAGCCTTCTTTGAGAAACCTCTATTGAAAGAGTATAAACAACATGACTGTGTCTAGACTGGCAAGTTTTTCCGCAAACGAGGCCACTTTTGCGCAAAAACTTGCCAGCGGTCTCCACTGGCCGCTTGATTTTGCGCAAAAGCACTGACTTTCTACTGTCCAAAATTAGTGCTTCTTGCGCAAATGCTTTGATGTTCCCGTTCGGGCAAAAGCCCTTTTCCGGAAATGTTTTTGCACAAGAGGGCCAGTGTAGACAGCTAAAAACTGTTTTGCGCAAAAAAGCCTCAATGGCAAAAATGGCGATCGGGGCTTTCTTGTGCAAAACCGCGTCTAGATTAGCACAGATGCATTTCCACAAAAAGAGCTTTTGCGGAAAAGCGTCCGTGCCAATCTAGACGCTCTTTTCCGCAAATGCTTTAACAGAAAAACTTTTCCGTGAAAAGCATTTCTAGAAAATCATGCCAGTCTAGATATGCAGACATCTATTCCAATATACTCTTGTTCTTAAGTTAAGAACTTTTTCTTGAGAGTTCATAGAATTAGAGAACACTAGAGCAGGAAGGTAGCTTGAGAAGTCATTACCTCCAGTCCCCTGCCCTTACCAAAAGACCAAACTCTAGCTAGATCATCCCTGATAGACGTCTACTCAAGCTGCTCTTAAGTATCCCCAAAGATGGAGATTCCACAACTTCCATTGCACCTTCCTAGTCACATCCAACCTAAACCTCCCTTGCTGCAATTTAAGCCCATTGCTTCTGGTCCTACCATAAGAGGTCGAGAACAATTTTTCTCCCTCCTCCTTGTAAGAAACTTTTAGGTATCTGAAAGCTGTTATCACATCCCCTTCTCAATCTCCCCAGTTCTTGATTTTAAAAAATCACATTCTTTCAGTCTTCTCTCCTAAGTCATGTTTTCTACACATTTACTTTTTTTTTTTTTGCTCTTTTCTCCCTTTCTAACGTCTACATATATCACATCTACAGGTTCCCTCATATCCACAAGGCTTGTGACCCTATCAAAGAAAGCTATCAGGTTGGTTGGACATAATTTGATCTTGACAAATGCAATCTGACTGTTATATATCACATTATTATCATCTAGATGTTTGCAAAGAGAATCCTTAATTTCCTCTATCATCTTTCCTAGTTGAGAAGTTAAGTTGATTGGTCTATAATTTACTGGGTTGTCCTTATTTCTCTTTTTATACATGGACACTGTACTTGCCTTTTTGCAGTCTTGTGGAGTCTCTCTTACCTTCCAAAAATAATAACCAATGACTCAGATGTCTCCTCACTCTCGCCCTTGCTATTCAAGGATACATTTCATTAGACCCTGGTAACTTGAAGATTTCTAACACAAAGTGTTTCCTATTAACCTTTTCTCTCCATCCAGGCATCTGTCCTGTGATCATCACCTTAAATCCTGGGCACATACAGGAATTCTCGGAAACTTGAGTATATGCATGAGACACCATTCCATCTCAGAGTTGGACAACTTCTCCTCTTCTCCATGTCAGATTCCAACACAACCAACTTCAGCAACCCCTCCACCTTCATCTTACTGGGCATTCCTGGCCTGGAGGAAGCCCATGTCTGGATCTCCATCCCTTTCTGCACCATGTACATCATAGCTGTTTTGGGGAACTTCATGATCCTCTTCATTGTGAAGATGGAGCTGAGACTTCATAAGCCCATGTACTATTTCCTCTGCATGCTGGCTGTCACCGACCTGGTCCTGTCTACATCCATTATGCCAAAAATTCTGAGCATCTTCTGGTTCAATTCCAGGGAAATTGATTTCAGTGCCTGCCTCATCCAGATGTTCTTCATTCATAGTGTCTCAGCAATGGAGTCTGGTATCTTCGTGGCCATGGCTTTTGATCGCCTTATGGCCATCTGTGATCCCCTAAGACATTCCACCACCCTGACAAACTCTGTCATGTCCAAGATCGGCCTGGCTGT
This sequence comes from Pelodiscus sinensis, assembly GCF_052426305.1. Lineage (NCBI taxonomy): Eukaryota > Metazoa > Chordata > Testudines > Trionychidae > Pelodiscus > Pelodiscus sinensis. Next base: position 356,164,698 of record NC_143052.1, on the reverse strand, counting down.
GGTTCTGCGTGGTAGCACGCTCATACTGCCCTATCCCATCCTGGCGAAGCACTGGCCATACTGCCAAACTAATGTCATCTCTCACTCGTACTGTGAGCACATGGCCGTGGTGAAGCTGGCCTGTGCCGACATTCGCATCAGTAGTTATTACAGTCTCTCTGTGATATTCTTCCTTACTTGTCTGGATTTGTTTTTTATTGCTCTGTCCTATACACAGATCCTCAGGGCCATCTTTCACCTCCCCACAAAGGATGCCCGATTCAAGACTTTTGGAACCTGCATCTCCCACCTCTGCGCCATCTTAGCTTTTTATATGCCAGGTCTCTTCTCCTTCCTCACGCACCGGTTTGGCCAGAATGTAGCTCTGCATTTCCATATTCTCATGGCCAACATCTACCTCCTATTGCCCCCTATGCTAAACCCCATCATCTATGGGGTGAGGACCAAACAGATTCGGGACAGGCTGTTCCGGCTCTTTTTTCGTCAAGGGTCTTAAATTTTGTCCTCGTGCTCCGGCTGTCAGATTGAGCACTTTGTAGAGCTGGCTGGTGACGTGTTTCCTGAAACATATATTATATATACACACGCTCCCATATGTACAAAGAACTATCGGAAGACCAGGGCTTCAAATATTAGGAAACACTAGAATTAAGGCTGCTTGTGCACCTTAGTGCAGTTCTGTTGTGTATGTGTGTTATGATACCAACTCACAAGTGTGGCCTGCGGGACATTTCCTTCTTTGTACTATGTTGTTTTCTTCTAAACAAGCAAGGGAATTGGAGGTATCTGTATCACTGGGTGTCTTCCAGACAGGACTAGATGACTTTCTGGAGTGTGCTTTGGTCCATACTGGGATGTAATAGTGTAGTTGATTAACCTATTAACTGACAAGCAAAAGCTTATCGGTTAATGCTATGGACTACAGCCAATCTCCCTTCCACCCAGCCAGTAAATTTTTTAGCAGGCTGGCCAGCAGCCTCTCTCAGGGTATGTCTACACTACAAAGTTAATTCGAACTAACACCCGTTAGTTCGAATTAACTTTAATAGCAGCTATACATGCAAACCGCTAGTTCGAATTTAAATCGAACTAGCGGAGAGCTTAATTCGAACTAGGTAAACATTCTACGAGGAGTAATGCCTAGTTCGAATTAAGTAGCTCGAATTAACGGCTGTGTAGCCACTTAATTCGAATTGGTGGGAGGCTAGCCCTCCCCAGCTTTCCCTGGTGGCCACTCTGGACACCACCAGGGAAACTCTTCTGCCCCCTCCCGGCCCCAGAGCCTTTAAAGGGCCATGGTCTGGATACGGTGCTTGTGCCAGTTGCAAGCCTGCCAGCACCCAGCCAGCAGACCCTGCTCCTGGCATGGCATGAGCCAGTCACCCGCTGCCACCCAGCCCTCCGCCTCTCCCCAGGACCAGGCTGGTGGCTCCCAGGAGCCTGCCCGGGACCGCAAGAGGCAGGCACCCGCCTGGTCTAGTATGGGGAACGTGGACCTTATTGAGGTTTGGGGGGAGGCCTCCAACGTCCACGACCTCCGCACTAGGCACAGGAAAGTGGCCGTCTAGGGCAGGATAGCTGCCAGTCTGGCCACCAAAGGCCACATGCGAACCCAGGAGCAGGTTTGCATGAAAATCAAGTTGGTCCAGTGAGACCCCCAACCCTGAGCCTGAGCTTAGAACATAAGAACATAGGAATGGCTGTACTGGGTCAGACCAAAGGTCCATCTAGCCCAGTAGCCTGTCTGCCGACAGTGGCCAGCACCAGGTATCCCGGAGGGGATGGACCGAAGACAATGACCAATTGATTTGTCTGGTGCCATCCATCTCCAGCCTTCCACAAACAGAGGCGAGGGACACCATTCTTGCCCCCTGGCTAATAGCACTCCATGGACCCAACGTCCATAAATTTATCTAATTTCTCTTTAAACTCTGTTATAGTTCTAGCCTTCACAGCCTCCTGTGGCAAGGAGTTCCACAGGTTGACTATGTGCTGTGTGAAGAACTTTTGATTATTAGTTTTAAACCTGCTGTCCATTCATTTCATTTGGTGTCCTCTAGTCCTTCTATTATGGGAACTAATGAAGAACTTTTCTTTATTCACCCTCTCCACACCACTCATGCTTTTATAGACCTATATCATATCCCCCTTCAGTCTTCTCTTTTCTAAGCTGAAAAGTCCCAGTCACTTTAACCTCTCTTCATATGGGACCTGTTCCAAACCCCTAATCATTGTAGTTTCCCTTTTCTCAACCCTTTCCAAGGCCAAGATATCATTTTTGAGGTGAGGAGACCACATCTGTACACATTACTGAAGATATGGTGTACCATAGTTTGATACTTCCCCTCCTTCTTCTTCCCCTGGCTTCCCCCTTCCAGCTCCCTCCTTCCAGGTTTCCCCCTACCCTCTTCCACCCTCTCTCTTCCCCTCTTCCACCTCCTTTTCCCAGTCTCCCCAGAGGTTAATCTCCCCCCCCCCAGTTTTGTTAAATAAAAAGAGTTTCTATTTTTGAACACACGTGTCCTTTATTTTTTACATCAGGAAGGGGGGCTAGGGAGGGGTAAGTGGAAGGAGGTGAGGGAGGAATGGGGCAAAAGCCCCCAATGGGGATGACTGGGGTGGATCTGCGGGCTCTTCAGGGTGGAAGCTCTCCTGTAGCCCCCAGATTGAAAACCTCCTCCCCAGATGGCAGCCTGCAGCAAGTGCAGCCGGGCTGATGGCCGAGTGCTGTGATGTGCCGAGTGTGGGAACTCAGGGCACTCCAAGCCAGGACTGCTTTGCTGTCCCTCATCGAGTTAGACAAGCAAGTGGGGAACCCTGAGAACTGTCTGTCTGGGGTGGGGGTCGGGTCCTTTTAAGCACGGCCCTCGGCTAGCCTGAGACAGCATCTCCACGCTCTAATTCCTAACCCGATGCCCTGCCGGCACTGCTTCCGGCCAGCCTTAACCTCGGTTCAGGGTCCACTCAGTGTGGACATGCTAGTTCGAATTAGCAAAATGCTAATTCAAACTAGTTTTTAGGTCTAGATGCACTAATTCAAATTAGTTTAGTTCAAATTAACTAATTCGAATTAAGTTAGTTCAAATTAGTGCTGTAGTGTAGACATAGCTTCCAATTCACCTTAAGAGGCTGTTGAAGGCTCAGGCTGCCTCTTCCAGCCTTTCTCTTGCGTCCCAGCCATGAACAGTCCCTGCCAGAGCGGGCGTCCATTTCCCTCTTGGCATGACAGAGAGACCGTGGCGTGTCAGGACTCATGGGTTCTGTCTGTCCGCCTGCCACTCAGTCTCTGTGAGATCTCACCAAGTCACCTCTCCAGAGGGCTCAGTTGACCTGTCTGCTAGTTTTCTTACTAATCTGCTCTTATTTTAATTACACACAAATGCTCAGAGCAGCCAATTTCTCTCTGACTCACCCCAGAGCCCTCCTCTCCCCTTGGGAAGATCCCTTCATTGCTGTTTACTCTTATAACTGGATCACTAGCAGAGAAGCAGACAGACTTCTCCACAGCCTGTTTGCATCCACAGGCCACTTCTCTGCAGAGGTGGAGCAAACTCCCGAGGCTGCCCAGAGCCAGATTATTCACAGGGTACCCCGGTGCCGGGTCTCGGCGTGGGATGCTGCTGCAGCTCCTTGGATCAGGGAGATGTCGGGCTCAGCTTGCTGAGGGGGATTCCCAGGGAAGACACTTCTGTATCAGAAATCACAGGTACCATCCTTAGCTGCAGAACGGGCCTGCTCGACATGGGCGTGTGAGGACAGCACGTTCGTCTGTGATGCTTTCTGCTCTGCACGGCCACTAAACATCCCAGGCCCGGGCCAAAGCGAAGAATTTGCACCAGTATGATGGGTCGAAATGTCCCTGTTTGCTGTCCCTCCCTGTCTGACAGCCTGCAGCCCCCAGGCATCTGTATGTCAGTGGCACGGGGATCCTACAGGCTGAAATTCAAGGTCAAGTTCTGCAGCTGTGGTCCATTCTTTGCCCAGGCCCACCTGAGGCCAAACACTTTCTTTGGAATAAGATCTGAGTAAAGCACTCAGGAGCTAGCTGTCTGTTAAGAACCAGAGCCTGAGACCCGCCTCTTGCATTCCAGGGCTCAGGCTGCTATTGGTGCCGGAGCTGTTAGCTGACTTCTATCTCCCGGAAAGCTCAGTGCGGCTACAGCACCTCACTACGGCAATTATGAGAATTTTTCAGCCCGGGCAAAACAATTTCTCTCCCAGATTTATTTGAAAAATCACCCGGACGGTTACGTCTCGGACTTTTACACCTATTTCTTGTGGAAGCAAACACCCAGCTTAGGAAATCTCAGTGCCAACAGCGAACGTTTGGCAAACCTATAAGCAAGTGAAAATGAGCTCTTCTAGTGGAATGTGTCCGACAGCCTTCGCTACAGTTAGGGCAACCAGTCCTGCATAGAGGGACCAGTCGATTGGTGAGTCCCATTCACGCCTGCTCTTTGCTCCATTAGTGTGTGTGGCAAGAAGTTCCACAGGATTGTGTAAGCACTTTTCTTCTATCAGAGGGTATGTCTACACTACCCCCCTAGTTTGAACTAGCGGGGTAATGTAGGCATACCGCACTTGCAAATGAAGCCCGGGATTTGAATTTCCCGGGCTTCATTTGCATAAGTGGGGAGCCGCCATCTTTAAAACCCCGCTGGTTCGAACCCCGTGTAGCGCGGCTACACGGGGCTCGAACTAGGTAGTTCGAACTAGGCTTCCTATTCCGAACTACCGGTACACCTCGTTCCACGCGCTGCACGGGGTTCGAACCAGCGGGGTTTTAAAAATGGCGGCTCCCCGCTTATGCAAATGAAGCCCGGGAAATTCAAATCCCGGGCTTCATTTGCAAGTGCGGTATGCCTACATTACCCTCCTAGTTCGAACTAGCGGGGTAGTGTAGACATACCCAGAGTTATACATACCAGCTTTCAGTGTAATTGAATATTCTCTTGTCCATGTGTTATGAGACACGGTAAATATAAGTGCCAGCTCTACTTTCATCATCAATACATTTATAGGATTTAAGATTATAAGGGGCCATCTAGTCTGACCTTCTGCAGAACACAGGAGGTTAAATTCTGCCCTTTGAGCCCGTTATTTAGCCCAGTGACTGATGTTTGACTGAGGCCTGGTTTACAGCAGGATTTTGCATCAATAGAGTCACATGGTTAGAAGGGACTGTTAAGAGTCATTTACGCTAATTCCTGCCCAGATACTAAAGTATGAAGCCTTCTTTGAGAAACCTCCATTGAAGGAGTATCCACAACTTCTGTGGACATCTGTTCCAATGTGCTGCTCTCCTTAAGTTAAGAACTTTTTCTTGAGATTTCATGGAATCATAGAACAATAGAAGTGCAAGGGACCTTGAGAGGTCATCAAGCCCTGTTCCCCATCCGCACTGCAGAACCTAACACCGTCTAGTCTTCCCTTATTGGTCATGTTTTCTAGGCATTTCATAATTTTTGTGGCTTTTCTCTCCCTTGCTAACATCTTCCTATACCACATCCACAGGTTCCCTCATATCCACAAGGCTTGCGACCCTATCAAAGAAAGCTATCAGGTTGGTTGGACATAATTTGATCTTGACAACTCCAACTGACTGTAATATTTCACATTATTATCATCTGGATGTTTGCAAAGAGAATCCTTAATTATTTGCTTTCTTATCTTTCCTAGTTGAGAAGTTAAGCTGATTGGTCTATAATTTACTGGGTTGTCCTTATTTCTATTTTAATACGTGGACACTGTATTTGCCTTTTTGCAGTCTTGTGGGGTCTCTCCCATCTTGCATGACATTTCAAAAATAATAACCAATGACTCTGAGGTCTCCTAAGTCAGATCCTTTGTATTCTAGGATATAATTTCATCAGGTCCTACTAAATTAAGAATATCTAACATGATGGCTGCGTCTAGACTGGCAAGTTTTTGTGGAACCAGCAGCTTTTGTGGAAAAACTTGCCAGCTGTCTACACTGGCCGCTTGAATTTCCACAAGAACATTGACGATCTCATGTAAGATTGTCAGTTTTCTTGCGGAAATACTATGCTGCTCCCGTTTGGGCAAAAGCCCTCTTGCGCAAATGCTTTTGAGCAAAAGTGCCAGTGTAGACAAAGCGGTATTGTTTTGCGCAAAAAAACTCCAACTGCAAAAATGGTGATCGGGGCTTTCTTGAGCAAAACTGCATCTAGATTGGCATGGACGCATTTCCACAAAAAGTGCTTTTGCAGAAAAGCGTCTGTGCAAATCTAGACGTTCTTTTCCACAAATGCTTTTAACAGAGAAACTTTCCGTTAAAAGCATTTGTGGAAAATCATGCCAGTCTAGAAGTAGCCGATGTGTTTCCTATTAACCTCTTCTATGCACATAGGCATCTGTAGATGTATATATGTCCTTTACAAGGCTTCTAGAATCTTACCCATTTTCAATGACTTTGCAAAAATAATAGTTAATAGTTTGGCCATATTCTCACTTGCATTCTTGATATTCTAGGACACATTTCATCAGACCTAGGTGACTAGAAGATATCTAACAGGAAGTGTTTCATATTAATGTTGTCTCTCCACCCAGGCATTTGGTCTGCAACCATCACCCTGAACTCTGTGTACATACAGGAAGTCACAGAAATTTAGGGTATATGCATGAGACATTGTTTTGCCTCAGAGTTGGACACATTCTCCTCTACTCCATGTCAGATCCAAACACAACTGACTTCACCAACCCCTCCACCTTCATCCTGCAGGGCATCCCTGGTCTGGAGATGGCCCATGTCTGGATCTCCATCCCCTTCTGTGCCATGTACATCATAGCCCTCTTGGGGAACTTCACCATCCTGTTCATTGTGAAGATGGAACCGAGCCTCCATGAGCCCATGTACTATTTCCTCTGCATGCTGGCTGTGACTGACCTAGTTCTGTCCACGTCCATCACACCTAAAATGCTGAGCATCTTCTGGTTCCATTCCAGGGAGATCAATTTCAATGCCTGCTTCAGCCAGATGTACTTCATTCACTCCTTCACAGCAATTGAGTCTGGGATCTTTGTGGCCATGGCTTTGGATCGATACGTGGCCATCTGCCATCCCCTGAGACATTCCACCATCCTCACAAACCATGTGGTGGCCAAGATCGGCCTGGCCGTGGTGCTGCGTGGAGGCATATTCATGCTTCCCCATCCTTTCTTGGCAAGGAAATGGCCATATTGCAAAACCAACATTATCCCTCACTCGTATTGCGAGCACATGGCTGTGGTGAAGCTGGCCTGTGCCGACATCCGTGTCAGTAGTTTCTACAGTCTCTTTGTGATATTTTTCATTACTTGTTTGGATGTGTTTTTCATCACTCTGTCCTATACCCAGATCCTCAGGGACATATTCAGCCTCCCCACCAAGGACGCCCGGATCAAGACTTTTGGAACCTGCATCTCCCACCTTTGTGCCATTTTAGCCTTTTACATTCCAGCTCTTTTCTCCTTCCTGACACACAGGTTTGGCCAGGATGTGTCCCTGGAATTCCACATTCTCATGGCCAACATCTATCTCCTATTGCCCCCCCTGCTAAACCCCATTGTCTACGGTGTGAGGACCAAACAAATCCGGGACAGGCTGCTCCAGCTCTTTGCTCATAGATGGTCGTTAAGTTTTCTCATGGTGCTCTGGCTCTCACGCTGAGTGCTGTCCTGGGCTGGCTGGTGGCATGGTCCTGGGCCCTATTTTCCTGTGTTCTGGGCCCAATTAGGAAAGGGGCTTTAGAGGCTGCAGCCTTGGCCCCCAGTCTAAAGGGACCCCTTATCCCAAGAGCATGGAATACAGCCCGAATGCCCCATGTTTCGGGCCAGCCCTTCCTGGTGGGCTGGAAGTAAGGTGGCTTTGTGTGCTTCTGGTCCTTCCCATACAGCTGGAGTCATGTTGTGTCAAGTGCTGGGTACTTGTGTGCTGCCCTCCCCTGGACACTCATCCCCTGCAGCTCCCATTAGCCAGGAATTGCAGCCAATGGGAACTATAGGTGAGCATGGGCTGTGTGGACCACCAGAGTCTCCAAAACCAAATGGGAGCTGTCCCAGGTAAGCACCTCACAATACAACCTCCTGCCACAGCTCTGAGCTTCCTTCTGCTCCCTAACACCGAGAAACCACACACCAAACCTGAGCCCTTTTGTGCACCTCAGCTCTGATCCATGTGCCACATTCCTACCCCATACCTCCCCTTGAGAGCCCCTCCCCGCAGTCCAGATCCCTTGGACCCAGCCTGGAGTCCCCTCCTCCATTCTAAACACGTCTACCACAAGCTCATGCCTGAAGCCCCACACCCAGTGTGTCTAGACTGCAGGGTTTTGTCGACAAAAGTGAGCTTTTGTCGACAAAACTATACCTGTGTCTACACTGCCGCCACGTTCTGTCGACATAACATCGACAGAACTCAGCAGTTTTGTCGACGGCTGTAAACCTCATTCTATGAGGAATAACGCCTTTTTTGCATCTACATTATTATCTGCTTCATTCTGACGTTATTGCATCTACGCTGTCCTTTATGTCTACACTCTCATGTTGACAAAGCATCAAGCTTTGTCGACAGAAGTGGATGTAGTCTAGATGCTCTTTGTCAACAGAAGCCTATAGCCTAAAAGTACTCCCAGTGAGAGCCCACACTCCCTCCCACACTCACTCTACTACCTCAACCTGCAGCCAGTTATCTTGCATCCTGAATCCCTCATTCTGGCCCCACACTGAGCCTAGGGGGCCCCACCAAATCTAATATCTCTGCACCCTGAGAAGAGCATTTCAGCCCTGCCTGTGGGGCTGGACAGTCAGAGGAACATGAATCCCTTTCTTGAGCTGAATGTGCTGCACTTGCATTACAGAATTGGGCCGCGTTCACTGAGGAACTCACGGGGTTGCCAACAGTCAAAGTGCAGACAGCTGGGTACCGGGAACCCCCTTCTCCAGCTCCGTTCCTGCACTACCCCTTTCCGCAAGGGTCCTAGGCCAGTGCTTCCTTCTACTTTCCTGCCTCTGTTACTTACTGGATCATTCCCACCTCTGTCCCCCACCTCCAGCTGCATATTTGGTAGGGGTGAAAACTTCACCGTGATTCCAGGGGTTACTCTACGGTTTGGCAGATAACAAGCAATTAGGGGTCAGGAGCTCTCTATATCACTCCTATAGAAGAGAGAAAATGAATCCTTAGCAGATGCTCTCTACTCTAATACTAACATGGGCTGACCTTGTGTGGCAAGTCTCTTACGTGATATTGCTTAGCTTTAATATTTTAATAGAAATGCTCACTGCATCGCTAACTCTTCAGAGAGAGCGACGAGGAGTCCTGTGGCACCTTATAGACTAACTGAAGTGTAGGAGCATAAGCTTTCGTGGGCAAAGACCCACTTTCGCCCACGAAAGCTTATGCTCCTACACTTCAGTTAGTCTATAAGGTGCCACAGGACTCCTCTTCGCTTTTGCAGATTCAGACTAACACGGCTACCCCTCTGATTCTTCAGAGAGAAGGACCCATCACAGCTCCCAAGTTCTATCTCCACTCTTTGAGGGGAGTTGGGTCTAATGGGTTACAAAGGAGCCAGATATTTCTGGAGTCTTTATAAGAACATTAAAAGGCCTTACCCACAAGATCATGCTGAGCCAATCCTTTAGAATCTAAAATCTAAAGGCTTATTACTAAAAACAAAAAGCATGAGAGGTTGTTAAAGTATCATACATTACATGCATCAAATCTCCCAGTTCTTGATGCAGGCTCGCAGCAGAGATGTTACAGCTGCTGGCTTAAAAGTCTTTGGTGTACATTCTATGTCCAGATGGGTCCACAGTTCTTTCCAGCTCGTGATTCCCTGTGAGTCCACATCTGGAGACAGGAGCAGATCTGAAGACCAAAATGGAGGCTGCCACATGGCATCTTTATACCTCCTTCCTGGTCTGTTCTTGGCTGCAGCAGGTCACCTGGTTCGT